>NC_056732.1:1510122543-1510470043 GCF_019279795.1 Protopterus annectens | reverse complement strand
GGGTCTGAGCGGCAGGGGGTTGTGAGAATGGCAGTCCCTTGTTTTGGTGGCAGGCCTTTGCCCACCAAAGGAACTCTAGTTGCAGGCAAGGTATGATAGGAATCATTGTTTCCAGGCTGTGAGAATGTTGACTCCATAAACTTTTTAAGTACCACTGAAGTTTCCTCATATGCAGTCTTGCATATAGAATTCGAATAATGCAGGAGGCCATGAACCCCAAGGCTTGCAGTATCTGTCTTGCTGATAGCAGGGCTTTTGTGGCCACCTGTTTGAAGTAAGTCACTAACTGAATTTGCTTTTCTGGCGTAAGGTAAGCCATCTGGGCAGTTGTATTCAAGCTTGCACCCCAAAATTTTATTTTTTGAGAGGGTACTAGTTGTGATTTCTTTTTAGAACGCTTTTTACAAACGCCAGATGTTTTAGAAGAATGGCCTTTGGGCCTTGTTTTCTGCCTGAATTAGACAATCGTCCAGGTATGGATATATATGAATATTTTGTTGCCTGCAAAATGCAATTACTGGAGCCAGGCACTTTGTAAAGACCCTGGGTGCAGTAGATAAGCCAAAGGGCAGTGCAGAGACCTGATAATGCAAAAAGCCTGCTTTGAAGCGGAGGTATCTTCTGCAAGATTCCCTGACTGGGATATGCAGGTATGCCTCTTTCAGATCTAGAGTTGCCAACCAGGCATCTTTGCCTAGCATAGGAAGTAACTGGTGAAGAGTCAGCATTTTGAATTTTGGAATGTCCAGGAAAGTGTTTAGAGTAGACAAGTCCAGAATTGGATGCCATGATTTGTCTTTTCTGGGTACCAGGAATATTCTGGAATAGAAACCTTGTCCCTTTTCCCCTTCAGGTACTAGTTGAATAGCCCCCATGTTTAAGAGGGAAAGTACTTGTTTCTGAGCCTCTACCCACTGATTTGGGGGCAGGTCTGGCCATCCGCTTGGAACTGGCAATGTGTGGAAATGAAATCTGTATCCCTGGGATATATTTAAAACCCATTTGTCCTAGGTTATAAGTTGCCAGTTTTTTGCATGAAGTGCCAGTTTTCCCCCCAAAGGGGAGGCTAAAAGGTAAGTCCTTGGTAATTGTAAAGGAAAGTCATTGAGACTGTTTACCATAGGGAGGTGTCTTGTTGCTTCCAGATTTGGAAGAGGAGGCACCCCATTGCTTAGTTCTGAAAGTCCCTTGGGACTGAAACGTGGTGCTTTTGGCATGTCTGGGTCTGGTTTGAGTGGCTCTGGAAGGTACTGGAAAGGGACAGTTCTTAGTAGGCCAGTGCCTACTAAATCTTGGAGGTTGTACTTGTAAGAAATCTTTCACAGTCTGTATAGATTTAGCCTTATCTTCCATCTTTTTTAGAACTTCATCAGCCTTATTGTCAAACAGATGGTCCTGCTGCAAAGGCGCAGCCAACAATTTTGCTTTAACATGATCAGGCAGAGATTGCTCCTTATGCCAAGCATGCCTTCTAAGCACAGACCCAGTAATAGCAGCCCTGCAAGAGTCCTCCAAATAATCAAAACCCTATTGCAAAGTATGTTTTCCAACTTGTTCAGCAGAATGCAAAAAATCCTGTAAATCTTTATTTTCCACACAGTCAGAAATCAACATCATTTTCTGTTTAAGCAGTCCCATGATATGCTGATATTTTAGCATATGGAATTGACAGTTTAAAGCCCTGATTGCCAAGGTTGCAGAAGTATAAACCCTTCTTCCTCCGTTTATCCAGCGCCCTGGAATCTCTATCAGAAGGGGTAGGATTTTTAGCAGTAGAAACTTTTATGCCCTTGGGGCCTTGAGAAATAGTTTCAGGATCCACAACAGGATTTTTGAAAAGGAATTTGTGGGAGTCAGGAACCCTGTAGTATCTGTTTGGCTTACAAGGAGCCGAAGGCAGAGAATCAGGAGCCATACTAGATTCTGAAAACATATCATCAACAATGTATAGTACAGGAGATATAGCCAAAGGCCTATGCTGAGGAAGAAGAAGGAAATCCCTAAGCTTCTTTTTGGATTCAGAGAAATCCTGACTTTCCCAGTGGAAATGTTCCCTTAAGGTATGTAAAGTTTCCCCAAAAGAAAAATCCTCAGGGGGAGAAGTAGAAGGAATGGAATCCTCTGCATCAGAGTCCTCATAAGTAGGTATAGACAAATCCTGTTCATTATAAGAGTCAGAAGAAATAGAATCCTGTTCAGAAGATTCATAGTCAGGTTCAGCCCTAGGCCTCTTTGAAGGTGGGAGTTGGCTACCCCTGATTAGAGTAATTAAATCTTCAGCCATTTTGATCACTTGTTTTTTAGGCATAGGGGCCTGCACATGTGGCCTAGGTGTCAGTTTTTTAGACACAGATCGAGATTTTGGCCTTAATATTGAAGATGGCATCGGTTTAACATACAAATCTGTAGGCCTGAATACACCCTCAGAAGCTGGTGCTTGCACAGCGGCTCCAGACCCATCCAAGGTAGACCCATCCGTGCGTTCCATAATTGAAGCATCTTGCGGCATACAGGACTCCGAATGGGTCTCAGTAGAGGCCTGCGAATCAGAAGTAGCGGGTATCAGGGGCTGCAAAAGTACCTCACTGAGTACCAGCGAACTGGTGACTGGCTTAGGAGAAGCATCGTTGGCAGTTTTGGACCTCAACAGCCTGTGTCTGTCTTTTTCTTTGCGTTTTTTAGGTATTCCGGTAGTCAGATTGCTAACCGACATAATTTCTGGATAATTAAACCGTGATCCAAAATATTTAGAAGCAAAAATGTACCGAAGACGGATAGTGAGTTGATTAAATAAAGCATAGAACTGACAGCAAGGTACGTCGTGGTCAGGGCCTAGGCAAGGAATACAGTACAAGTGAAAATCCTTATGAGGTATTTGCTTCCCACAAGTAATACAATTATTAACTTTTACTGACATCGGTAAGGAGCAAGAAAAATTTTCCCCAACGGGGTACTTAGCTTTTTAGTTGAAGACTTTGGTTCTGAAACTCGAAAATGAAAATTTCAGTACTCGGCCGACCAGCACTTGCGAACTGCTTCTGCTTCGGGCACCGCGCGGCAAGAAAGACTGATGTAATGGCATCACCTGCATGTTTTATACCCCTGACGACCTGATGTCATGGAAGAAGGGACAGTAACTGACACAGGACCCAAGACTTTGTTAATCAGGCCGACTGAGGGCAATCTGCCAGCAGATTACCCAAATGTAATGACTGCAACAGTGAAACAGGAAGAACATCAACTCAATCAAAATAATAACAGAAAACACTCCTCCCATGATGTAGATTGGCAAAGCCCTGACTATAGTCCAAATGCCTCCATGTTTGATTAGCAACACAGGCATCTCAGGGATTGGTGGTGGGGTAGCTTGAACAAATGATGCCAACTTGCTCATCTGTGGGACAGAGAAGCTGCTATGCCTGCAGCATTGGCAGCACTTAGCAGTGGCTGTGTATATCACCTGCCTGTGATGTCGGTACTGACTCGTGCTATCAATGTGGAGGTCTGCTCCACATAGTGTTGAAAAGGGGGTGGTGTGTATGACAGCATACATGCCACCACCTCCTCCCAGTCAGGCAGCAACCGTGAGTCAGCAAGCCACCTTTTGGAGAAATCAGCAAGCTGATACTCAGGACATAAATCTACCCTGCTCCCTACAACCTGACAATGACAGGAGGGGAAACTAATGGGCTGATTAGGCTTCCTAGACAAGAATGAATGGGCCATAAGGCTTCTGCCTAGTTCAGGAAAGCCTGGATTGCTCCCTGATGAAGAAATAAAGCCAACTGAGCATAGGTAGTGCTGTCATCAGGAAGGTCCTGGGGAGTTGATGGTGGGAGAATAAATACAGATAATAAGTTATATGGTATACTACAGTGGAGGTTGTGCTCACAGTCTTATAATCATCCTTTAGCCCAGAGTCAGGCAGGTCACTGGGCTTTTACAGCACTCTTCTCAAGAGATGGGACTGGATATGAGAAAGATGACATGACAAGCTGAGTGCCAGGAGTCTTAATATTTCAGAAAAGTAAACTCAAAAGAAGTACAAAACTTTGAATTCTTGGGTTCCCTACCTGATAACAAGATGGCAAAATACCGTAGTCTCTCGGACACATGCTGGAATGAAGACAACATAGAGCAGTTAGCATTGGGATGTTCAGTGAAATCTACCCACATAAATGGTGCCTTATAAAAGATTCATACTTTTTGGAGGGCCATGAGAGCACTCAGGTGAGATGCCTCCAAGCTGCTCTGATACCATCTCTAACAACTGCCTCCAAAGCAGAATGATCTAAGGCTCCTAGTGCAAATTCCACAGAAGCTCTACCAGATCTTTGTATGGGAATGGACAGGGACCAGAGCCTTGTCTACACTGTTCATTGTTAGCCCAAGGGTATCATCAAAGCTGGTGTTATCCAATGGGGATCTGGATGGTGGCAAGCTTGTTATTCTTTCCCATCTTAGAGGCAGTGGTATTGAGATCCTCTGAATCCTCATTAGATCCTAAGAGCAAGAGAGTTCCAGGACTCCCACTATCTGTCAGCATAAGCTTCATTAAAGGCAAGCATGTGACAGGCCAGCACTGGGGAATCCAGAAACATGCTGGATTATGTGTTAGCCAAAGAGGGGCTGTGGACCACACTTTCTAATGGTGCACTATCATACACATGACTCAAGCCTGAACTAGATATAAACATCTTTTTATGTCTAGACCCTAAAACATAAGCTCTAGTGTTGGAGAAGACTAGATGGACTCTTCTTGACCAGTGTTTAGTTGGTAGTTCCCCTCATCTCCATATCCTATCATCATGCCACAGATTTGGAAAACCAATGAAACAACAGTTCCAGAACCACCTTTTACTACTGAAAAATACTACAATAACATTCAACAGTAAAGTTCTGAAAACAAGCTTTCAGGCAATGCCCCTTTCAAAGCTATGTTGTTATAAGATTTTTAAATAATAAAAGATCTTTCTGGGAGTGCTGCTTTATTGGTCTTTATCTGATCTGTTCATTCAGCACTCCAGGTTTGATGGGTTAATTTGTTTTTTGTGTTCTTACAAACTTGGAAAAACCTTCCTAAAGCAAACCAATACAAAAGATCCCTTTCACATCCCCCAATATCCTTTCTCCCTACCCTGGGCAAATATCTGGAAAATATAGTCTAACCCAATTCTCTCACTATATCCAGCAGTACCACCTGTTCTCCTCCAAACAGTATGGATTCTGACCTGAACAAAATACTATGACCGAACTTTGGTCCCTAACTGATGACATCCTGCAAAACAGCGATAGTTGCTTCCTAACAGGAAGTGCTATATTACACTCACAAAATACATTACGATTACAAAATGGGGCAGGGATCTTACCCCCGCCACAAAAGAAGCATTTGTGGTAGAGTTTTGTATGATTTGATGCTCTTAACTCAGTAATAATTATGTGCTTACACTCCCCACAGACAACCTTACTTGTACAGTGTCATTCCAAAGTTACTCTGACTTGGAGATAAGACCATTAATGAAACAGTCTCATTCTTCCACTGAGAGACTGCAATCTCAGACTATTGAAAAGCTAGCTGCTCAGAGTGTATGAACATCACTAGAATACAAACTGAGCAAATAGTCAGAACAGCAAATAAACGAACCAAACCAATAAAAAGATGCAGGAAAACTCCAGAAATGCAGCATCAACATACTGAAATAGTTTTAATAACTTTAATTTAGCGCTTTCGTCTTGGTCATAGACTTCTTCAGAATAACAACCATTCTGAATTCTTTATTCAGAATGGTTGTTATTCTGAATAAGTCTATGACCAAGACGAACCCGCTAAATTAAAGTTATTAAAATTATTTTGGTGTGTTGGTGCTGCATTTCTGGAGTTTTCCTGCATATTTTTATTGGTTTAAATGAGCAAATGGAGTATAAGAAAATATAGTCTTTCACAATCATGCCTGAGAAGAAAAAAATCACAAAGATAAGCCACTGAAGCGAAATAAATCCACACTCTGAATCAAAGTCTAGACTGGAATGTGATCCTTGAACCTCACAGCACGCATCTTCTTACTAAAAGTTAGTAACCTGTACATCAAAGGGCAGTTTTACCCAAGTTAGATTGCCTCACCACAGTATGAATTATATTTAATCAATTTTCTTAAAAGGAGAAGCACAACTCAAATCTGCAAAATAAGAGAAAACCGTTTTTGCAGGGATAAGCCCTTTATGCATAACCACACCTCTTTTACTTGTATATATCAACTCGATGGTTACAATGTGCAAAAGAAAAAAAAAACTGCAGCCCACTGCCAGCTTGTACAATTAAAGTACATATGATACTGATCAACTGCAGTCAAATAAATACGTTTAAGAGCCACTTGTTGTAACTACACTTCAAGGAGTGTAGGATAACCCCAAAGAGCAGGTATTAGATATCAGGTTCAATTGCCATGTAAATTTCCACATTTTCTTCCATTTATTTTAAATCATGTTAAATGACTGTATTATGTTTTGCCTTGTGTTATTTACATTTGTATTGTCTTTGGCACATGACCCAGGAGATGGGTAAAAAAGGTCTTTAATCAGTTCACCAACTGGTTACAAATAAATAAACCATCAGATCACCTGCCTTGAAAATAAGAAAAGGACAGACAACCTATTTCAGTGAAACCTGAGTAAAGACCATATGGTACTAACTGGAAGCTGGGGCACAACCATACTCTTCCAAGTTCAAAACTAAAATGATGTTACTCATTAGGTTATTGTATGTGTTAATACTATCTGACTGAACTAAAGCTAGGATTCTTCTGCAGTCCTTTCTTCATTTCAATGATTTGTCCCCCTGAGACTGACAGCTAGTTTGCTATATTAGTCCACAGTAGCTGGTAGCAGGGTATTACTATGATCTCTGCACCAAAGTTTTTTAAAGCAGCCATCACAACATTCTCGCAAGATGACAATACAGCAATCACCACAAGATATACACAAGTCTGGTCTACACAGTCAAAGTAACTGGCAGCTAAAATTATGCTTTTGCATCCAGTGATATAACAATTAAACCATCTACAAGCAACCACAGCCTTCTGGCTTTCAGTCTCCCTCTCTAACTAGCAGATCATGCTGCTGTATAAATACAGAATAGTACTGGGTTTACAGCACCTTAACCATTAGTCTACAGTGCCTGAGAAAGGGGAGTAGAACAAGACACAGATTTCCCATCTGGTGCCCATCTCCATTTCCTGGAATCTGGGATATATCTACCTCAAAGACTTTTGTTTTCAGATTGAAATAAGAATCTGCTGATCAATGCGACTTTAACTGGAATTAATTGTAAGATCTCCAGATTCAATACTGTGTTTTAGCAGCACCTGGAATCCTACTTAAAATATGTCTTACTTCAGCGGCACTTACAGTAAAACAAATACATGTCATAATAAATATAGAAAATGTGGATAAAGACACAAATTGGTACAGTGTCCTCAACACTAACAATATATTACCCAATTATTAGAACTACATACAGGAATTCCTGCTTGACAATAATCAATTCAATTTACTAGATTTGTTTAATCTGCGATTGCAGTCAGCCTGTCTGGGATTACAGTCAGCCTCCTAAATTAACCTGAACTGCAACTAGAGTTTCAGTGAGACATGTCAAATATTTACAGATAAAATGCTAACATCAGTATAAGAATTCAATGGAAAGAATTTCATAACCAACCTTTTTCTTTTCCGGCAGCTCCTTGTACTTCTTAGACAAAATCTTTGTCAAATCTAGGTTACTCATCTCTGGGTGTATCTTGGCATACTTAGCTCGTTTCTCCATGAAGAACCGGAAATAAGGAGTCAATGGCTTCTTGGGGAAATCTGGATGTGTCTGGAAGGAAAAAAGCATTTAAAAGAAGCTCCTATTTCATTAGTCAAGTAAAGGCATTAGTTAAGAGAAAACATATTTAGTGGAATAGTTTATCACTTTATGTACTGCAACTAGATAAGATTATTAATGAAATATGTGTTTGAAGTGTTAAAACCCATACAAACTATAGACTGGTATTCAAGCAAGTCTCCTTCATGCATTCAGCCTACAAGTGCTACATCCAATTACCATAGTTTCTTTTATTATTAAAAATATTACATGCATTAATCTAAAAGCCTATTCTATAACATGCCTTGCTAAATATTTTGTCTAATCTTTAAAAACAGGGTATACATATTAGACAAAAATGAACAATTACAAGAGACAGTCTTCTTAATACTACATTTAAAAAAAAATGACCTAACTGTCCAGACTGCACATGCTTGCAGTGTCTCAAGGGTGGGTGTAAAATTGGGATACATGATAGACATGTCTCCTGCTTTTTTGAAAGGTGTCCCACCAATGGCCTTGTCCACTTGAAAGTAAACACCTCTGGTTATCTCCAGTCTACACCATGAATTCTTCTCAGTGTCTGTACTCCAGGTATACAATCCATGGCACTTATCAAAAAAGCTCTGTTTTTGCTTCCCAATAAACTTGACTCCATGCTGCTCGACTGTACATCTTTAATGCCAATTTCACTTGTCTTTCAAGTTAATATAAAACCTTCTGCAATATAACTTAGTAAACCTATCAAAACGTTTTCCCCCAAAAATGCTATTCTGCACTGATATCTTATAACAAATACACAATACTGCAGTCCCGACTTCCAAGATGGCTGCAAATTGATCAACACCTTAATTTCAGCTCTCCCAGTGTGAAAAAAGAAACTGGGAGATAGTTGCCAGTAATTCTGCCAGCTTTAGTAAAATTCAGCTACTGGCTAGCAAGTAGACTGATTGGATGCCAGCAAAGAAGAAATTTAAGAGATCATGTAAGAAAAGCAACTAGACAAAGTGAAGAGAAAACACTAGCGCCAGCTTTGGTACAAGAGATGTTTTTCTGTAATCTAGAGGGAAAAAATGTACTCAGAGCTATTCAAAATAAATGAAATGCTTTAAGAGTATATCAACTAAAATAACAAAAGGCTGGAAGAAATGGAAGAAGCTTTAAACTGCTATTCTGATAAACTGATAAACCTGCAAAAATCACAGGCTGAAATGAAGAAAACACTGGCTGAGTATGAGACTTCTCAAGCGGAGCTGTTTCAAAAAATGGTAGTTAGAGGACAGAGCATGCAGAGAAAACCTGAGATTTTCTGCTGAACTAGAGAAACTGGAAGGGACAGACTATATTAACTTTATGAAAGCACAAATAAACAACTGGACTGGTTCTCCACAGAAGGATTTGTTAGCTGAAAGGGCACATCAAGTACATGGCCATGAGAAAGCAGCTAAAACTTGTATTTCTAAAGATGCAATCATAGCAACAGAAAGAGTCAATCCTGACAAAACTGTGACAAAATTGGAACAGTAGAGTGTTTGTGGGAAATAATTATTCACCATACACCAAGCAGAAGAGAAGAAAATGTATCCCAGTAATCATGTTGAGAAGCAGTTGTATCCAGCTGTCTTCAAGATATTTTTCCTGGAGGATCAAATAGATTTTTGATATAGAACAGGTTAAGGAGGTGTTTGTCCAACAAAAAGTGAGACATCAAACTGAAGGGGACTCTGCTTCTCATTCTTCTGACAACAAAGTTTATGAAGAGACTTTGCCAGTGAAACCATTTCCAATGTTCCAAAGAAAAATGCTTGAGAGAGAGAAAAAGGTACAAGAGTTGAACAGAAGAGTCGGGAATACCTGGGACTTTAACTAGAGTCTAGTGTTTAGAGATGGAAATGAACAGAAAGACAACCAGCAACACTGAAACTAGTGAATAAATGTGAGATTATAAAGCCTCCATCACATTTGTGAAATCAGGCTTTACAAGAAAATGTGGTTGAGAACATCAGGACTTTTGTTGACTTGTTAAACATGTAGGTGAATTGAAAAGCATTTATCCCACTTTGTGTCAATAATGTTTAGAAGGACAACTAAAAGAAAACAAAAGTAACTAAGTAAAGATCAGAGATTGCCTCCAAGTAGTCTGTATGAAACAGAATAAAGTGACAGTGATTTCAGACAATCCACACAGGAAACATGCTGAAGACTTGGTCTCTCCAATTGCTGCAGGTGCTTGGAAAGGCACATTAAATTGGCTTTATGCACATAATATTACTTACAGGTGGGGACTGGAACTTGATTTGCAATACTAAGGATGTATCTGGGAGACCTAGAAGGGAAAATATAACAAAAGAGGGTAGATTTCCAGAGAAATTTATGATAAACTATTTGGTATGGAAGACGTCACTTCAGTATTAGGAACTAGGAGAGAATTTCCATATTATTCCCCAAGCTACAATAATTGGACCAGACTAGACAGAAATTATATTTCACAGGAATATGTGCATTTACTTGAAAGCTTCGACACACATCCAATATCTATTTCAGATCACTCGCCAATAATAACTAAAATAAAAATGCAGGGTAAATAAAGTGAAAATGAGACACAGGCTCTTCCCCACCTACCCATTAAAAAGAGAGAAATTTAAGGAATGGATAGTGGAAATTATTGAAGAGTTATTAGGAAAGACAGAAATTTCTTCAGAAGTTTTAGCTAGTGAGTGGGATAAAATGAAAGTGAATTTAAAAATTCAGTAGAAATACAAGAAAAAAGAAACATGGTTAAGAAGGTATAGTAATTATTTGGAGGGGTGGACAAAGGTTAAAGTATTGCAGAATAAAGGGAATCTCTCAGGATAAGAAGGGGCACAACTGTAGAGGGCTAAAGAAAAAACAATGGAGCATCTGAATAATATGTAAGAGTTTAGAAAGATTGAGGTTCTGCAACCGTATTTTTGATAATAACTCCAGAGCACAAAAACTTTTAGCACAACTTAGGCAACAGAACACAAAAAGTGTTGTTGCCAAACTTAGGGAGCCTATAACAAGAAAAATGACCAAAGATTCTCTAGAGGTATTAGAGATATTTTGGAAATTTTATGAAAATGTGTATAGAGCAGAGAAATGTGGAAATCAAGAAAGAGCACAAATGGAAACATTTACAGAAGACTTAAGTATGCCAAGGTTAGGGGTGGATGAGGCTCCATAGTTAACAGTTAAGATAGGAGAGGGTGGTATAAAAATGATGATGTATAATCAACCTGCAGGAAACAGATGATATTCCTGTGAAAGTTTGCAAGCTAGGAGGAAAGAAAGTTATAAAGATCTGTAAGATTTTGTTCAACAGTATTTTAACAGAAGGGAAAGCACCAACATCCTGGAAGAAAGCCGTGGTGGCTTAATACCTAGAAATGGTAAAGAACGATGAGACCCAGCTTCACATAAACCCATTTTATTTTTAAACCATTACTATAAACTGTTTATATCTGCAATCGCTAAAAATGGCAAAGGGGTTGCCAAAATTGATAGATATGATTCAGTTTGGTTTTGTGGAGGGGAGACAAATATTTGACATTAATACAGCAATGATGATCCACAGCGAAGCCGAATGTAAGAATATATCACTGTTGATGGTGGGTCTTGATGCAGAAAAAGCATTCAGAGTAACCTAGGATTTTATGAGCAGGGCAACTGAAGCATTTGCATTGCCTGTTACAATAATATGGTTAATTAGGAGGATATATGAGGGATCAGAGGCAAGAATTTAAGTGAGGGGATTCCTCTCTGATAAACTGTGTCTGAACAGAGACAGAAGTGTCCTCTTTTACCTTTATTTGTTATATTTAAAGCCACTGACAAAGAAAACAAACGACTCAGAAATTCAAGGATATAATTGGTATAGTAATCAAGAAAAGTTGGCTTTACTTGCAAATGATTAACTTTTATACCTGATAAAACCAGAAAAGGATATTTCAATGTTGTTAAACATTTTAAGACAACTGTAAGTCTTTCCAGGATATAAAATTAATGAAGATAAAACAAAGGCTATAGCTGTAAATTATGTACTCACAAATGAATTGGTTCAGCAATGCCCATATTTATGGAGACAAGATAAAATTAAGTGTATGGATTAAAAAGGCTTATGTTGTGGCACCTAATGATGTATGGGAAGAGGCTAAACAAAAGATACTACAAAAATTCAGAAACTGGTATTTCTTGTTTACGGATATGGACAGCAAGATACAAGCAGTGAAAATGTTTTTAGTTCATTTAGTTTTATATACAGGTCAGGCGTATACATAACACAAGCAGAATGCTATAACTCAAAGTGGAAAGGGATGATGATGAAATGGGAAAATTTAAGAAATAAAAAGAATAACAAAAGTCATACAGAATAGTATATTCATAAAGTAGCAGAAAGCATACATCTTAACTTCTTAGTGCAAGAAATCTGGACAAAACCTAACATTATGGGAGGACAAAGGCCCAAAAATAGGGACATATTTTAAATATTACTCTTACAAACTTAAAAAGTTGACAGTTTAACAGGATTTGCGTTAGCATGTATTCTCTGAAGGATAAGAAGTCTATGTATGTCTTTATTTTGTGACTTTAATCCTCAGAGATTTACCAGAAAAAAAAAAGTTTTTTTGAAGAACAGACCAAAAATATGAGGCAAAACTCTGGACAGCTGACAGGTATGGCAGAAAGTATTCTGAAAACAGCACGAGAATGGAGAAAGGAGATTTTGCCGATAGATATAACTGCAATTAGGGGTAGGTAATAGGGGACTCTAATTTATGAAAAAAAAACTTGCAAAGGAACTAAAGCATTGGGAGCAAATAACTAGACAGGGAAAGGTAACAGAATGGGAAGAGGCCAAGAAGACAGCTGGACTGCAGACTAGAGACTGCCTTCCCTACCAGGGATTGATATCAGAGTATAGGCAAACAGAAAGGGATAAGGGTATCCTAAGTGAAAGACCTGCTCTAGTAGAGTTTTTAGCTGAAGCTAGAACAGAAGCTGCTGTTAAAAAATGGATAATTAGTAGGCATACAAAATATTGCAGGATAATAAAAGGAATCAATCAGAGGAGGTTATAAAAGCTTGGAAAGAGAGACTGGATAAGCAATTTACAAGGAAACAATGGGAGGACATATGTATATCTTCCAAGTATGCAACAAAGTCCAGAAGATTTGAGATTTTAGCTTGGAATGGTTTGATTAGGTATATTTATACCCTAAGACTTGAAAGAAAGTATCCTCAGGTAAATGGCAAATGATGAATGTGTGATGGAGAAAAAAGAAGTAAGTGGAAACATATGTTTTGGGAGTGGAATGAGTTGGCAGATTTCAAAAATTCCTAACAGAGTACTCTCTCAGAAGCAAGGGCACTGCATCTAGAAAAAAAGAAGTTTAACCTCTCTGTACTCTTCCCTCATCAGGCCAATAATTGAGTACAACACCCCTTTTGGTATGTACCTTTCTAAGTACATGCAGCAATTGGAGAGACCACAAAGGTTCCTCACAAGGAAAATCCAAGGTCTTCAGCATCTGTCCTATGTGGATCATCTGAAATCAGTGTCACTTTATTCTGTTTCATACAGGCTACTCAGAGGTGGTCTATGCCTTGCCATCTCTGACCCTGCATTACTGGAAATGCTGCATATCCGCAAGTCAAATGGTACATGGGTTATTCGCTCTAAAGACCGTAACCTGGCATGTGACATTAATAGAACCTGCTGGAGGGACAGATTAGTCTCCCAGAGGTTACCACACCTTTGAAATGGATTCCCATTTCATGTCAAAGAGAGCACCTCATTGGCCCTCTTCAAACGCAATCTGGACGATTGGATGGGTAACTGTAAATTCACCCAGGGGGTTCCACCTGTATCCCTCTTGGACAGGGGCGATTCATGCTGATCATTGAAATAAGGTTAGAATGTGGCTAGGCTTGTAAGGGCCCTACGGCCATTAGCCTAGTAACTTCCTATGATCCTATGAAATACTGACTGAGCAAATGGGTGTAACAAGGAAATTATTCTTTTTAGCTGGGACACAGGATCTGAATTGACTAGACATAGTAAGGCCTTTTAAGTTTAATTCTGGTGACTGTCAAAAAAGCAGTTACTAGAAAATGTAACTCAAAGTCTAAACTAATTGTACTTGAAGTATTGACTTTTGCAACTGAGATAAAAGAACTGGAAGTGGGATCTTTAGAAAAGGAAAGGAGCAGCCTGCATAGAAATAAATGGAAATTGTGAACAACACGTGCAAAATAATGATCAGGAGGAACAGTGAGGTTTAAGGGAAGGAAGGAAGTGAGCAACTTAGGTAATGGACTGATGATAGCTAAAAAATAATATATGTCATGTATAATGTATGTAACTGGGAACATGTTACTATGGTTTGGTTTCTTTTATGTAAATGTATGTATAAAGTATGTAACTGGGAACGTTATTATGCTTTGGTTTATTTTATATAAATGTATGTTTACCTATGTCTTAAGGGATAATTCAATAAACCTGTTAAAAGAAAAAGAAATACTGCAGTCCCTTCCCCAAATTATACATACAGCACAGAGGTATGTGCCAGAGGAATCTTAACTACCACCTCTGCCATCTTCCTATAACCTTTACTCTTTTGTACATTAAAACCCAATTACATTCTTCCCACAACACCAGCAGTCATTTCTTCCATCTCATTCTCTCCCTCAATATTAAAACTAAGTTAGCTACAAATGCTACACATGTAGTACTGCCACTTATCCAAACAAATATCCACCTCGCACTTATTCTCATCTGTTTACCCTTTTAGCCACTGCATCTTTATAAAAGACAGAGTAAATTAAAGAGCACCCCTCTTTTATATTCCCAATTAACCACAAATTGTGCTCAACCTATTAACTACAAACCCTATTGACAACAACCTAGATACCCCATGAAGAAATGCTACAATATCTCTAACCCCATCCTCCCTCAAATGTCTGTCTCAAACTTCCATGTTCTTTACCGCTGCTAATTAATTCCACTATTTCATTTACCCATTATAATACATCCCTGATACCTTTATCTTTCTCTATATCTTCTATTTCCTTCTCAAAATAATTATATTTCCCAGACTATTACCTTATGATCTGTACCCATAAATAAAACAGGCCGTCAGTTTTCTGCACACTATAATCCCCTTCTTCTGCAAAAACTTTACTGATCCCCTACAAATATTTACCTAGTTTCTCCTCTGTATAAAAGAAATTCAAAAAAAAAAAAAAAAAACACTATTCTGATTTATAGAACTGGCCAGGAAATAAGTGCAGTGAGATCTTAAATTATTTTACATGTTTTTATTTATCCTTTGCTGACCGGGTTAGTCCAACTAGGCCAATAGTCTCTTTCCAGGGGAGACCTGAGGTGGTACTAATATTACTAGAGGACATTTGGTCAGGGCATCGGGAAACTTCTCTTACTTCTTTCAATAGGTGCCACAGGATTTTTTACATTTTTTACATTAACCTGAGCTGCCACCAACTCAAGCAGGTGGGGCCTTACAGCCTTCCACACCAAAGGCAAGTGTACCACCTGTTGCTTTACTGACAATACATAAACTCTTAAATAGAAAAAGAGGAATTTTGGATTATTAACGTTGAAGTTTATTTACCCCTGAATAAATGAGATTTTCTGACTAAGTAAAGACTTTACAATAGAAATGTTCCATTTACCTTTAATAGTGACATTGACTCATTATACTGACCTCATTTACCTTTAATAGTGACAGTGACTCATTACACTGACCTGGGAATAGATTAAAGGTCCTAGCAACAGCCATACAGCTCATCATAGAAAGGCCCTTCTCCCATGATATGCCCATTTGTGATTCAGGAACATAGCCATGACAAGGTAAGACCTCATTATCAACTGACCTGCATGCTTCAAGACTTTCAGTTACTACTTTGATTTGCAGATCATGGCTGATCTGCATGTTGCAGTAGCAACCTGCTTCTCCTGTTGGCAGTGACATTCTCCCCAAGTTACTCTCTCACATAAAAAATGTATACAAACAGGAACGCATACACCCATCATAATCTATTGTACCTGTCCCTACCCTATCTAACCTCATGTGGTTCCCTCACCCCTGAATATTTTACTGTCAAAACAGGACATATTTATTGGGCCCTAGTAGTCTTGTGTATCCCCCACCCCAAAACTGCAAGGGGTGAAGTACATATTCAACTAGTTGAGACAAACAGGAGACACATTATTTAGTTATTTTATTTTTTTTTAAACAAAAACCATCTTTATTAAATTATCACATAGGACATAGGCAATCATAAATTTATGCAAATGAAAACAAACCATATTGACATCATTTTAGTTGCAATCATTACACATCATAAACCAAGCTGACATAAATGTAGTTGCAAACATTATACATCACTTTATAATCTATCCAGTCCTTGTCAGTCAAACATTATATAGCTCATTCAGATCCTGCCTTCTTTAAAATCTTGTTCCTCCTCTGCAAATTGTTCCCACAATTCCCATTTTTTCGCTATGTAATTTGCTCCTACCCTTTTCTAAAGATCCCAATTCCAGTTGATTTTTTCTTCTAGTAATTGCTTTTTTTGGCAGCCACCATAATTAGACTCAGCAGGGCTTAACTATAGCTAGGCAACTGGAATTATGTCGATATGGTTTGTGATGTAAAATGCTGCAACTAAGATTATGCCGCTATGGTTTGTTTTCATTTACATAAATGTATGATTGCCTATGTCATATGTGATAATTTAATAAAGATGTTTCGTGTTTAAAAAAAAAAAGATAATGTTGAGAATATTAAAAAATGTTCCACAACACTGTAACATCCTTTTCTGGTTTTATTAGGTCTAAAATAATATCATCTGCACATACAGCTAGCTTTTCTTGACTACCATACCAATTATATCCTTGAACTTCAGAGTCTCTTATTTTCTTTCAGATAAACCAACAAACCCTCACAGGGGACTAGGAATACTCCTCAAAAAAAAAAAAAACTGAAGTCAGGAAGCAAATGGATAAAGCTGCTTTTTCTTTATTTCATACTTCTTCTGGCTATATAAGCCTTCAAGGAATAACACAGTGTGATTCAGGCATTCGTTTTATATCCCATCCATATTAATGTGTTAATACCTTTCAATTAACATATAACAATTAGTACAAAATTACCACTCATCAAATAGAAAGTCACAAAAAAAACATAAAAAGAAATACACACTTATACAATATTTTTAAAAATATATTCTATACAATAAGACAATTTACTAATACATAATTAATTGATGTACTACATAGTTATTCCAGTTTAAGTTTTCAATTTTGTTTGAATATTGCACTTTGCCCTGCTATTGATATTTCATGCCATTTCCTTGTTTATTTACTTTCACATCACTACTTATTACTCACTTACATATCCCAATTTATTTCCATGTTTAATCTGTGCAGAAACAGGGTTCCCATATTCACTATAAGTTTGGTTTCTAACCTTAATAATCTACGTCTCCCCCCATATTTTGACATCCAAAAGGTTAAGCCAGGACACTGAAGAAAAGGCTGTCAGCACTTCCCCCATGAACAGAACAAAAATGCTGGGCTATAGGACTTTCCATTCTTCAATTTCTAACAACACTCAAATGTTCTAATATTCTTAACTTCATTTTTCTCTTTGTCCTATGTACCACATCTTGGGTGTGCATCCACATCCAATAATGTACATTACCCCACAAGTCACCTTTAAACTAATTTTTTATCCAAAACTGCTTTCCATTAATCACCCAACCATCCACATTTTTTATTCTTTTACACACTTTACACATGGCACAGGGGTACACCCCCAGCCTTTTCCCCACAGTGCTTTGTTCTTTCTGATTCAATAATTCTCTCAAATTGCTGAATCGGCCATAAGAGAAAATATTTTTTTCAGGAAATACACTTCCCACTATTTCATCCCTGTAAATTACTGGCAATAACTTCTCAATCAACTTTTTTATTGTATCTGAAAGGGGGGGATTTAGTTACGTAAAATATTGGTTCTACTTTTTGTCTCACTTCCTGAATCTCCTGAATTTTCTGACAATTACCCTGACAAATTTTCTGATGAGCCTTCGCACCTCTCAAATCAGAACTTCTATCCCTTTTGTTCTTATTAACCACTCCCCTAACTTTGTCTTCAGCTGCCTGTATGTAAGCTTCCTTATACCCCCTCTTATACAATCTATTCCTGACCAAAATAAATTCATTTTCCAAAACCTTCTGATCAGAGGTATTTGTCATGGGGGTTTTAAACTCCCCATAGGGCAAAGATTTGATCAAATGCAAAGGATCTGCACTGCTAGCTTCCAAAAAATTATCTGCAGCAGTAGATTTGTGAAATGGCCTATATTTCAACTTCCCATTAACATCTACATAAAATTCCACATCCAAAAATTGCATAATTTTGTTATTAGTTCTATATGTAAATTCTAAACCAAAGGAATTCTGACTAAGTGTACTCATGAAAATTTCAAATTCCCCTTGATTCCCCCTACATACAAAAATCAAATCATCAATAAAACACTTGAACATAACCACATTATTCTTAACAAAACTTGTTGGATAAATGAACACATTTTCAAAAAAGGCAATGAATAATATGGCATAAGATGGGGCAAACACTGCCCCCATTGCTGTTCCCTCTAACTGCAGAAAATATTGCTCTTCAAAAACAAAATAATTATGTGTCAAAGCAAGCTCCAAAAGCTGACATAAGTAAGAAGTTTTGGGGCCCTCTCCTAAAGTTTTGACAATTGCTTCCAATCCCGTTTCAATTTTTATGTTAGTGTAAAGCGATTTTATATCAACACAAGCAAAATAATAATCCGAACTCCACTGAAGTTTGCCAACACACTCTCAAGAACATGGACTATGTTTTTAACATATGATTGGATTTTAGGAAGAAATGCTTTGAAATGAGAATCCAAAAAGATGCCTATATTTTGTAAAAAAGCCCCTACCTCTGAAACTATTGGTCTCCCAGGGGGTTTAGTAAATGTTTTGTGTAACTTAGGGATTGCAAAAAAATTGGCATCCTTAGGATTCTTGACATAAAGTTTTTTAACATCTTTTGAACCAAAAAATCCAAGCCTCCCTCCCCTTTCCAATAGTTCTAACAAACCCTCATTAAATTCCTTTACTAGATTAGAATGCAATTTTCTATACACTGTATTATCAGATAACAAATCAAAAAACATACAATTATAGTCATTTCTTGCCATTATGTCCCAATTCCCCCCTGGTTAGCTTGTGTAAATACATATTTTGCAGTTAGACCACGTAGCTGCTTTAAAGCCATTGTTCCCTAATAAAATTCCAAACTCTTACATTTTTTACAAACTGGCTATAAGCGACTTCTATCTGTTTACACAGTGCATTTTCAAACACATTAACTGCATTTGAAATTTTAGGGGGTACAGATGAACTTACAACAGGCATCTTGGGTACACTCAATTTACCATACCCAGTAGAAAAAGCAACATTTCCAACATCAGACATATCAGAGTCACTGTTAATTTCCAAGTCCACATCATTGTCCCAGTCCAGAAATGGATTTTCATGAATTGAAATGTTTAGCAGTGAGTCCTCCATAACATCATTACATGAATCCGCTTGAACTTCATTTTGCCCTTTACTTGCAAAAAATACCCTCAAATGCATTTTCCTGCAAAATTTCTTAACTTCCCCCAACACATCCGCAAGTGTAGGAAGAAAAGCTGGGACAAACTTAGTGCCTTTTAGGAGGACATTCACTGCTTCCATGATTAAAGACAAATCCGATAAATTTACAATAGCTAATGATTTGGTTATAGAAGTATCATTCACAACATTTCCCATTACATTAACTGTCTGCACCAGATCCGTTACATTAATCCCATCAGTCATGTTCATTGCATATGAAGCTGAAAAAGCACGTTCTCCAGTCTTACTTTCTTTTCTTTGCCAATGGTTCTAAAAATAGTGCAAATAACAAAGGGGAAAGAGAACACCCCTACCTGGTTCCTCTGCACAAATAGAAATTATCAGAGAGGAACCCACCCACTTTATTTTTTGCCTCCGATCCCTCACATATCCTCCTAGTCAACCTTATAATTTTATCAGGGAATGCAAATGCTTTTATTGCCCTGCTCATAAACTCCCAGCTTACTATGTCAAATGCTTTCTCTGCATCCAGACCCACCAACGTTGGCATTTTCTTAACTTCAGCTTCCCTCTGCATCATCAATGTTCTGTTAATATTGTCAAATGTTTGCCTCCCCTACACAAAACCACACGGATCCATGCCTATCAATTTTGGCATCACATTTGCCATTCTTTTAGCCATTTTACAGACATAAACACTTTATAATTATGGTTTAGGATTGAATGGGGCTGTATGAAGCTGAACCTGATGGGTCTTTACCCTCTTTAGGTATTACAGCCACCACTTGTTTTGTGCTTCTCCTCCTCTTAAAATACTGTTAAATAAAACCTTCCAGATGTTTAGTAGATTTTTCCCTCCTAGCTTCCAAATTTCCCATTATTTAGATATTGAACATTTTCAATATGCTTAGGCCTGAGCTCAACAAACTGCATGGAATGGCACAACACTGTGGATAGTCATTATCTCTTTCATAAAAAATACTAATATTACCGTCCCAAGGAGGAATATAGTGTGACTGCTGGTAAAACAAGAATAAGTCCCAATAAACAGAATAACAATAGCAGTCAGCAGGTATGCCAACATTTGAATAATCACGATCATAAAAGTATGAAAAACATTTTATTGTATACGGTAAGCACTTTCACTGAATAGCTTCTTCAGACCATGGTCTGATGAAGCTATTCAGTGAAAGCACTTACTGCATGCAATAAAACATTTTTCATATTTTTATGATTGTGATTATTCAAGTGTTGCCATACTGGCTGACTGCTATTATCTCTTTCATGTTTATGTGGTTTATGTTATTCTTCCTGAGTTACTTGTGCCATCCATCCTAAGCTATCTGGGAGTTAAGCAGAAATAAGTGGTTTATTCAAGAAAATTTGGTTTGGGACAGACATGCTGCATGTTCTTGTATCTAAGACTGTATCCAAGCAATTCTTCATTTCTGGAAGCGTCCACAGGCTCAGCAAGCTGTGAATGGTGGAGCTGTGTGTCCATTGTAACTTTTTTTTTTGTGACACACCTGTGTCATGCAATTGGTCAAATAAGGATAAGCAAAGATCCCCCATCAACTGCAGGTGAGCAGAAACTGGTGCAATATATCTGATGAAAACCACATGTACAACAGAAAGGCCAAAGGACAAAGAAAAGAATTAGGAATTTGACTACCCCACTGTAAACCTGATGTACTGCACAAAATTCTTTTGAATGGGTACATGCACATAAGTATTCTTCATATCTCCCACAGACAATGCTGCTTTGCCAGAGATGGTCTGCACCTGTTGCCACTAGTCTAAAAGAAATAGCAAACTTGCTGGCCAATAAAGTCAGCTCAAATTTCAAGCCCTCATCACCTGCAGCCACTCCCCAAGAAATACTCCCTACTATTCCTTTGCTTGTTACCACAAAAGAACAGGTAATCACTGCGCTTTCTAAAGCTAGAAACATGACATCAATGGGCCCTGATGGAATCCTAGGGTGCCTATTAAACAGCTTGAAACATGACCTAGTGGATCCACTCAGATCTCTACTTAACCAGTCTCCAAAAAGGCTTTGTCCCAGTAGACTGGAGGACAGCAACAGTCATCCCTCTGCACAACGGCGACCATCAATGGACCCAAGAAACTACTGACCCACAAGTCTGACTAGCCTCATATACAAGGCTATAGAAAGGATACTATTTGACATGATTAACAAGGACATAGGAAATCACTAGACTCTAGACCCAACCCAGTTCGGCTTCGTCAAGGGCAGGTCCTGCCTGTTCAATCTGATGGACTTCTTTGAGAAATTCACCAAGGCCATGGATGAGGGTAAGAAAGTGCATACTGCCTGCCTTGACCTGGCCAAGGCATCTGACAGAATAACCCACTTGGATGTTATAGATAGACTTACAAAATTTGCCACAGAACCCTACATCACCAGATGGACAGCCAAATAGCTAATGGATAGGACACATGTTACTAGAATGGAGGAATCCACATCCAGCAAGAGGTCAGTCAACAGTGGAGTACTACAGGGTCAGTGCTGGGCAACCTTATGTCTGGGGTATACTTATCAAGGCAACTGTAGATGGCCTTTGGATAACCACATTTAGTGATGTACTGCAAGCTGGGGGCAATCATTGACACTCAAGCGATGTTGATGCCCTACAGAAAGGAATGACACACACTAATGACTGGTGTCACAGCCATGGCTCAAACTGAATGTGAAGAAATGCATTACACTACATTTTGGGAAATCAAATAATTAAGTAACAGCATGGTATCCAGAACTAAGGATGTCATAGTACCACTGTACTCGGCCCTCATCAGACAATTAATCAAGTACACCAATCAAGTAAGCACCCTTCGGCATGTACCTCAACAGACAACTGCAACAGTTGGAGCATTCTCTGAGGTTTCTCATCAGAAAATACGGGGTATAACCAACATGTCCTATGTGGACCAATTAAAAGCCCTATCACTTTACTTAGTTTCCTACAGATTACTGAGGGGGGGATCTATGCCTCACCTATAAGGCAGTCTGTGACCCAGTCTAAGTCACAAAATTAACTGTACGAGGGTCACCTGCTCCAAGGATCTAAACTTGATCTCCGGCACAAAAAGATCATGCTGAAGAGACAGAAATGTTTCCCAGAGACTGGCCCTCCTCTGGAATAGGCTTCCTATTCATGTGAAATAGAGCCCTTCCCTGACCAACTTAAAGCACGATCTGGACCAACGGATGGGAAATTGCAAATTCACTCTTGGGGTGGCACCCATGTCCATTATGGATAGAGGCAGTCTCTAAAAGTTATCAAAATCCCACTTGCTGACCCTTGTTATCTTTCCCTTAGGGAAAGAAAACTGGGTAAAATCTGCATAAAAATGGGCTAGACTTGTAAGGGCTCTTAAGCCATTAGCCTAGCAATCTACTGTGATCATATGTCCTTAGTATTCATAAGTAACAAGGGAACTGAAACTGCAGGGGATGTTGGTATAATGGCTAAGGTGTTTACCTTCCAGCCACAAGGTGCAGGGTTTGATTTTCCCCAGGGGTAATTAGCTATGCTTAAAAGGGCAGACAACGGCAGTTAGCCTAGGACTAAGCTAAGCTATGAAACATTCTAAACATCTTTAATGCCACACATGCATTAAAACTCAACAGGTATAGAAGAGTTCCTCCACTGGTTTTCTTTCTTGGTTATTAAGAAAAGAAGCTACTGCTGTTGACATGTTTAAACCAAAAATCAAGCTGGTTGGAAGGAGCCCATGAATATGGACAAAACAATCTATAAAGGGCAGGAGGACTTAGTAAATATATTTGGAAGACTGAACTGTTAGACTTGACGAAAATAAGAATGTCAAAATTAAGCTATTTAAATCTAAAAGTATGGAGACCCCTACAAAGTTTCAATACATGTTAAATTATTTTCTTTTTACCTGCTGACTGAAGTTGGGACTGCAACTATGCTAATTTAAGATGCATTGCCAATAACTAGAGATTCAGGTAAAAAAAATGATTATGCAAATTAATACAAATGACATTTTTGTTGCTTGGTTAAGTTTACATGAGATTAAAGCTGAGTTTATCAACCAGGCACTTGATGTCTCTTGCATTTATTGATCTTATAATACCTGTAAAAGGTTTGAAAAATATATCTCACCCTTCCATATCTGTAAAGTTTGTGAACTATGCTCTATCATTAATAATTTTGGAAGTAGGCAGCATTACTGCATAAAAATGTTATGTTCAAAAATGAACATAAAACTAGAATTTAACAGTATACAGTGAAATTAACCGACCCGCGGTAGTGGTGCTGCGGTAGCGTTGTCGCCTCACAGCAAGACGTTGTCGCGTTCGATTCTCAGCTAGAACGTCTTCAGTGTGGAGGCATGTGTGAATGGGTGTGCCTTCGTTGAAGGTTGTGCATCAGGGCTGGTAACTCGGCACATAAAAATCCACTACTAAACATTAGTGGACCGGAGTTCCGCTGTGGCGACCCCTAACCGGGATAAGCCGAAAGACACAACAACAACAGTGAAATTAACCATTCTGTTTGTTTAGAAAGCAACTGGTGAAGTTAACCAGTGCCTTTATTTCAGTCTAAAGGTTTGAAAATTCTTACAAAATCTGCATATATGCTATTTTTATAACATCTCTGCTCCTGTGAAGTTTGAAAATACATTACTTTCTTTCAAGTCTATGCTTGTGGGCTATGATATATTTATTAATCATCTTATAAAAAGCAAAATTAAAGTGTATATGAAAACTTATGTTTGATGATTAAAAATGAATATAAGTATAGAATTTAATATGCAAAATCTGTGAACAAAAATGTCAGACTTCATGCTTGAAAATAAATACAAAGCTTAACACATGGCAAAATTAACCAGTGTAAATGTTCAGAAAGTACTTGGTGAAGTTAGCCAGTGTACTAAGTAAAGGGTCTCTTTGTATACGATAATTAGTGTGCATGTTCAACCCAGGCTAGGCTTGCAATTATTTTTACACTGAAATGGTCAAAGAACTAAGAAAGATTATTTAAAAAGGTCACTATGAAAATGAAGAAATTCAATTTTTTCTCACCTTACAACTACAGCACAATAATTACTTACATTTGAAACAACTTCTTGTATGTATGGTCTCCTGACTGATGTTAAAAGTGAGTCTTAAGAATGGATATGTCAAAAGGTAGGATGAGATCTGGGATATGAATGACCAGTTAAATAAATGTATTTGCATACTGATGAATTTAAATCTGGACAGCAAGAGATATGCCAGTAATATTAGTGAGAAATGAGAAACAATTGTGATACCTCTAGAAAGAAATTAAGAATAAATGGTATAAAAGTATGGTACACATTATTATAAATAGATAATGAATTAAAAAAAAAATAAGAGAATGTGATATGCAATGCAGTGAGTGATAGTTGTGCTTAGACTACTTTACTGATCACAAAATGGTGCTGATGAAGAAAATTGATATTTGCTTGAAGAAAGGTACACGCCTTGTTAGGGTGCCAAAGGGAGGACAGGGAAATGCATATGATTGAGCAGAGGCACGAATAAGCTGAAAGAGGATGTCTACATAAATTGTGGGAAATGAGTGAGACAAGAATGACAGTTTCTACAGATTAAGTTATGGAATTGAAAAAAAGTAAAAGTAGTTACTACTGCAGAAAAGTACTTGGGCATCATAAAGTCTTTTGAAATATACAATGTATAAAGAAAGGATTAGCAGTGAATAAGAAGACTGGAATACAAAGGTGAATGGATAAAAAAAATAAAAGTATGACAGCT
Source organism: Protopterus annectens (assembly GCF_019279795.1). Classification (NCBI taxonomy): domain Eukaryota; kingdom Metazoa; phylum Chordata; order Ceratodontiformes; family Protopteridae; genus Protopterus; species Protopterus annectens. Next base: position 1,510,444,696 of record NC_056732.1, on the reverse strand, counting down.
TGTGGAGACAGAGGGATTACAGTAAGTACTGTCACAAGGCAAATACTGCAGGTAGAATTTACTTGCTTGCTAACTGAAGATACTTCACAAAGAAAACCAGTCCATGAATGATAAACCAGTTATGGAAATAACAGTTATATATTTGATGAGAAACATGAACAGGATTATTTTGGCTTAATTAAGGACAAAATAGCTTTTTCATGAGTTTCAAATGTTTTGACACTGAAGACTCACTTTTAACATCTCCCCAGCTCATTGCGATAATACTTTACTATCCAAAAGGAAACCCACAGACCTTTTACTGTTAAACATCAATATAAAAAGCATTGTAAATAAAGTTCATGAACTTCATGCCACCCTCTCCCTCTATAACCCTGTTGTTGTTCTCTTAACTGAAACTTGGCTAAAGCCCAATATTACAAATAATGATATCCTACCACCTGGTTATAGTATTCTACGCAAAGATAGACAAAACAAAAAAGGTGGCAGAGTTGTTATATTGTTCAGAAATTAACTCAGTATAGAAACTCTTGAAATACCCACCCCCTCTCTTGACAAAGCCGAAATCATACTGACCAGATTAAAAATCAAAGTCAGAAAAGTTATTAATATAATCGGCTGCTAAATCCCACTAGGTATCAATATCCCTACTATAGAAAACCTACTTAACTGGGGCATAAACACTTTCTCGCATGAAACAATTATCATGGGAGACTTTAACATAGACTGGTTAACATGTTCTGCAAACAATCCTACCAATCACATAAACCTGTATGGATTTAGTCAAACTATTCAGTCACCAACTAGGATTGACAAAACTTCCAAGCGTGAGTCAATTCTAGACTGGATCCTCATAAATAGACCAACCCACTCCTATCATTCTGGTTGCTTACCAGACACCCTGAGTGACCATCGTCCTGCCTTTATGCTGAAACTCCGTACCTATCAAGCCAAACAAACTACCTGCCACCTGATAAGAAATAAAACAAATTTTAATCTTAACCAATTCATTTCAGCCCTAAAAACTTGTATATGGGAACCACTCAAAACCCTCCACCTTAATGAACCTGTCCACTATTTTAACACTGTTTTCTTGAATATCCTAAACTCTTTTGCCCCAGCTAGAACAATAAGGGTCAAATCTAACTATGCACCCTGGCTTACCAAAGAAACCAGGTCCCTAATGAAACTTCGGGATAAAACGTGGACTGACTGGCATAGATCTGGCTCTTAAGCTCTCAAAACATCTTACCTGGAACTCAGAAACAAAATCAAAAAGGCATTCAAACTAAACAAAATCCACTACTATTATGACATACAGAAAAAACATCTACACAACCCTCAAAAATTCTGTTCAGCCATCAACAACATCCTATTACCTGGAAAAGTTAGAACTCCCCCCCCCCCACCACCACCACTGCAAACACTAGTGATAGCATAGCTACACAGTTCAACAGATATTTGGGTCTATAGTATATTGTTGAAACGGCATTACAGCAAATGCTGTTTCAACTACACATAAAGAGTGAAATTTAAAAACAGTGAAAGCTCAGGTCAGTGATTTTTTTCCTAGGGAAAAAAAATCACTTGGCCTGAGCCGTGACATTGTCCTTTACCCCACTGCAGTGCGATCTCAGAGTTGGTATATTTAGTTATGGGGGGTGTGGGGGGCACAGCCTCCCACTTTGAAATGTTTTAACTGGTGTGTTGTGTATTGTTGGTCTAACGATTTTTTCCCTAGGGAAAAAAAATCGGTGACCTGGGGTTTCACTGTTTTTGAATTTCGCTCTTTATGTGTTGTCGAAATGGCATTAAAAACTGCTAAAAAAATTGAAACCCACTACATTAGCAGCAGATAATCTTCCAGCAAACTTTCTGAAAATAGCTGAAGAGGCCATAGCTTATCCTGTAACAATTCTTATTAACTGATTAATAGCTGAAAAAACTGTTCCCGATATCTGGAAAATCTCCTATGTAATTCCTCTCCACAAAGGCGGCACCTCAAAAGACCTATCTAACTATCGCCCCATCGCTATCCTCTCAGCTCTCACCAAAATGTTGGAAAGATCCATACATAGGCAAATTATGGACCACCTCAACACCCACAACCTACTTACTAACTCACAACATGGATTCCATCCCTCACAGTACCACTCCTGCCCTCTTATCACTTACAGAAACTGTAAATAAACATAGAAACAATGGTAAATTTGTATCAGCTCCTTTTCTAGACCTCTCAAAGGCATTCAATACAGTAGCACATAATAAACTTATCAATGTCCATTCGATACAGTAGCACATAATAAATTTGTCAATGTCCTTTCTACTCTAAACCTATCAAGAGTCCACTATTACTTGGTTCCAAAGCTATCTTTCAGGCCGGCAATAGGCAGTTCAGTGGCACACCGACATTTCCCCACTCCGTCCAGTAACACTAGGTGTTCCCCAAGGCTCAATCCTTGGGCCACTACTTTTCTCTATCTTTACTAATAACCTCAATACCTCTAAACCCCATGCTGCACTCATACAACATGCAGATGATTTCATGCTAATATGTAATGCCTCTTCCATCCGAGAATTACACACACACACACACACACACACACACACACACACACACACACACACACTCACACACACACACAAAAGCATCCTTCCTATCTGTTGAATCCTGGTCATCTGACCACCAGCTAATTCTGAACCCTAGTAAAACTAAATTACTACTATTCAACCTTCTCAATACAAATATCCTTCTTCTCTCTTCAACATAGTGTCCACAAATAACGCCATTATCTCACCTGTTAATCACACCAAACTACTAGGAATAGAGATTGACTCTAACTTGATATTTGACATTCACATTGCCCATACCATAAAAGAAGTCCACAATAAACTCAGGACCCTATATAGGAACAAACCCTTTTTGACAAAAACAACCAAAGAAACAATAGCAAGGACACACCTTCTCTCCACACTCCCATAAGCCTCTCTTATTCTCACTAATCTAAGAGAAACAGACAGCACTAAATTAGAAACATGCTACAATAAAACTGCCAGGTTTGCCACCAACTCACCCTATAGATCACATCATTCTACTGCCCTAAAACAACTACAATGGCTTGAATTCCCCCATCTCCTACTGTATAACCACCTAACCCTATTCCCATAAGATTCTACATCATCCAGAAAAAAAACAGCCCTAAATAATATACTCAAGCCACACACTGGAAAAAAAGAGTCCTATGCTCCAATAACAAAGTCTATAAGGCTTCTAACTCTGCAGCTGAATCCCTATACTCTGCCTATATAGCCAGAGTATGGAATTCCCTGCCCACCAGCATAACAAACACAACCTCTACAACTGAATTTAAAAGAGCCCTAAAAGCCCACCTCGCTAGCCACTGGCTGTGCCCCTGTTCCACACCAGGGTAACGTGGATTACGAAATACTGCATCATCTCCTCCTTAGTCACTTCAGCAGTGTTAACCACAGATGACAGTGTATACAGCAACTATTAGAAACCTGTTTTGATCTATATTTGTTGACTTTACCTCAAGATTTTTATAATATAAGAATACTGTACATCTTTACTTATGTAATTATTTCAGAAATGGATTACATGCTCTTGTTAGTACTAATATTGTTACTATTTCATAAATGTACTCTTTGTTCTTGTTTGTACTAATATTGTGCTTAAATGTGGAGCTTTTCTCCCCGGGTCACCGCTGAAAAAGACGGACTTCCACAGTTATCAAATGTAAAATAAATAAATATTAGGAACAATAGTGGGGTTTGGAAGGGTGGCCTAATGGTTAAGGTGTTTGCCTTATAAACACAAGGTGCAGGGTTTGAGTCTCACAAGGGATAATTGGCTAGGCTTAAAATGGCTCGCAAGAGCAGTTAGCTTAGTACTAATCTATGAATCTATGAATCTATAATAAGAAGTTATGTACCTACCATAACGTTCCATGTTAGTTGTCTTCTCTCGCCTTCTTTCTTGCTTGATGGGTTCGGAGCCGATCCCTCGGCTCCGACTCGGCACTTGCTTTAGCTCGAGAACTCCTTTTACCAGCTCGAGGCAGCCCCATATCCCATGATGCAAGGCAGGAAGTACCCAGATCTCGTTTGTTGACAAAAGGGCAATAACACCAAGCATAAAAAAAAAAAAAACTTCCCAAAGGAAGAAGAAACTTACAGATGGAAAAAGGACCAGGTCTGAATGGTCTTTAGCATAACAGTTTCTTACACAAGGTCTGTCCAGGCCAGGGGGAAGGAGGGAGGGTCGCAAGAAAGAAGGCGAGAGAAGACAACTAACATGGAACGTTATGGTAGGTACATAACTTCTTAATGTTAAGTTGTCAATCTCGCCTTCATTCTTGCTTGATGGGACCGCGTCCCTAGCACCTCTATCCTGGGTGGCTCAATGGAACAAACTCTTGAGGACTGTAGAGCCAAAACTGGCTCTGTCCCTGGAGGCCAAGTCCAATTTGTAATGGGAAACAAAAGTGTGAGGAGTGGCCCAAGTGGCGCTGCACAAATAGTGTCCAAAGGCAGTCTAGCTTGAAAAGCTGTAGAAGTAGCTAAACTCCTAGTTGAATGTGCTTTAGGTTTTGAGCACAGCTGTTTTCCCCTGATCGTATAAATTTCAGTGATGACCGAAGAAAGCCATCTGGACAAAGTCACTTTAGAAACAGGAAGGCCTTTTTATTATCCGCATAGGAAACAAAAAGTTGATCAGATTTTCTAAAATTTTTTGTTCTGTCCAAATAATATCTAAGCTGACGGTGGACGTCAAGATAATGTAGCTTTTGTTCAGCTCTATCTGAATAGTTAGGAAAAATACAGGAGATCAATGGATTGATTCAGATTGTTTTTGAAGCGACCTTAGGTAAAAGGATGGATTAGTTCTCAAAGATACTCTGTCTTTGTGAAAAATCAAATAGGGGGTCGAACCGAAGAGCATGAAGTTCAGACACCCTCCTGGCAGATGTAATAGCCACTAGGAATAAAGTTTTCCAAGAAAGATATTTCAGGGAACAAGAAACAGCTGGCTCGAAGGGGAAGAATCAAGGATGTCAGCACTAAATTTAAATCCCACTGAGGAGGAGGATTCCTGATTGGAGGCTTTAGTAGGAAAATTCCTTTCAAGAAGGCCCTGCAGAGCCTATGGGACATAATATTATGATCTGCTATCCCGACATGAAAATTAGAAATAGCAGCCAACTGAACTCTGACTGTGGAAGAAGAGGAGCCTGCATGAAAAATCTCTGCTAAGAAGTCCAGAACTGCCTGAACAGGGGCAGTAAAAGGATCAATATTTTGGGCCTTAGCCCAATAAGAGAAACGTTTCCATTTGCTTGTGTAAATCCTCCTGGTAGAGGATTTTAGTGAAGCTACTATGATGTCTCTAACTGGGTTAGAGATCAAAGGAAGCCTGGCTAAGGAAGGAAGTGGAGCAACCATGCTGTGAGGTTGAGAGAAGGAATTGACCGGTGCAGCTGACCGGATTGGTGAATCAGTAGATCTGGCACTGGGTCCAGATGCCACGGCTGCACCAAAAGGTGATGATGGAGGAACGGAACCAAACTTGTCGAGGCCAGTAAGGGGCAATGAGAATCAATTTGGCTCTCAAAGCGGTAGCTTTCTGGATCACCTGAGGGATCAGAGGAAATGGAGGGAAGGCATAAAGAAGTCCCTGGGGCCAATCCTGGGTCAGAGCGTCTCTGGGGGGATGGCCTGATAGAGGAAGAGGCTGAAGAAGTCTGGACATTTGCTGTTTTGGGGAGTAGCAAAAGATCGCAACATGGACGACCCCATTCCAGAAAAATCTCTTCCGCTATAGATTGCTTGAGAGACCACTCGTGAGGCATGAGAATAGCTCTGCTCAATCTGTCCGCTATAATGTTGGTTTTCCCAGGGATATGCGTTGCTACCAGAAACCGATGAGAGGAGATCGCCCATTGCCATAGTCTGAGCGCTTCTCGACACAAGGGTAGGACTTGGTTCCGCCCTGTTTGTTGATATACCAAACTACAGACATGTTGTCTGTGTGGACTGCAATTGTCCCTACGGGAAGAAAGTCGTTGAGGGCTTGCAACGTTAAAAGTACTGCTCTCATCTCCAGGACATTTATGTGCAGATGGTACTCGAACGGTTGCCACGTCCCATGAACCATCCTGCCCTGATAATGACCCCCCCACCCGATCAGGGAGGCATCCGTGGTGACAGTGGCTATCGGGACGGAGGTACAAAGCACCTGCCTTGGTGAACCTGAGGCGATGTGATCCACCAAGCAAGATGTTCTTTGCATGTTTGTGTCACCAGAATCTGGTGACGCATTGGGAGTTGCTGGTATGACCACTGTGTGAACAGCATCCACTGAAGGAGGCGCATGTAGAATCGAGCCAGGGAAGAAGAGTAATGGCCGCAGCCATGAGACCTAATACCTTTAGAACCATTCTGGCCTGTACCTTCTTGCTGGCCAGAATGATCCTGACATGAGTCTGAATGTCTGAAACTCTTTGTTCTGTAAGGGTAGCTGACATCCGAACAGTGTTTAAGTTTGCGCCTATGAAGGTAATAGACTGGCAGGGCGATAAGGATGACTTTTCGAAGTTGACTGAGATGCCCAAATGAGAACAAAGGTCTATTGTGTAATCCCTGGCTTGTATAAGCTGATGCCTGGAGGTGGCTGACAGGAGCCAGTCGTCGAGATACGGAAACACCTGGAATCCTTGACGTCTCAGGTGAGCCGTGACCACTGCCATGCATTTGGTGAACACTCTGGGGGCTGTAGTGAGACCAAAAGGCAGGGCTCTGAACTGGAAATGACTGGACCCCAGCCGAAAGCAGAGAAATCTCCTGGAGCGTCTGTGAATTTTGATGTGATAGTACGCATCCTGAAGATCTATTGAGCACATCCAGTTGTCCTTCTGTAAGAAGGGCAGAATTGACTGAAGAGTGACCATTCGGAATCTTGTCTTCCTGACAGACTTGTTGAGTCTGCTGAGATCCAATATTGGTCTCCAGTCTCCCGTCTTTTGGGGACCAAAAGAACCTTGAGTAGATTCCGGGCTCTGAATGGTCTATTGTAACTGGCTGAATGGCTCTTTTTTGCAGTAGTTTTGCGATTTCTAACTCTGCAATGTCCCTTAGACCGGGTGGTACATCTGGAAGGGAACTTGAGGGAAGGGACTTTCCTCGAAAGGAATTATGTAACCCTTGGATATGAGCGACTGTACCCATCTGTCTTGTGTGGGGGAGTGCCAGGTTTCTGGGTACAGTGATAATCTTCTCCCGACTGCCTCCAAGGAGGGACAGCCGGGCAACACCTCAGGGATGCTGAAAAGGCTTCTCAGGAAGAGACTCCCTGTTGCCCTGGTTCTTCGGACCCCTTCTGCCTCTAGAGCGGCGTCTGTTGTTGTTACCCCCTCTGCCTCTAGGGGTAAACTGACCACGTGAATCCGGCGTGACTCCTTGGGATTTACGGAACCACATCTTCCCACCCTTCTGTCCTTTGGGATAAGGCCTAGAAGGGGTGGAAAACGGACTCCAACAGCAGAAAGAGTCTTGCCGTCCTGCTCACACCTGGTCAAGGTCTCCTTCACCTGAGGGCCAAACAAAGCTGACCCATCAAAGGGAGAATTTGTGAAGGACGCCTTAAAGGGATCCGCAAAATCACATAGCCGCATCCAGGCTTGGCGTCTAAGAGCCACACCTGTGCCTGCGCTCTACTCGCTCCATCCGCAGCATAAGATATTAGCCGCATGGAGGAGTTAGCAATGGAATTGAGGGTTCCTAGCTGCGAAGCAATCTTTTCTTGGGCCCCTGCAGCTGTAGGATCCTGAACTACTTCTCCCAGCTCCTTCAGGATATCTCTCTGGAGTCTGGTGAAGTGACAAAGATAATTCAGCGAACGCATAGCAAAGGTCGCTGAGGAAAACATCCGCTTGCCGTACCTATCCATGGTCCTAGAGTCCTTATTAGGAGGATGGACGGGCACGGAAGGATCTGCAAGTTCCTTTTTGGTGGCCGCAGCCACCACCATGGCATCAGCAGGGACACCTTTGGTAAGGAATTGTTTGTCACTAGGGGCAGTAATAAATTTAGAAGGCCTCCTAGGGACTGGCTCTACAGAGTCAGGAGCTGTCCACGCCTTTCGTGCAATAACCTGCATAAGGGGGTCGAAAGGCGGAGACACCCAGGAGGTGGAGGGCCGAGATCCAAACGCCTCTAGGTATACTGACTCATCCTCAGAGGGATTGTTGGTGGGCCAGTTTCCCTCTGTTTCAGAAGTTCTAGGATGTCTGAGAAGGAGACATCCTCAGAGGGGATCTAGGGATCCCTCTGACTCATCAAAGTCAGTATCCAAGTGACAGACTCAGGGAGTCTACATGCTTCCTCTTACAAGTCCTCTTCCTAGGAGGATCTCCCGAAACATCAGGAGAATCCTCAGAAGAGGGGAAATTCCCAATGGGGAAACCTGAGGCGGAGGATCTCTGGGTCCTGTAGCAAGAGAAGTGGCAGAGATGTCAACAGGTACAATAGAGGGAGGAGCTACGGGAAGAGACTGCTGACTGATACCAGTGGCCAGTACACTCTTCATCACCTCGAATGCTCCCTCCCAGGCAGGTCCGAGAGAACCCGCTCAAGAGCTAGGAACTCCAGGGGCCACCGAAAAGGAAGTCTCCGAGGCAGATGTCGGAGCCGAGCTCACCAAGGCCGAGGCTCCAAGGGGAAGAGCGGGCTCGAACAAGGGTCCGATGCCACTCACCGCCTCGGAGGAGACCATGGAAGCCCGACCACCGAATCCCTCTAAGGAAGAGGAGATAAGAGTAGGGGCTGAAGGGACAGAAGGAGGTATCCGTCCTCCAGCCGTAGCAGTAACCATGCCCGAAGACTCCAACTCCAAACTCTGGGGTAGAGTCAAGGAGGAACAGTAACGGGTGTGGACCAACAGTCGTCTGCTGAGACGGACTGTGTAGCATTTGGGCCAGTACCTGTGACTTGAGCAATCTACTGACCACTCTCTCTAGGTCATGATCTGACAACCTGGATGACCTTGAAGATCGGCTCCGATGGCTCCGCTCCGATAGAAGAGGCGGTCGAGCCGAAAGTATCGGCTCCAAGGAAGGAGACCTCGACCTCTTCCTGGAATGGGCCATCGGAGCCGATACTACTGATCCTGTCGGCACCGATTTCTCGGAGCCGGCAGAACGTCTCGATGTATCGGCTCCAGCCGAGCCGATACAGCTACAAGGTAACGGTGTCGGAGCCGATCGAGCCGACACCGATGCCTGTCCCACATGGGTGGCGGAGCCGATCGGAGCCGACACCGATGCTCGATGCCATGTGGGTGTCGGAGCCGATCGAGCCGACACCACAGTGGTCAAAGCAGATTCGCACCGATAGCCATCGGCCGAAGCTTTGTGGATTCAGAATCGGCTCCAGCCGAGCCGATCTCGACTCTATACGAGTCGGAGCCGAGGCCGCAGGCTTAGAAACAGAAGCCTGGGCCTTGGCAGTTTTGGTTGATTTTTGTGGGGCCGACTTAGCCGGAGAGCCCTCCGGCTTAAGAAGACCCCTGAGAATCAACTTATTGCGTCTCTCCTGCAGGACTCTCTGGCTGAAGGAGTGACAAATAGCACAGGAGTCCTGCAGGTGAAGAGGGCCCAAACAGTACAGGCAAGAAGTGTGACCGTCTGTCAGAGACATCTTCTGACAGCACGAGTCACACTTCTTAAAACCTGAAACCCTCTCCTTAGACATGGTGCCTAAACACAACAGACACACACACCAGTCAAATTAAATTAAACTAATACCAAGAGGTATTTAGTAAAACACACCAACACACACACCCTAACAGGGGGGGGATGGGATAGGGAAAATTGACTAAAATTAAAAGAGACAGGGATTTCTGTCAGAAAAAGGTTAAATTTAAAATTAAACTATCAAAAATTAGTTTTAACTAAAAAAAGGGGCTTAAATATCACAAATGTGAACAACTTACCAGGAGCTGGTAAAGAGAAGACCTCCCAAGCTGCAAACGAGATCTGGGTACTTCCTGCCTTGCATCATGGGATATGGGGCTGCCTCGAGCTGGTAAAAGGAGTTCTCGAGCTAAAGCAAGTGCCGAGTCGGAGCCGAGGGATCGGCTCCGAACCCATCAAGCAAGAATGAAGGCGAGATTGACAACTTAACATCATAATTTTTAGGTGGACGGTTTCTTAACTGAAAGTGAATTTAAAGTTAACAATTTTTTTTATTTACAGTGGAACAATAATGTGAGAAAATGTATGAAAATTACTGACTGCTGAAAGGAACTGAAGGGGATAACTATATTCATTTAATTAATAATTTAATAATTTATGGCCTAAAAGCTGGTAACTCCATAAGAAAATTTTGTTGTAAGTCTAAATTATTTGTCTTTGTTTGCAGAGAAAGTCTGTCAGGGTAAAGGTTATTTTCAGTGAAGGCCCAGGGAGAAAAGCTCCAGAAGATCCAGCTGGTAAATCTGGGAATCTTGAGGCAATGTTACAACTGCCTCATGTAAACAGACAACCCTCTCCTCCTACCAACAAATTCCAACACATGTGAGAGATGCAACCATATAGCCAAACTGGAGGCTAAGCTCTTCTCAACTCAGTACTGGTGTAACCAGTCAGGAGGAGAAGGAAACCACACTCACTAAAATTCCAGTCTCACATAGACCTACCACGACAGCAAACCAAACACATAAACACACAAAAACATACTCGGAGGCTCTAAATAAAAATCTGCCTAAGCAACAGAGACCTCCAAAGCAGACACCCAAGCAACCGCTACCCCAAAACAAAACACGTGCAACACATAGCTCACAAAGCCAGTGTGCCGAACAGTCACAGCCCTTAAGGCTAAACAACACACCTGATACACTTGTAATAGGTGACTCTATCGTCAGGCACACTGACGTCCCGCTCAACAGGCTGAACAAGGAGAAGGTCACGGTGAGCTGCCTGTCAGGCGCTAGGATCCGCCACATAACACAAGCACTCAGGTCACTCCAAGGCAAGTACAAATATGACTCAGTCATTGTCCATGCTGGTGTGAATGACCTGAGACGTACCTCCCTGGACTACATGAAAAGAGACATAGAAGAGCTCTCTGAGCATGTAGCCCAGGCCGGTATGACCCTGACCTTGAGTAGCATCTTACCCTCACCAAGAATGATGCCACAATATGAAGACAAGATGATCAATTTCAACAATTGGCTTAAGTATTGGTGTCATTCAAAGGGGATCCAATACCTGTCAGCCTGGGATGACATACTCGACAAGCCACGATGCTTCGCTAGGGATGGCTTGCACCTGTCACCCCAGGGCTTTCGGATATTGGCAAAGGCTCTTGCCACCCCCATGGTGCCTTTTTTAGGCAAGGCTCAAAAGACAAACCCACCTCCATAGGTATCACAAGGGATAAGAAACTAAGAGTAATGCTACTCAATGCCAGAAGTCTAAACCTCAAGATGCATGCACTCAAAACTCTCCTTAGCATGGAGAACATCGATATCTGTGCAGTAACAGAAACCTGGTTCAAGGCTCCCGAGAGCACCCCAGCACTACCAGGTTATACCTCATACCATGTTTTTCGGCCCCAAAACTTGGACCGAACCACAAAAGGAGGGAGTATCAATATTTGTCAAAGATACCCACACCTCCAGGTTGGTGGCACAGCACGAAGCATCAGAGACTATCCATGTGCAACTAACAGTGGGTAAAACTGCCTTCTAGTTTATAGCCTGCTACAGACCACCCTCCCAAACCCAGGAACCCCACTCGGCCTTCCTGAGAACACTGGAAAATATGTAGGTCTCTCCAAACACCATTATATTGGGCGACTTCAACTACCCAAACATAGACTGGGAGCATTACTCTAGCTCCAACACCCTAGCCCAAAGGTTCCTAGAATTTATAAACTCAAATGCTATGGAACAGCTTGTTACCACTCCCACAAGAGGGGAAAACATACTGGACTTGATCATCACCAACAAGGGGACTCTATGCTCCAGACCAGAAGTGTATCCCTAACTGGTAAGATCAGACCATAAACTAATCTCACTAGATATTCACATCCCGACCCCAGCCCCTGCCCAGAAAACCACAGTGAAAAACTTCTCTAAAGCAAATTTCACACTCCTCAAAACCGAGGTGGAATCCTTCAAAGCCCCCGGGCCTGTGGAAAATATGGCGCAGACTGCAGAATCTTTTATAAACGCATTCTATGAACACCTTCAGAAATGCATGGATCATGCAATCCCAAACAAAACCAAGACCCAATCCTCCAAAGGCAGGCGTCCTGTCTGGTGGACCCCAGCCATAAACAAACTATACAATAGAAGGAGGAAGCTACTACATGATGGAGCAAAATCCCAAAAAGGGAAGGCATCTCTGATCAGTATTAGCAAAAAACTACGGTCACTCATAAAATCGTCTAAGGCCAGCTTCAAGAGAAAAATTGCACAGGACACTAAGGATAATCACAAGGCTTTCTTTAGTTATGTTAGAAACCTGGGTGGGAATTCCCAGATATGCTCAGAATTAGTCCAAAATGACAAAAAATACACCAAACCCACAGACATTGCCAACATCCTAGCTGACAGGTTCAGCGCAAACTTCTCCCCCCCTTCCCCACCAAAAGGGCAAATATCTATCCCAGAAGAGTGCTGCCCCCCTGACATCTCAGATGCTCAGGTAAGAGCCGCCCTCTCCAAATAAAAAAACATAGCATCAATGGGACCAGACGGTGCCCCGGGCTGCGTCCTACATGAACTCCAAGAAGAACTAAACCCAAACATAAAACTACTGTTCAATCTCAGCCTTACTACAGGATATGTACCCAAAGAGTGGTGTACAGCAACAGTGGTCCCTCTCCACAAAGGTGGTGCCTCAACGGATCCTGGAAAATATCGCCCCATAAGCCTGACTAGCTTGGTCTTCAAAGCTATGTAAAGGATCATCATGGACCTCATAAATAAAGATACTGGGGACCTACAGACACTGGATCCTACCCAGTTCGGTTTTGTTAAGGGCAGATCTTGCCTCTTAAATCTGGTCGATTTCTTTGAAACAGTCACCAAGGCCATTGATGAGGGGAAGGTGGTCCACACAGCCCCCACCTGGACCTCACAAAAGCCTTTGATACAATACCCCACTCGGGCATTATAGATAAGCTCACCAGCTTAAACATAAACCCCTATGTCACTAAATGGGTTGCAAACTGGCTCAAGGACAGAACCCACATGGTTAGAATTGCTGGAGCCATGTCAGACTCCAAACCAGTTACAAGTGGCATCCCACAAGGCTCAGTCCTGGGACCTCTTTTGTTCGGTATATATTTCTCGGAGGTACGGGCCAACACGGAAGGACTGTGGCTGACCAAGTTCGCAGATGACTGCAAACTGGGCACCATAACCGACTCTCCAGCCAACACAAGCATCCTACAAAAGGATCTCATAGAAACAGACAACTGGTGCCAGAGCCATGGCCTCAAGCTAAACGCCAAAAAGTGTATAGTCATCCCCTTCGGCAAAAACAAAGTGCCCACAAATTACTACATAGATGGTAATCCATTAACTACGGAAGTAATTAGGGACCTGGGGACCCAAGTTGATAGCAATCTCTCATTCGACAACCACGTGGCCAAAGTGGTTAGAAAATAATTTCATATAGCCCACCAAATCATAAAGGGATTCATATCTAGATCAGGGGAGGTCATCGTGCCTCTTTACTCATCCCTCATCAGGCCCATAATTGAGTACAATGCCCCTTTTGGGATGTACTTTACCAGACATCTGCAGCAACTGGAAAGACCCCAAAAGTACCTCACCAAGAGGATCAAAGTGCTCAAACAGATGCCATATGCTGCCCGGTTAAAGAAACTCCAGCTCTACTCAGTGGCATACCGCCTGCTCAGAGGCGATCTGTGCCTGATGTATAAAGCCATGTCCAACCCGGAATTAATGGACATACTGCACCTCAGAAAATCCAAATCCCATCGAGCTACAAGCTCAAGAGACTTGAACCTCAGCACTGAAATAAATAGTACATGCTGGAGGGACATAAGCCAGAGGCTCTCTTCACTCTGGAATAAAATCTCAGTCCAGGTTAGGCAGAGTCCCTCATTGACTCTTCAAGAGGAATCTTGATGAGTGGATGGGAGATCGTAGATTTATTTATTTATTTATTTATTTATTTATTTGCAGTTGGTTTACCAGGATAGTCCATTGGGCCAAAAGAACCCGTTTTCAATGGAGTCCTGGGGAGAAAAGCTCCAATACAGACAAACAATGGGTACATACAAAATAAATTAATAAAGTGCAGTTTGTGTGCGCTGCCTCCAGATTCTTTTGTCTTACATACAAAATAACTACAATAAAATTATACAGGTTGAGAGATAAAATATTTAAACATTAAAACATTTAAAACATATAAGCACACATTTCAAAAACATTAAAAAGTATTTAAAGTATTACACTCTGATTAGGGAAAATAACAGGTAAATAAGTTGAGAACAGTAGGAGATATGTATTTGGAGAAGTTGTTCAGAAAAGAATATAAAATTGCATTATAAAGTAAATATTCTGAGAGAACATAAGCTTTGATAGGAAGAGTTATGTATCATAAGTAGGAGGGGGGCAGGGTGACAAAGGTTTATGAGTGGAGGTAGCAAGAACAATCCAATTGGGACCTTAGGTGTGTATGAAGAGATTTTTTGAACATGTACCGGTTAGTGGTGGTACGAATAGATGGTGGAAGTGAGTTCCAGAGACGGGCAAGGTTAAAAGCTAGTAAGTATTTGCCTGGGGGATGACATGGTTTATGTACTACTAATATGTTTTGATTGTTTGACCTTAGGATTCTATTTGGTAGGTGCATTTTGAAGGCAGAAGACAGGGAGGGACAAAGAGAAGGGCTAAGAATGAGCTTGTGAGCAAAAGTCAGCTGTATATAAATGAGTTGATTTGGTAATTCGAGCCAATTTAGTTTTTGAAGAGAGGAACAGTGGTGAGTGGTGGACCTATGGCTGTTGGCGAATTTGGCAATTTTATTATAGCAGGAGGAAAGCTGCTTTTTTAGAGAGGACTGGAGGTTAGTCAGTAATGGGGCCCCATAGAGAAGGGAGGGGATGAGAAAAGATGAAGCGAGTGTGATTTTGGAGGAGCTTGTAAGGTATTGGTTCTGACGGTAGAGCATACCTAGTTTTTGATGGGTCTTTTTAATATTTAGTTGTAGATGGGAGTTGTAGCTCAGGCGATTGTCAATTTGTACACCTAGTAGTTTAGTTTCGGACACTAGTTCTAGGGGTGACTTATTTAGGCTGGTAATTGAGGAGGAGTTTGTATTGAAGGAGGTGGATTTGGAAGGGGTGAATACCATAAGTTTTGTTTTAGATGCATTGAGTGCTAAATGGTTTGTTTTCATCCATTGTTCAGTTATTGAAAAAGCTTCCTGAGTCAGTTTTAGGAGCAGTGAGGGGGAGGTGGCAGAGCAAATAATGGTGGAATCATCTGCATATTGGATGATGTTTGCAAATGGGATAGATTTGGGAAAATCATTGATGAATATGTTGAAGAGGAGGGGACCAAGAATGGATCCTTGGGGAACTCCAGTTGGGGTACTAAGGAATGGGGAAGTGGCCTTCTTCCATATTACTGCTTGCTGTCTATTTGATAGGTAGCTAGAGAACCAATTAATGGAAGAGGGAGAGAGGTTAAGTTTAGACAGTTTGGTTAAGAGCAGATTGTGTGAGATGGTGTCGAAAGCCTTGGAGAGGTCAAGTAATAGGGTAGAGACAATGTGGCCTGAATCACGTGCTATGTTAATGGTCTCGAGAAATGACAAGAGGGCAGTCATAGTGCTGTGATTTGGCCTAAAACTATGTTGTGTAGGGGTCAGCAGGTTGTTATCTAAGAGATGTGGCAAGAGTTGAAGGTGGATACACTTTTCCAGAAGTTTAGAAATGGGGGACAGAACAGCGATAGGACGAAAGTTGTTGACGTTGCAATTGTTGCCTCCTTTATGTAGGGGGATGATGAATGCTTGCTTCCACAGTTGAGGCACAGAGCATTCCTGGATGGAACGGTTGATTAAGATGCTAATGGGGTAGGCAATTGCATCTGGCTATACTAAGAAAATAAGAGGGAATATTGTCAGGGGCATTAGTGCAAGGCTTCAGTTTCTGAAGGAGTTTCTTGATAGTGGTAGTGGATGTAGGCTTTAATGAGAATAGGAAGGGTTGAGGAGAGAGAGAGTTTGAGGAGGTTACAGGAGAATGGGCAGTAAGAGTAGTAGAATAGGTGCCCGATAGGCAAAGTGAAGTAGAAGTGGGGATAGGGTTGTTTATGGAGGGTGTGTATTAGATGGTGAGGTAGAGCATGCGAAGGAGGAAGTGAGTTTGTTGATAGAATCGATAAAAAAGGAGTTGAACTGAATAGCTAAATCCAAGTCTGGGATATTTGGGTTTGGGGTTGGGGTGTGTGGTTTGCTGGGGTTAAGAAGGGTGGAGATCCCCTTCCAGAATCTTTGAGGGTTAGTTTTATTATTGTTTTGGAGTGTGAAGAAGTATTTTTGTCTGTCAGAGATTATTGACTTTTTTACTTTGTTCCGAAGGGTTTTGTAAGCAATATGTTGATCAGGTGATTTATTTTTCAGGTAGAGTTTCCAGGCTTTGTCTCTAAGGGGCATGGTTGATAGTGTGGTTTTGGTTAGCCAGGGGCTGAATTTGTTTTATTCTTTTGTTCTTAGAGGGGCTTGTGAGTCAAGTATTCCTAAGAATGTAGAGTTAAAGTGGGCAACAGCTTCTTCAAGTGGCAGTGTTTTCAGATTGTTCCAATTAATTGCTTTGAGGGACTCTATGAAGACTGTTGGGTTGAAGCTTTTGTCATTGCGGGTAGTGATATAATTATGGGTGCGGTTGGAGATGCAGGAGAGTCGATGGGTGAAAGTAGGTAGATGATCACTAAGAGGGTCGGGAAGGGTACCGCTATCTGAAAAATAGTGGGGGTGTGACACTAGAATCCAGTCAAGGATGGTGCCACTGGAGGGGTCTTTAGATGGGTGGGTTATGTTGGTGATTAACTGGGAAAAGTTATATAGGTTAATGTTAAGAGGGTTGGTTGGAGATTGGATAGAGGCCCAGTTAATATTTACATCTCCTAAGATTATGGTTTCGTTGCTGATATTATCGGAGAGCCAAGAGAGGATATTTTCGAGTGTTGAAATATTGTCCCCTGGGGGGATGTAGAGGGATGCTAGACAAATGTGTTTGTGCTTATTAATTTGTAGGAGAGAGAGGAGTATTTCAGCATTATTGAATTTACTCCGGGTATCACTTCTGTGTCACTGTTAGACAGATGCACAGTATACTAACCTCGAAAAAGGGCATAGCAAAATTCATTTTAAAATGGGTGGCGAAAGCCAAACACACTCTGGCTAGGCTTGTAAATGCCCTAGGGCAGATAGCCTAGTATGAACCTATGAACCTAAGAAGTCTAAACTGGATATAAAGACAAATGTTTTCAAGAATGTACTGTTATAAATAAGTATATAATTGTTGACTGTCATGTTTTATAACAACAGTAATAAAACAATTTGATAAAAAATAATCATATTCTGGTCAACTTACCTCTTGTCTAGATACAGTATAATCACGTACAATAATAGCAACCTGCACTCAGGATAGCTGATCATCAGTTAGTGAAAAGACTAAGTTAAGAGCCTATTTTCCTCACCCATGGAAGGCTGCAGGGAACTCATGATGGAGACAAACAGCCTACCAGCAATAATAAAAGGAGTTTTGACAGATGCCCAAGAGAACATGTATAGATACGCTTGCAATATCGACTGCATATCACTATACACTGCACTTCTAGAGAGAGGCAGTGACTACAGCCCCTTTCTTCTGCCCTTAGTGCAGGCAGCCACAAGGCATAGCTCCCCAAGACGTCAGTGGCCCACTGCTGAAGGGTTATGTCCAGCATTAGCTATTAAGCATCTCTAGAGAGTAAAAGCTTGGTGAGGCTTGAATGTAACAGGGCCTGTGAAGTTTGCAGAAGAAGCATTACAAATAAGACTCTATACAGAAAGACAACAAAAGATAAAATGGAGGCCTACTCCTTTCCTGTTCAAGTAGCCCTCTAATGATCCTAAATCCAAAACGTCAGTATAGCAAGCAGAAATCTGGCCTTTGTTATCAGACTGGCTAGTTATTCTGAAAAATTAATTCCATACAACTTGTTGAAAAGTTACATCAAGCCATAGCTTTACCTTCAGCTTCTTCCCCTTGTATGGATTTTTCACAAACTCCATGGCATCAGCTATCAGTTCTGTCATTGTACGGTACTTCCTCACCTGCATACATACCATAAAAATATGAACAGCCAATAATAACTGAAAGGTTTCATTGGGTAAGTTGTACAATGTATCATTGTAAAAATGCAAACATACCAATAAATATCAGATGACAAACACAATATTTTTGCCACAGACCTATTCTACAATCAGAATGGCACATACTAGAAGACACAACATACTATTACTACTAAGTCTGGAGCTTCATGCTATAATCAGTGTGCAATGGTTTTAAAACAACACAGCTTAAAGAACAACAGTGTGACTTTCTGTATATTTCAAAATATATTTAACAAATCTTAAGGAATCATGCAAATCCACCTGCTCTGTTGCTCTTCTTGAGTCAACACAGCAAAGACATGCTGCAAGTATCCTCAGTTACTAAAAACAAGCCGAATTAATCAATTCTTGAACTTTTTAATGAAAAAAACTGATTGATTCAGGAAAGAGACAGTTCCAAGTTATATGGAATTTTGACACACCTCAGCAAGTAATACATGAAATGTTACAGATAAAGGGCAATTTCCATGGGAATAATGCTGATGCATGAGTAAATGGGTCTATATCACGTCATCGATATCACATGTTCGAACAACGTAATATCGAACTGGGAAGTCCGAAATGCAACAAGTACGAACACATAGAACAATTACTTTTTTCCCCAGGGAAAAAAAATCTCTGTTCCAGTACAAAAACAAAAACTTACGTACACTTTAAACACATACTAATGTGGGGGTTCGCCCCCACACCCCCCAATGTGAGAGGCTGTGCCCCCCACACCCCCCTATATACCAACTCCGAGATCACATCACAGTGGAGGAAATAGCAAAGCCACAAAAACGGCCCACCGATTTCTTTCCCTGGGGGGGAAAAAAAAATCGGTGTTCTGCGGCTTCACTATTTTTACATTTCAAACTTCCCCGTTCAACATTACAGCGTTCGGACACCTGTGCATTCGAAGTCGTGATATAGACCCCGAGTAAATAATGAAGTAAGACTAAGGAAGGACCACAGTCACTGATCTGTTTGTAAAAGACCTTGATCCTGCCAGGAAAAGCAAGACAATCTTTTGCCTCACATATTTTGTTCTGCTGGTGAGACTGCTGATCAAGTTACGCTAAATATGTTAGACTACAGGAAAAAAACATAAAAAAGTAACAAAAAGGATTTGTGCAAGAAATACTGTGAATACTTTTTCAGGTGTGTCAAATGAGAGTAAAGGTGTATGGTTGTGCAAGTACTTACCACAACAGTCAATAACTGAATCTATTCATGAATTCACAGTAATTCTTCACATGTAAATACTAGTCCCTTTAAGAAAGGACAGTTCAGTTGGCCTTTTTTTTTTTTTTTTTTTAATTTTGTTTATTAATCGAGTAAGTTCACTGGACACAAGCTCCCCTTTTCAGTGATACCTCGGGAGCACCGTCAAGTTAAGTGATTTACTAAGTGTCACACAGTAGGCAACACACAACACTGTCAATCACATTGTTCCACCATTTGTCTGAGGTGGGATCAGCTCAGACTCCAGGTGTTACAAAGGGAGGAGGCTGGAGCAGGTTGGAACAGGGGGAAGCAAGAGTGCTAGGACTATAGCTTCAGTGAGCAAGGGATAGGTACAAAGGTGCCACCATCAAGTATGACAAATTTGGACCAGATTGGGTTATTGCTGGCACAGCTTAAAGGGAGCATGAACAGGCAAAAGACTGTCTCACTGGGGAAGAATATACAGTCACAAAATGGGAGTGAGGCTGGGGGGAATGGTACAGGAGCAGTCATACTACGGTACGGTCACAATGGATCAGCCTCTAGGTTTCCATTTAAGTAGAAAAGTTAAACAGCAAATCACCACGGGTGTTTGTAGATGTATTTCCTTGCTGAACAGGGAAGAAGAGGATAAGGATAAGGACAGAAGTGTAGAGAAAAAGAGGAAGGGTGCCATAAGGCAGACTTGAGAATGTTGGGTTCAGATATTCAATACATTTACAGAAATTCTGAAAGAGAGGCAAAGAGCATGGGGACACATTTTAATAGGGTGACTGCTATGCGTTTTGCACAAGGAGGTCAAAAGTGGTTGCATTACGGTGCGGATTATAAGAGAATGAGGCAGGCAGACCCAGAAAGACCATGGTCCTGGCTAGACCTTGGCTTACTATGCTGGTCAGAGACAAGTAGAAGTTCTCAGTTACCCAGTCAGGGACAGCATTCAACAGAAACACAGGGGCTAAGTACTGGGGGTAGTGTTAAAAAGTCAGCCTTTCTGAGGAGAGGGGGAAGCTGGAAGCCCTTTCAATGAAAATTTCACCACCACTGCATGGCATGTGAGGAAAACAAATCAGCCAAGTCATGCTTTTGTTTTGTAGGCTCACAAAACAAGGGTCCATAACTGCACCATGCGTTCAAGGCAAATGCAGTGTTAATTCCCAACAATGGTATGAGAAGATGTTTTAAGTTAATGGTTAAAGGATTATCCTGGCAGGGAGGCAGCAGCAATATTGGAAGAGTGGTTTACTAGAGGGTTTAGGATACCAGCAAAGTGAAAAAGAAAGGGGGAGTCTCCACGAATTTGAAATCAACTAGAGAATAACTACTGTTTGTTGGGGAAAAAATATACAAAGAATTAAAAGCAGCAAGGTTAACTTGCCCATTTCCCCATCCACCCAAAGAGTAGGATTTCTCATCCATAGCATTGGTATCAAAAAAGAAACAAGGACCTGTCACACTCAGAAGAGAAGTCAGTTATTGATTACATAAATGAAGACAAGACATCTGTGCACTATGTTTCATTTGATGAGGCAGCCAGTACAGAAGCAATGAAAAACGGCCATAATGGCAAAAGCAGACAATGAGTTGCCTTTCAGACTCCTACTTTTTTTTCCAAGAAACCAGGGGTGGTTGGACATAGCATTTGAGGGGCAATATCACATAGACAAGTGCATGCCAATGGGCTGTTTGGTGGCTTGTGCCATGTTTGAG
Organism: Protopterus annectens; assembly: GCF_019279795.1. Lineage (NCBI taxonomy): Eukaryota > Metazoa > Chordata > Ceratodontiformes > Protopteridae > Protopterus > Protopterus annectens. The sequence continues at coordinate 1,510,423,334 of NC_056732.1, read as the reverse complement.
AAGTTCAGTTCCTTTCTGCATGGGTGGTTGTGAACAGGGCAGGCAAAGGTGAAACTGTCTGCTGGCTAGATGATTTTCTGTTTGTGGGGTGAAGGATACATAAGAATGTCAATGGGCAGGAAACACCTTTATCAAATAGTGCATGGAACTAGGGGTACCACTGGTGGCAGATAAATCAGAGGGCCAGACAAATAAACATGCATTTTTTGGCATACAAGCTGAAGTTAAGGACAGGGAACAGAGGTCAGCTGAGGAAATGGAGTTTATCCCAGTTGTAGTGGCCCTATAAATTTGAGGAGAACAAATGAAGAAATGACAACAACTGTGCGAGTTACACAGTAAACAACCAGCTGGTGAGTTTTGGTCATGTTGATGAGACATTTCACCCTTAAATGCTGAAGTTAAATGTGACAGTCAAACCACAGCATATACCAAGTACAGAGAACTCATTGGCAGACTCCCTTTCTTGGCTCAGAATGCTGACTCTGAATGCAATATCAGGGACAGAATAAGTACCAGATCAATTGTGCATCATATGAGAGGATGAGAATTATCATTAATGAGAAACTCCCTCAGTGAAAGAACAAAGGATGCATAACAAAGGTACACAGCAATTTCTGCAAATTAGGATAGCTCAAGGCTGGGAAGCTGAATGGCCTATTCCACAATGCCAAATTAGAGATTATATTTTAATATTGAGGAATAAGGGATAGAGTCCTAGGACAGCAAGAAGTTCTTTGTCAGCTGTTAATTGACTTCATCAGGCTATAGGGTGAGATGACTTACCAAACTCATTTCAAGTGCTATATTTAAAGGCTGGAGAAGGTAAGACAAGAGGTACCTCATATGGCCAAAATGCTACACAGATTATGGGTTGCCATCCCAAGACTGAATTACTCCATAAGAACTGACACTGTTCAAGGCTTGCTTTCTTATGGCCTTTTGTAGTGCCTTCGAATGGTCAGACATTGTACTAATAAAAAGATGGGGCAATGATCGGTGCTACCCTTGGCAGATATTTATGTATCTGAGAAAGATATGGGAAGACCTGTACTAGTCTCATATAAATGGAGACCGACAGAAACCCCAAACTACAGAAAGTAGGAAGCAGCTCTTTAACAGCTAGTAGCCTTTATCCTCTGCACTAACTGACAAACTATCACATTCACTCAATGTCTATGGAATATATGGTAACTTAGCATCAGGAGGATTCTAATCAAATCAGGCAAGCCCCAGGAAGAAATACAGAACTTTCTACTTGTGACAAAAAAAAAGACCTTCATTAGTGGTTCAAAATAACGGCATGCTTATCAGGTTAATCTCTGCACTGACACTTAGCTTGTAAGTGGCAAATGGAGATGAAGTCTCTTTTAAGAGCTTATGAAAGCATTAATTATTCAAGGTACCTGATCTTACCTGTATGTGTTGCCATAAATTACTAATTGATCTACGTAAAGCTTCACAATAGTATCCACAGTGTCGCTCGTTTGTCTCTAACACAAATAATAAGAAGGCTTGGGGTTTTGTTCAGATGTTTTAATATATACAAACACATCAGGATGAATAGCAACATCTCTAAATACAAACAAACTAATTAACAAACAGAGTTTACATACATATATGTTCACATCTCAACAGCTAAGTACAAAATAGCAGTCAGGCTCGCATGTGCTCAGTATTTATACTCTAGTGCAAGCTCTTGGATAGCTTCTTAATGACATATACACACTCATTGATCTACATCCTCCCTCTTAAAAAGACTGCCCTTTATGCATAACAGTGTTAGAGGTAGGCATGCATTAATATGTACACTAGAAACAAAACACAATGTTCATGTCCGGGTTGCTTCATATCTGCTACAGGGTTTAGAGATTCAACCATATCTCGTAACATAACAGTTGAGACTAGATTTAGCAACAGGAACAGTCTGCGGTGCACAACTCTTATCAGGAACTTCTGGATTTGTCATAGAAACAGGAATGTCCTCTGGAACTTCCTCTGGAATTGGAACACCGGATAACTCACTCTGAGATAAAGTGTCTCTTTCACAGGTTATTCGCTGTGGTACAGGCTCGGACATCGGTCTCAAATGTTTCTGATTCCACCTAAAAGTTGCTTCTTCTGATTCCACAATGTACAATCTCAGCTCTGGACCAATATTCTTCACAACACCAATACGATCATAACCTTTGGACAGTTCATAGGTTCATAGGTAGGTACTAGACTATTGGCCCTAGGGCCTATATAAGCCTAGCCAAAAGGTACCCTGGCTTTTGCCACCCAAGAAAATTATTTTCCTGTGCCCCTGTCAAGCAGAGCCACAGAAGTAATCCCCGGGGTGAATTTCCTATCTCCCATCCAGTCATCAAGATTTTTCTTTAAGAGTGCTAATGAGGAGCTTTGTTTGATATAGATAGGTAGTTTGTTCCAGAGTATGGGAAGTCTCTGAGACAGGAATCTATCCCTCCAGCATGTTCTGTTTATTGTGGTGACAAGGTTTAGGTCCCTAGAGCATGTAGCATCCTTACCACTTCTCCCTCTGTTAATGGTTTGAGTGGTGTACTGCCTTATCGTAGTAGGCCTTCTGCAATAGGCGTTTCTTTAACAGATTGGCTTTCATTGATCTGTTGTTCTTGACACATGGAATCAACAATTGCTACTGACTGGTAATGTGGTTCTGGTTTGTCTCGACAGAAGTCTCTGAGTAGGTGAACCAAGATGTTTATCTCAAGGAACATTTCTGAGATTCAAGAGATTCAAGAAAACATTGGTATTATCACGTTTTGACTTCCCAAGTAACTGTTTTGCACTTTGAACTACGCGTTCTGCCAAACCATTTGACTGGGGGTACTCTGGACTATTTGTGATATGAGTAAAGTCCCATTCTTCAACAAATCTTTTGAACTGTTGGCTTGTAAACTGTGTGCCACTGTTTGAAATAACTTTGTCTGGTCCTATCCATGGAAGTCCACACATCTGGTTCAGCTGAAGTGTTCTTTCTTTTGATGAGGCTTTGTACTATTACATACTGAACAAGAATAAAGTTCTCTCTCAACGTCTTGTGACATAGAAGGCTAAAGTACTACCTCTCTCACCCTTTTTTTGGTAAATTTGGTTCCTTGGTGACCACAATGCAAGACAGTAATGTACTCTGGTTGCAAGGACTTTGGAACAATTAATTTCGGACCTTTCATTATACCTTTGTCAGACAAAATCTCATCTCTGTATGGAAAATAAGGTTGCACTTCTTGAGGTAAACTAGATTGCTCTGACAGCCATCCTTGATTGATAAAGTGGTTGAGCCTTTGTAAAACAAGATCAGTGGCTGTGTGCTCTCTCAGCTCATCAAGATGTGTGGAAGAAAAATGTCTCTCTTCCATGACTTCAAAATCATCAATTGATTGAGAACCTTGATTGTCATACCATTTAGTGGCATTTCTGGGTGATCTAGATAATGTATCAGCAAGATAAAGACGTTTGCCTTTCTTGTAGACAAGACTGAAATTGTACTTTTGCAGTCTCAGCATCATGCGTTGCAGTCTGGCTGGAGCTGTATGCACTGTCTTTCTCAGAATACTGACTAATGGCTGATGACCTGTTTTGATCTGGATAGGTCTACCATAAACATAATCATGGAACTTCGAACATGCAAACACAATTGCCAAAAGCTCTTTCTTGATCTGGGCATACTGCTGTCTGGGTATGAGTTCTCGATGCGTAGGCAACAGATCAGTCCTCTTATAGAATAACTGCACCAAGGCCAAATTTCGAAGCATCACAGGAAAGTGTAACAGGTTTGTGAACATCATAGTACTTGTGCGTTGGTGGATTAGCAATTTTCAGTTTCAGGACATCAAATGCTCTTTGGTGTTGCTCTAACCAAGACCAGGAAATATCTTTACGTGTTAGCTATCTGAGTGGTGCTGATAGTTGGCTCAAGTCTGGAATGAATTTGTAGTTGACCTTGCCAAGAAAATGTTGCAAGGCTTGTACATTGTCTGGAGCTGGCATCTCGAGAATGGCTGATTGTTTTGAAGTGTCTGGTCATAGGCCTGTACTTATAAATAAGTGACCAACATAAGAAACCTCTTGTAGCCTGAATCTGCATTTCTGTGGGTTGAGTTTAAAATTCACTTGACATGCCCTTTCTAGAATGTTTCTGAGGTTTCTGTCATGCTCTGCTTCATCATGACCTCCTACCAGTATGTCGCTTACTATAATGGCACAAGGACACCCAGAAAAAAAATTGCTCCATTACACATTGAAAGACTTCACTTGCAGAATTTATCCCAAATGGCATTCTCAAAAATCTGTACCTATCAAATGGAGTACTGAATGTAATGAGCAATAAGGATTTTCTGTAAATCTGAATTTGCCAAACTGAACTCTTTGCATCTAGGACAGAAAAAAATAGTGACATTTGGCATCAAGGCTGTGACTTCTTCGACTGTGCACATTGGATGACGAGGCCTTTTTAATGCTTTGTTCAAATCTCGTGGGTCAATACATATTCTGATGTCATCTGAGCTATGAGCTACCACCATGGAAGATACCCATTCAGATGGAGTTTCCACTGGACAAATTACACCTTGTCGCACCATTTTATTTAACTCAGCTTTAACTCTGTCCTACATGGCTATTGATCTGATAACTGGACTGACCTCTGGGTCTAACTTCATGGAGTACAACTGGAAGTTTGCTTAGTTTGTCTTGGAAAAGATCAGCATAGGTAGAAAAAATGTGCTTGGCAAAATTAGAGTACTGCTAACATGGTGGACTTCCTTGTTAAAAGTCTTTGAGTCCTAATAATGACTGAACATGCCTCTTGACCACATAAAATAACGAGTCTTAGCTTCTTCCTGCAGAGTAATATGAAAGCACTATTGAGACTTTGGTTTGAATTTCTTCACCTCCATAAGCAACAAGTTTCGCACACCTTGCCCAATCAAGCCTTCACTTTTACACACTCTAGCAAATGTTTCTGCAGACATAACATTGCACTTAGAACCTGTGTCAACTTTGAAGTCTGTGGGTTTGCCATTTATCCGAACAGTACAAAATATTCCATTCTTTGCCATTAAATCAACTGCAATGACCACTTCATAAAGCACTGACACATCATCAACATAAACCGTAGGCTTTTCACAGTCTAACTGATCAACTCATGTCTTAAAATGTTCCCTTTTAATAAAAAAGTTCCCACAAAATCTTTTGAAATGACTCATGTATTACATTTGTGGCACTGCTGACCAAAAGCTAAACACTTTTCTCTTTTTGGTTCATGACTGCCACCACAATTGTGACAGTTGACAATGAAACCTGGGTGGGGCACATGCTTTGAGTTTGCCAACTCACACTTATGCTTCACTGAGACTGTGCGAAGTATGGAACATGCTTGAAAGTTCTGGGGTTTACCAGAAGGTGCTGCAAGGGCTACAGATGCCATGTGCTTGGGCCTCTTTCTTTTAACCACAGGCTGCATACTATCAACATGAGCTTTATCACTGTGCCTTCTATTGCTGCTCTCATTTGTATGCATATGTGTGTGTTTTTCTATAAGCTCGTATATCTGGCAAATCTCAAAAGCCTTATTCAAAGTTAAATCACTGTCAAGAAGCAAAATCTTTCTCACAGCATCATCTTTTATACCACACACAAGTATGTCCTTTATCAACTCATCTTTTAAATCACCATATCTGCATAATTTAGCCTTAATTCTCAGGTCATTTATATACGCTACAAAAGTTTCACCAGGCTTTTGATCCCTTGTGTAAAATAAGTGCATTTCCATTGTAACATTTGTCTGGAGGTTACACATTTCTCCAAATTTATGTTTTAAGCACTATGGGTCCTCCCTTGACTCAGCCTGTACAACAATATGACAGTTTCCCCCTCTCCAGCATAAATAGCAGGTATATACACTATAGTATGTTCCCTTTCTATGGGTTCTGAACCAGATAAATTAAGCAGAATAAATTACTTTGTACGCTCATCTTTATCAGAAAATGCAGCCTGTATGAAAATGTCATATCTTGCTCAAACACTCTCAAGTTCTCAGCAATATTACTGTCAAACACAGGTGCACTGGGTTTTCGAAATCCGTCTGCCATGCCCACAACGTATACACAAATGCACTGAAAATATGGCCCTTGTAATTATGTATGAAGAAACAGTTCTGTGAGCTTGTAACAACATTCAAACACAATAAACTCTTTGAAATACTTTACTTTGTGAAATATACTCTGTAATGGCTATACTTTGCAAGATGTGCCTTGTAATGGCTGTACCTTGCTAAACAGCTTTACTGTAACACTACACACACATGCAAACACTTTACACACGTCTGAAAACTCAGATATCTTTGCTTAATATGAAAATACATATGCTTTGCGAAAGAATGCGGTTGTTTACCCTTATTTTATTCGTTTATACAATCAGACTTTATTTCAAACATTTTCAGTAGTAATTTGGATATTTTTATCAATATTGTACGTATCTGTTTATTCAAATATCGTTTAGAACATTTTGTATGCCTGGTTTCATATTATATGAAAGAAAAGAGTACTGAATCAGTTTTAATACATGAAATTCGTTTCTGACCTGATTTGCGGAGTTTACACACAATGGGAATGATTCATTGCTTTATATTAGTTGTGTTTCTCGATCTTGCTTCTGGCTCCCATTCTGACCCATGTCCTTTTAGCTATGCCGCTTCTAACACCATGTTGCTCAACAGCTAACTACAAAATGTCACTCAGGCTCACACGTGCTCAATATTTATACTCTAGTGCAAGCTCTTGGATAGCTTCTTAAAGGTATATACACACTCATTGATCTACACATAGCCAATGTTATATTTCACCAGTCAACTCTGAAGCAAACTCATTAGGTTGTAAGGGCATCTCACCAGGCAGGCATATGTCTATTCAACTTAACTGCACCAGAACAGTATAATATGAATATCTTTTAACAATAATCCGAAAAAACATAAATACTGGAATTGAAAGAGAGAGCTCATATTGTGAAGATATAAACCCCTTCAAATAAACTGTATATCATCAACCATAGCTTCTCTATTATTGCCCCAAGACTCTGGGAATTGCGTCTGTCAAATTAAAACTAATTCACTCATATTATCATTTCCACTCTAGTATATAGCAAAATGCACCTGTTTTCAAAGTAGTTCAATTCAATGAATCAAAAACTTTTCCTAAATATGTTTATATCTCTGATAGCCTTGTTCTTCTTTTTCAAAAATAGTATACACTTCACATTCTTACAAGTTCATAGGCGAGTACATTGGTAAGGACTAGGCTAGCTGCCCCTGGGGGCCATTTTAAGCCTATCCAACTTCCCTTTTTTGTGCTCAAAATAACCTATCCCATTTGAGGAACGAGGTATAAGAGAAGGCAGGATTTGAATGAATTATAAGTTATGAATAATGTTTGCAACTAAAATTATTTCAGTATGGTTTGTTTTCATTTATATAAATATATGATTGCCTAAATCATACATGATCATAGGTACCGGAACCATAGAGCATGGGGGGGAGCCCCCCCCCACTTCTGCAGATCACCTCTGCCCCTTTTGTTTTCTCCCAGCTATTTTTTGCACAATTACATCAGTGCATTTCCGAGCAGGATATTCAGAAGCCATTAGCATTAGCACATTACAAGCAGGAGCTGCAGAATGGTGTTTGTTTGCATCTGGACTGTAGAGTTAATTGCAGAGTGGAGCGAGGGATCGGAGAGCCTATCAGCAGGAGAACATGTGTGTGTGTGTGTGTGTGTGTGTGTGTGTATATGAAAATGCCCCCAGCAAGGTATATCTGGTGGCTAAAAGTACTCAGGCTCAAACCCTGTACCTTGGGTACAGGTAAAAAGAGCCTAAAGTCCCTAGCCACCATCACTTGTAAATTTATGCCTCACACTTTTGTTCTGTTCTTTCTGGTTTGCAGGAGTGGTAAAACAAAACATTTTCTAGCAATTTTCTAAGGTTATAAAATCAGTATTTGAAATGTGTCCCTATTTTGGGGCTGTATTCCCCCTTATTGGCTTTGTTCTTTATTTTTGTGCTAAGAGGTTGACAGCTATGGTGAGAAGTGAGAACTGAATTCACTAAATGATATGATGGCCACTTAAGTTTGTCTTCCTGTCTTTCAAGAAACTGCTGGTTTAGTTTAGTGGTATGTTGCTCTGATTGTAGTGCAGTGTTCTGGGTTCAAAACTTAGCAGTGAAATGCATGGTGGTAACAGCGTTTTATGCAAGCAACTTTCCAAAATTATACACGCAATGTTTAAAATGTCCCTGGTTTTTGGCCTTTTGCCTCCTTTCCAATTGAAAATAAGTTCAAGAAGCTGTGTGCCATGCCTATGGCTTACAGTCTACTGTGATTCTGTATTTATATATTGTGTGTGGAAGTAGACTGTTATCATGGAAATGTTCTGAATAGGGCAGTTTTGTCATTATTGGTGCATGCATTTTGCTTCATTGCCTACTGGAAAAATGTTCAAACAATAAATTTAAAATGCAGTTGTGTGTGGAAGTAGACCTTTATGATGGAAATGTTCTGAATAGGGTAGTTTTGTCATTATTGGTTAATGTATTTTTGTTTCATTGCCTACTGGAAAAATGTTTAAACAAATTTAAAATGCGCTCTAACCTAAGTCTAACAAGTGCTGTATTATACAAGGAATATAATTTAATACAATCAGGAAGGTGAATCAAGGAATGCATACATGTATGCATGGCCCTAAAAATGTGTTTGAAAACAGCCCAGAGGAAAGTGTGAAATCATGGGCAAATTTTAAGCTTTACTCTTGTTACCAAAGCAATGGACGAAGGTAAAACAGTTCACACCACATTACCTTGACCTGGCCAAGCCTTTTGACACAATCCCCTACTCAGGTGTAGTACAAAAGATGAATAATGTAGGAGCAAACACTTACATCACCAGCTGCATTGCCAACTTGGCTCACATGATGCAGGAGATCAAAACAGGGGAAGAGACCAGTCACTAATGGAGTCCCCCAGGGTTCGGTGTTGAGACTTTTTCTGTTTGGCATATACATCTCAAAAGTAAAAGGAAATGCCAAAGAGCTTTGGCCAGCTAAGTTTGAGATGACTGCAAGCAAGGAGAAGTTATTGAATCCCCAAATGACTTAACCATCATGCAGGAAGGTTTGTCCCAAATAATAACTGGTGTCAAACTCATGACAATGCCCTCTGAAAACTGATCCATTTGTTTTGCATTTAGGAACTGTGTGTACAGTGACCTAACTTTTGAACAACATGTGTCCAGAGTATTAAAGCCTTTCTGTATTGCACAGATTGATTGTGACTAGATCTAGAGATGATGTTGTCCCCCTTTACAAAGCTCTCATTATGGCAATCACTTTGTATAATGCCCACTTTGGCATGTATCTGTCCAGCCCCATGCAACAATTGGAATACCTTCAGAGATACCTTACTAAAAGGATACAAGTCCTAAACAATAGGTCTTGCATGGACTACCTCAAATATTTATTACTATACTCAGTATCCTACAGAGTGCTTAGAGGTGACATGCCTGACATACAAAGCATCCTCCGACATAATACAGATGGACCTACTGAACATCAGCAAGTCAAATGGCATCAGAAATACTCAGTCCAGGTATCTAAACTGAATGTTGTGGAGAGATGGATATATATCACAGAGGCTACCACTGTTCTGGAACAGACTATCCATAAAATAAAGCAAAGCTCATCCATCCATATTCAAATGAACTTGGATCTAAGGATGGGTAATAGAAAATGTAATCCAGGATTTCCCCTTATGCCACTAATGGATACAGCCAGTTCTTAAATGCTGCATCCGTTACATGGCCCCCTCAAATTATCTATGGTATGATCACAGTTGTTTTCACTTGGGTTAATATACAATTATCAGCCATGGGGATAGCTAAGACCAATCAGAAAATGTTAATTCAAGCACCAAAAGGGAATTGGCTAAGCTTAAAATGTCCTCCAAGTGAACTTATGTTGTGGTAGCAAATAGTTATAAAAAAAATACCCTTTTTAGTTCACTAAGTGCCCCTGTTACCCTCTGACCCCCCCCCCCAGTCTTTAACAGCTTCCAGCGCCTATGTACATGATAATTTAATAAAAAAGATGTTTCTTGTTTAAAAAAAATAATAATAACCTATCCAATTTGGTTATAGATTGACTTTACCCATCCCATGGTTGATAGTTATACATTATCCCCTAAAGAGAATAACTGGGATTATACCATATATAATTTAAGGGACCCATGCATGGGATAAAGAATGTAGGAGCTGCATGTGTACATTACTAGTACAGGGGACAGTCCTGGGATACATTTTTTGTTTCCCATCCATATATCAAAGTTTCGTTTGAAAATGGATAGGAATGAATTTTGTTTTATGTGAGTGGGGAGTATGCTTCATAGCAGAGGTATCAGCTGTGAAGTATACTTGTCCCTCCAAACCACTCTGTTGATGTCACAGAAGAGGTTTAGGCCCCTAGACCAAGTATTTCTGATTCCATTTGAATTGCTGATGTGCAATAAATTCATCAGTAATCATCAGTAATGGGTCGGAGGATGCCTAGTATTCCAGACAAAGGTCACCTCTTAGGAGTCAGTAGGATACCGAGTATAGTTACAGGACTTTGAGTCAGTCCATGTAGGACATGTTTAAGTCTTGCATCCTTCTAGTAAGGTATCTCTGTGGGCGTTGCATATGTCTGAACAGATACATACCAAAGGGGGCATTATATTCAATGACTGGCCTAATGAGGGCAGAGTAAAGGGAAACAATGACAAGGTCTGCTTTGAAACATCGACTTACCAGAAAATCAATGTTCAATGCAGTGAGACCACAATGTTGAAACTTCATATAACCAAACTCCTGGAAAGTTGCATTATAACTCCAGGAAAATCACCACTGGGCCACCAATAACTTTAACACAAATAGAAGCAATCTAAACCCACAATGTGGGAGGCTTTGCCCCTCACACCACCACTAACTAAATATACCAACTCTGAGATTGCATTACAGTGGAGAACAGGGCAAAAGTTACCATGGTGGCCCAGTGTTGATTTTCCCGTAGTTAAATTGTGACATTCTGGTAGTTCGGTTATATGAAGTTTCAACGTTGTGGTCTCGCTGCTTTGAATGACGGTGTTCTGGTAAGTCGACATTTCAAAGAGGCCCCCAATGACATCCCTAGATCTAGACACAATCGCTTTGTTTATAAGCTGTACAATATAGAAAATCTTTCTTACAGCAATAGGTGCATGCTAGTCAAAAATTTGGTCACTGTCCATATAAGTTCCCTAATTCTGAACAGCTGGGTCATATCTTAAGTGGCACACTGTCAATGTGGTAGTTCCCTGGATTAGATGACTTGCCAAAGGATACAATAATGTTTATTTTAGCATTTAGTTTCAGACCAGGATTTTGACACCAGTTATTTACTTGAAATAAACCTTCTTGCATGATGGCCCAAGTCATTTGGAATTCGGTGACTGATCCTAGCTTGCAGTCATCTGCAAAATTCTCCTCTCTCCTGTTCTGTCCATTAAGTCTGTATATACTGTTGCATAAACATGAGTACCTGACTAAACACTGCATGCTCAAAAGAGCGAATGTTAGAACATCGAGCCCAGATTGCCGCAAACATGGAAGCCCAGATGGTATGCCAGAAACACATTTGCTTTCATCCCCACATCCCCTGGTAATAATATATAGTAACTTGTAGACTGCACTACAGTGGGAAAAGGGGCAACCCCCCACACCCCACCGAGCCTCAATCCCGCACAAAAATGCTGAGCTTCCAGGCTCTTGGCAATCTAGTCTTGATGTTTTAATGTTTGTTCTTTTCAGTATGTGATGTTTACGCAAAGACCCATACACACACACACACACACACACACATATATATGTACACACATATATATGTACATAGGAGTATAGTTAAAAATGCTGACACTCACAGTACTGATAGTCCATAATAGTGACACATCAAAATGCAGACCCTCAAAATACATACAAAATCTGCATAAAATTTATAAAAAAAAAAAAAAAACAGATAAACACACTACTACTCTGATCAGTTTACACTAGAAATACACACAAAAAAACAAACAAAAAAAAAACAAAAGTTAAAAAAAAAACAAATAACCATACCAGTACTATAGAACATGGTTTATTTCATTGGTGAACCTGTAAGGGTTTTTCTAAGTTAAGGTGCAGAGTTAGGGTTAGGATCAGCGGCTGACTTAATGTACTATTGTACTGTATTCTCAAATTTTAACTGTGTGCTATGAAAGTTATATTATCATCATGCTGATATCTACATACTGTGAACTGTGTGCTAAGAAAGTTATTTCACTACCAGTGGGATGGTACAATTCATTTACTTTCTGTCTGCTTTTGTACTAACAAACTCTTAGTTTCTAAGTACCAGACAGGTATGAAAAGGATCTAATGGGAACACTGTTCACCATACCAGTAAAAAAATAAATAAAACTGTATAAGCAAACAAATAAATGGATTGTATCATTACTGTGATGGACAGGGACACAATATATACGCAAGTTTGTGTCTTCTCAGATATTATTTACATATAGGGAGAATAGTGACTTATATGCAGAGGGGTAGGGGGTACTTGCTAGCATCCCTTGAATAACCATTGTAAGCAAAACTCTTTGGAAATGCTATCTAATTTGCAATGATTGGTAAATGTGTGCAATAATGATCACACAGTGGCTTTGCAGATACCTGCTGCTGAATTCCACCAAAAAGGACTTCCTAGGCAGTTGTTCTTCTCTAGAATGGGTTACAACAGGTCACTACATTGCTTTACCAACAAAGTCACAGTAAAATCAAACACAAATGGCAATCGAATTTGAAACAAACCTCCCAGGATAGTACTTACCAAAAATGTAGATGTTTGAGTGGATTCACTGCTACACATCTCATATTCGGGACATTTTGCATGCAGGTGGCTTGACTGGTTGACCCAACTTTCAAAGACAATGTCATCTTCTGATCTTTCTTGTTCCAGCCCACAAGCTAAGTAGAAGACCTCAGCGCAAAAACCCTAGTGGACCAAATAGAACAGTCCAATGTGCTCCAGGTCCACCCCTGAGATCTTCAATCTGCCTCACCATTGAGTATGAACAAATAAAAATGGAGACGGAGCCTGGTAGGAAGGTGCAAAATGAATTATGGGGAGAAGAACAAACTGACAGTATAAGGAGCAGGAGGGAGAGTAATTAGACTACAACAGTGAATCTAACATATACATTTACGGTAAATTCGTAACACAACTGCATTATGTTCATTGTAGTATTCGCTGTTACAGTCCTTACTTTTGAGAAGGTTCCCAAAGCAAGTAGATTATGGGAGGTGGAAACCAAGAGCCAAGAAATAATGGCCTGCAGAACGGCAGAGGCAAATCTTGCCCTAGCCTCAAAATCTGATCTTTAACTGCAAAGTTTAGAAAAGGTGTGGACAGAAGTCCAGGTTATTCCTTTGAAAATGGCCTGTGCTGGCTGCAGTGACTCTAGTGGAATGGGCTTTGATGTGACCTGTGATGGTCTCCCCATAGGTTGAGTAACAGAAACAGATACATTTTGCAAGATACTTGGGAAGAGTTTACTTGTTCACCGGTCAACCCTCCTTTCGTTTTGTAAAGAAGACACATAGCTGATAAGACTTTCTGTATTGTTTGGTTCTATGGAAGTAAAATCTCAGCTGTATGTACACAAATACAGAAAGAAGGGTAATTTCTCCTTTGTTTAGAGGCTTAGAAAAGAAGACCGGCAAGTGAATGGCTCAATTAAGGGATAATTCAGAAACTACTCTAGGCATTAAGGAAGGGTTAGTATGTAGTGACACCCTATCTTGCATACCAAACAGTCTTTTTTTTTTTGTTTGTTTTTTTTGCACATTAAGTCCTGCAGCTTTGTAATTCTCCTTGCTGAAATAATAGTCAACAAAAACAGCATCTTACAAGAAAGGAACTAGACTGTACTGAAAGCAGCTCTGGCAAAGGGCATCATGGAAATGATCAATAATGCCCTAGGAAACCTCCAGACACTGGCTCCAACCTTGACCTGGACTAGACAATATCTCACACACAATATCTCACTTGGGTATTGCTGACAAGCTCAGGAGGTAAGGTATAAACCTTTATGTGACCCAGTGGATAACCAGCTGGCTTACAGACAGGACTCAGGAAATTAGAATTGTGGAGTCCACCTCTACAAGGAGGCCAGTCACACTCACTAGGATGTAGTTGAGATCCCATGGTAGAGAAATTTCCTTTCTATGTATTCTGAGGTATAGGAACCCAGGTATAGGAACCCTTTTAGAAATTGCTTAACAAATGAGCTGGAATACAAGGGTGCATCTATGTGTATGCAGGCTGAAATGGCAGCAGCATAAACTTTAACTGATTTTTAATTTAGATCAGCTTTATAAAGGTATGACAGATACTCCAGGACCATAGTCATCTCAGCTTTATACTGGTCAGGGTTCCTGGATATTTGTTTTGTAAATTTAATAATTTTAAGCTTTGTAGTAGTGATTAAATGAGGCTCACCTATGGGTTTTCAACAATCTTTTTTGCTCACCATTTATTGAAAATGAAAGATCAATAAAAGAAAGCCTAAAAACACACACAAAAAAATAATTTTTGCAGAGGGCAAGCCCCTATGCACACTCCCAAAATTACATATACCAACTCCAGATTAATTGCCCTTATGGGCCATTTTAAGCCTAGTGGGAGTGGTGTTTGCCTTACAGACACAAGATAAGGGGGTTGATTTTCACAGGGGGTAATTGGCTAGGCTTAAAATGGTCCATAATGGCAATTAATCTAGTACTAACCTATGAACCATGGTCATACCACCGTGACAAAATGGTGAAAAAAATGAAAAAGCACACTGTGGGTTCGCACAATACAGTAGCTTGTGGTAAAACTCACAACGACATTAAATTCACACACCTAAGCCACTCAACCACTACTGCAGTAAAAAGCCCTAGGTAAGCATTTAAATAAATTGATTACATTACTACTACTGCTACAAAAATCAAACCAAGCGGTACCAATACAACTACACTCACTCACTTGTTCACACCAAAAACAAGAACAGAAACAAAAACACAACAGAATATTAAAATAATGAGCTGAAACAATAGATGTATACTCTTCAAGAAGACAACCTAGCAAAAAAAAAAAAAAACAATGTTTGCATGCAATCTTCAGATTTCAAAAAATACAAAATTAAATCATTAAAAAAAACAATCTTGAGATTTCTGGCATCTAAGAGGTATCGGAACACACTCAAACCCTCAATAAAACTGCCCATCAGTGTTTTGCAGCTGTGTGCTACAGATCTCAGCTGAACAAAGTAAGCAATAAATACTGAATGTGAATGCAGAGCATGGCTCAATTCCCAAAACTCTCACAAAGTAACAGTAATAAATTTTTCTAACCTACATATAAAAAGGAAGAGAGGCAGCCTATACTGCTAACAAAAATATTTCAGACAACCAGAAAATTAATTTTGTGACTTTCCCACACATACTGTCCAGGAGAGAAAGCAGTTTGTATAAAGTACAGTTGTGTACACTTACCATAAATGTAGATGTTTGAGTGTATACACTGTTGCAGTCATCACACTTGGGTTATCTGCCTGCAGGTAGCCCTCAGTCGGCCCGAATACCAGAGACTTAGTACTTCTGCGTCAGATGCTGTCGCTCCAGGATTGATGTCAGGTTGTCAGGGGTATAAAACAGGCAGCCGATGCCATTATAGGTTCATAGGTTCATACTAGTCTATCTGCCCTAGGGCATTTATAAGCCTAGGCAGAATGTGGTGGGCTTTCACCACCCATTTGCTATGCCCTTTTTTGAGGTTAGTATACTGTGCCTCTGTCTAACAGTGACACAAAAGTGATACCCGGGGTAAACCTACGATCTCCCATCCACTCATCAAGATTCCTCTTGAAGAGGGTCAATGAGGGACTCTGCCTAACCTGGATTGGGATTTTATTCCAGAGTGAAGGGAGCCTCTGGGTTATGAATCTGTCCCTCCAGCATGTCCTATTTATTTCAGTGCTGAGGTTCAAGTCTCTCGAGCGCGTAGCTCGATGGGATTTGGATTTTCTGAGGTGCAGCATGTCCATTAATTCCGGGTTGGACATGGCTTTATACGTCAGGCACAGATAGACTCTGAACAGGCGGTATGCCACTGAGTAGAGCTGGAGTTTCTTTAACCGGGCAGCATATGGCATCTGTTTGAGCCCTTTGATCCTCTTGGTGAGGTACTTTTGGGGTCTTTCCAGTTGCTCCAGGTGTCTGGTAAGGTACATCCCAAAAGGGGCATTGTACTCAATTATGGGCCTAATGAGGGATGAGTAAAGAGGCACGATGACCTCCCCTGATCTAGATGTGAATCTCTTCATGATTAGGTGGGCTATATAAAATGTTTTTCTAACCACTTTGGCCACGTGGTTGTCAAATGAGAGATTGCTATCAACTTGGGTCCCCAGGTCCCTAATTACTTCTTCGGTACTTAATGGATTACCACCTATGTGGTAATTTGTGGGCACTTTGTTTTTGCCAAAATGGATGACTATACACTTTTTGGCGTTTAGCTTGAGGCCATGGCTCTGGCACCAGTTGTCTGTTTCTATGAGGCCCTTTTGGAGGATGCTTGTGTCGGCTGGAGAGTCGATTATGGCACCCAGTTTGCAGTCATCTGCGAACTTGGTCAGCCACAGTCCTTCCGTGTTGGCCTGTACCTCCGAGAAATATATACCGAACAAGAGAGGTCCCAGGACTGAGCCTTGTGGGACGCCACTTGTAACTGGTTTGGAGTCTGACATGGCTCCAGCAATTCTAATCATGTGGGTTCTGTCCTTGAGCCAGTTTGCAACCCATCTAGTGACATAGGGGTTTATATTTAAGCTGGTGAGCTTATCTATAATGCCCGAGTGGGGTATTGTATCGAAGGCTTTTGCAAGGTCCAGGTAGGCTGTGTGGACCATCTTCCCCCCTCGTCAATGGCCTTGGTGACTGTTTCAAAGAAATCAACCAGGTTTAAGAGGCAGGATCTGCCCCTAACAAAGCCGAACTGGGTAGGATCCAGTGTCTGTAGGTCCCCAATATCTTTATTTATGAGGTCCATGATGATCCTTTCCATAGCTTTGCAGACCAAGCTAGTCAGGCTTATGGGGCGATAGTTTCCAGGATCCGTTGAGGCACCACCTTTGTGGAGAGGGACCACAGTTGCTTTACGCCACTCTTTGGGTATATATCCTGTAGTAAGGCTGAGATTGAACAGTAGTTTTATGTTTGGGTTTAGCTCTTCTTGGAGTTCATGTAGGACATAGCCCGGGACACCGTCTGGTCCCATTGATGCTGTGTTTTTTGCTTTGGAGAGGGCAGCTCTTACCTGAGCATCTGAGATGTCAGGGGGGCAGCACTCTGCTGGGATAGATATTTGCCCTTTTGGTGGGGAGGGGGGGGGGGTTTGCGCTGAAACTGTCAGCTAGGATGTTGGCAATGTCTGTGGGTTCGGTGTATTTTTTGTCATTTTGGACTAATTCTGAGTACATCAGTTTTTCTTCCTTCAAATGTCAACAGCCCTCCAAATAGGGAGCTAAGTTATGGTAGGGAAAACACCACTAGTACAAAGTAAATACAAATACCAATACCCCTGAAAGAGGTGAGTAATAGCCATAGAGAGGAGGGAGAGACAGAGAGAAATCAGGGGGCTGGAGGGAGGGAACAGTACAGTTTTGTACCTACCATAAATGTAGATGTCCGATAGGTATGCATCTGCAGTCCTTACATATGGGTTGTCCTGCCTTAGGCAGCCCTTTGTTCGGCCGGATTCCAAAGTCTGGGTCCGGCGTCGGCTGATGTCGCCCTTTCCCCGACGTCAGAGCGCCTGGGGTATAAAAGAGTCAGCCGACGCCATCTTCCTCAGTTTTTCTTGCCCCAGATGCCAGGTGCCCTGTGCCCTCTAAGGAAGGCTAAATTTGGAGAAATGCAAAATATTCCAAACATGCACAGTAATAAAAAGCAAATACACCATAATAGATAACCCCAGCTAGCTATAAGAGGGATAAGTACCCAAGAAATACCACAGAGGGGAAGGAGGGAGGGAAAACCTGACTGCAGATGCATACCTATCGGACATCTACATTTATGGTAGGTACAAAACTGTACTATGTCCTTCAAGGATGCATCTGCAGTCCTTACATATGGGTAGAATACCATAGCCAAGCTGGGGGAGGTAGGATCTAAGAAAATGATGGTGTAGCTAAAATGCCCTGCAGGACTGCCGTAGCAAAGCCTGCTCTGGATCTGGAATATAAGAGCAAATTGTAATGCTTGGAAAATGTATGCACGGAGCTCCATGTAGCAGCTTCTAAAATGTCCTTGGTAGCCACCCCTCTTAAAAAGGCTGTGGAGGTGGCTGTGGCTCTGGTGGAATGAGGCCTGATGTTAGCTGGCACAGTTTTTCCATGATAAGAGTAGCAGAATCGAATGCAATTTCCTATCCATTTTGAAATTGTCTGTTTGGAAATTGCTTTGCCTTGGATGCCTGCAGCATATGCTACCAACAGCTGGTCAGTTTTTCTGAAAGTCTTAGTTCTGTCCAAGTAGTAGCGTAACTGTCTGTGAATGTCCAGGGTATGCAGAAGTTTTTCTCCCTTGTTTTTTGGATCTGGAAAGAAGGTAGGCAGGTGAATAGCTTGGTTCAATGAGACCCTGGATACCACCTTTGGCATGAATGAAGGATTGGTTCTCAAGGAGACTCTGTCCTGATGAAAAATAAGAAATGGTTGTACTGCCATGAGTGCCTGCAATTCAGATACTCTTCTTGCTGAGGTTATGGCCAGAAGGAAGGCAGTCTTCCAAGACAGGAATTGTAACTCTGAAGATGCTGCTGGTTCAAAGGAAGGTAGAGTCAACTTTTCCAACATGAAGTTAAGGTCCCATGCAGGCACTGGTGGTTTTCTTGGAGGATTGATGTTTTTAATTCCTCTTAGAAACTGCCTTAGGAGAGGATGAGAGAAGACAGGTGGATCAGTATTGTATTCTGCTGAAATTGCTGAAGCATGAATTTTTATGGAAGAGTAAGAAAGGCCATTGTGGAGCATTTCTGCCAAGTATTCCAGGATATGTGCCATGCTCATCACTGTGGCATCTAGGCCCTTTGCGGTGCTCCAAGTGTGGAATCTTTTCCATTTTGCTGAATATGCCTTTCTCGTGGAAGGTCTGCGAGCTTCCATGATGATATCCTTCACTCTCTTGGATAGCTTTTCCTGGTGAGGAGTCAAGGTATTCTCCAGGCTGTCAGCTGCAGGGTTTTCAGGCTGGAGTGCAGAGTTTTATAATTGTGCTGTATCAGAAGAAGTGACCATTGTGGTAGAGGCCACGGTTTCGTGTGTGACAGGCATCGTAACAGTGGGTACCAGTGCTGCCTTGGCCAGTCCGGGACTATTAGAATCACTTTTGGCTGCTCTGTCCTGATTTTCAGTAAGACCCTGGTCATTAGTGGAAGAGGTGGAAATGCATACACTGTTAGAGTATTCCAGCTGAAAGAGAGGGCGTCCACTTTCCATGCTTGTGGGCGGTATGTCCTTGAACAGAATTTCTTCAGCTGATGATTGTGGTGGGAGGCAAAAAGATCTATGTCCAGCCTTCCCCAAAATTGTGTTATCTGAAGGAAGATGTCTGGGTGTAGCATCCATTCGTGTGGATCCATGGTATTTCTGCTTAGGCTGTCCGCCAGTATATTGTCTTGTCCTGGCACAAACTGTGATTGCAGCTCTATATTGAGTTTTAGGGAAAGTTCCCAAAGATGCATTGCTAGTCTGCAAAGAGGGTAGGAATGGGTACCTCCTTGCTTGTTTATGTACCACATAACTGTGGTATTGTCTGTCCTTATTAGCAGGTGGCCTTGATGTAGAAAGTGCTTGAAGGCCTCGATTGCATGTATCACTGCCAGCATTTCCTTTTGGTTTATGTGCATGCGCAATTCTTTCTGAGACCATAGTCCTTGGATGCATCTGTCCTCCATGTGTGCTCCCCATCCATGGTCTGAAGCGTCCGAGGTAATGGTTTGGCTGGTTACTGGTTTGCTGAAAGGCAGACCCCTGTTTGACTGGCTTGCTTGGGCCTACCACAGGAATTCCTTTTGAAGGCATGGAATGAGTGGTATCAAAGTTTCTAGGCTGTGATTGTGCTGAGACCATAAACTCCTTAGGTACCATTGTAGTTTTCTCATATGCAGCCTTGCTTGTGGAATCAGAAGAATGCACAATGCCATGTAACCCAGGGCCTGCAGGATTTTCCTTGCAGTCATCTGAGTTTGTTTTGTCAGATTTTTGAAGTAATCCGGTAGTTGTCTGTTTTTCTTCTGTGAGAAAAGCCATTTGGGTGGTTGTATCTAGTTCCGCACCCAGAAAAGTTATTCTTTGGGATGGCACATGTCTTGACTTGTGAATGTTGACTGTGTATACCAAGGCCTGCAGAAGGCGGATGGCATAATTCAAATGTTTTTCCAAAGTTTGTTGGCTGTCCGCTTGTATAAGGCAGTCGTCCAGATACGGGTATATTTGAATCCCCTGAAGTCTGCAGTGTGCAATTACTGATGCCAGGCATTTCGTGAATACTCTGGGCGCAGTAGATAAGCCAAAGGGCAATGCTGAGAATTGATAATGCTCTGAACCTGCAAGAAATCTGAGGTGTCTTCTGCAACTTTGTCTGATAGGGACATGCAGGTATGCCTCCTTGAGGTCTAGAGTTACCAGCCAAGACCCCTTGCCCAGCATGGGAAGGAGTTGCTGTAGGGTCAGCATTTTGAATTTTGGCACAATGAGATAAGTATTGAGTGCAAACAAATCGAGAATAGGCCTCCATTGTTTTTCTTTTCTTGGGACAAGGAATAGTCTGGAATAAAATCCTTGGCTTTGTTCTGCAAGAGGAACCTTTTCTATAGCTTTCATTTGCAATAGGTTGGCAATTTGTTTTAAAGCCTCTGCCCTTTGATTTGGTGGCAGGTTTGGCATTCCTTTTCTTTTTGGTAATGTATGGAAATGGAACCTGTATCCTTTGTCTATTATTTGCAGTGTCCATTTGTCCCTTGTAATACTGTGCCAATTTCTTGAGAATAAAGACAATTTTCCGCCCAAAGGTGCTTCTAATTGAGCCCCGGTTGGCGGGCTCAAGGTGAAGTCATTGAGTCTGTCCTTGTGCAGCAGTTGTTGGTCCTGCACTACCTCGCTGGTTAGGAGGCTGCCATTGACATCCTCTGTAGGAGCCTCTAGCTTGCCCTCTACCTCTGGCACGCCTGTTCTTGCCTCTTTCATATCTCTCTTCTGGAAAGGACCAATTCTTAGAAGGCCAATTTCTGCTGAATCTTGGTGGTTGTACCTGGAGGAAATCTTTGACTGTTTGTACAGATTTAGCCTTTTCCTCAAATTTCTTTAAGACCTCCTGAGCAGTGGAGCCAAATAACTTTTGCTTTTATAGTGGAGCATCCAGAAGCTTAGCCTTAACATGATCTGGCAGGGATTGTTCCTTCAGCCAAGCATGTCTACGTATGACTGCACCTGTCATTGTTGACCTACATGAAGCTTCCAATGCATCATAACCACACTGCAAGAAATGGTTGCTAACCTGTTGTGAATTATGTACCAGATCCTGAAGTGACTTGCAGTCTAGGGGTTCAGGAGAAGACAGCTTTTTCTGCAATTCATCCAACAAATACTCTTGGTACTGTATCATATGAAATTGACAATTTAAAGCCCTCATAGACAGAGTGGAAGAAGTATACACTTTTTTACCCCATCTCTCTAAAGCCCTGGACTCCCTTTCAGAGGGGAGTGGATTTTTAGTAGTGGCAGTTGCAACCCCTTTAGGACCCTGGGAAATTGTTTCAGGGTCAGCAGAGTGGGCCTTGTACAGGAAATTATGTGAGTCCGGGACCCTGTAGTACCTATCGGGTTTAACAGGAGCCGGAGGAAGGGTGTCAGGGGTAGTGCTAGACTCAGAATACACATCATCAATGACACTTAAAACAGGAGGAATAGCCAAAGGTCTATGCTGAGGTAAATGGAGAAAAGTCCATAATCTCTTCCTGGAATCGGAGAATTCCTGGCCCTGCCACTGGAAATGCTCTCTCATGGAGTGAAGGGTCTCCCCAAAGGACAGCTCTTCAGGAGGGGAGGCAGAGGGAATGGATTCCTCTGCATCAGAATCCTCGTAGGCCGTGAAGGCCTCCTCCTGGTAATCTGATAGAGCAGAGCCATCAGAGGCCTCATCAGAGGACTGAGGATCAGCGGACTCAGCCCTGGGCCTTTTGTCTAGAGGGGGTTGAGAGCCCCTGTCCGGAAGAGGCTGGGATCCCCTGATTAAGGAAATAAGATCCTCAGCCAAACTTAGTATCTGTGAACCTGTAGTGGATCCCTGAGAAATAGTCTTGGGAGGCAGAGTTTTTTGTTGCTTAGCAGCTTTAGCCCTAGTGAATGCTTTAATGGACATGGATGTAGGGGGCCTGACTGCTCCACGTGCTGGGGTAGTCTTGTCTAAGGGAATGGTGTCGGTAGTTTCCTGAACACCGGTTTCCGAGGGTAAATCCATAACCGACTCAGAAGAAGCCTCCGGGGCCGAGGCTGTCGGTTGTACCGTTTCCACGGTCGGAAGTACCAAGGACTCGGTTTCAGCCGAGACCCTCTCGGTAGGCCTGGGCGTGGTTTCAGCCGAAACCACGGTCCACGTGTGTCGGTCCTTGTCCTTTCATTTTTTGGTTAAATGAGAAGTCGGAGTCTCCAATGGCATTTTATAAGAGAAACTAGCCCCAAAAAACTCCTCTGCAAACTCCAACCGATGCCTAAGAGTGCGTCGATTAAAGGAGGCACAGGCAGTACAGGCTGAGACGTCATGGTCTGGGCCTAGGCAAGGGAGGAAGTAGGAATGGAAATCCTTATGAGGTATTTGTTTCCCACAAGTCAAGCAATTATTAACTTTAAGCGTTTGATCTGACATCGGCTGAGGCAAGAAAGAGTCCCCAACGGGGTACTTAGCTTTTTGAAGTCTTCGGTAGCTGAATTTAAAGGAAATGGCCGACCGGCACTTGCGAACTGCTTCTGCTTCAGGCACCACGCGGCAAGAAAGACTGAGGAAGATGGCGTCGGCTGACTCTTTTATACCCCAGGCGCTCTGACATCGGGGAAAGGGCGACATCAGCCGATGCCGGACCCAGACTTTGGAATCCGGCCGACCGAAGGGCTGCCTGAGGCAGGACAACCCATATGTAAGGACTGCAGATGCCTCCTTGAAGGACATCCAGGACTGCAACAGTGAACACACTCAAGCATCTACATTTATGATAAGTGTATACAACTGTACTATGTTCTTCATGTTTCACTGTTGCAGTCATCACACTTGGGTGGATTCTCAAAGCTGAAGAAGGGTGGAGGCAGACAAGAAGAGTTACGGCTGGCTAGTATGCCTTGCAGAACTGCTGTTGCAAAACCCGCCCTGGATTTAGAAAAGATAGGCAGGTGGTAATTCTTGGTGAAGGAGTGTACGGAACTCCATGTAGCAGCTTCCAGGATGTCCCTGGTAGGGACTCCCCTGAGAAATGCTGTAGAGGTAGATGTTGTCCTAGTGAAATGTTTTCTGACCCCCTGAGGGGTTGGTTTCCCATGGTGGTTGTAGCAGAAATGGATGCATTGTGCTATACATTTGGAAATTGTTTTTTTTTTAATGGACTTGCCCTCTGCCTCTGTTGCAAAGCTGACTAGTAACTGATCAGATTTTCCGAAGGGCTTAGTCCTATCAAGGTAGAATCTGAGCTGTCTATGCATATCCAAGGAGTGCAGGATCCTCTCCCCTTTATTTTGAGGATTAGGGAAGAAAGTTGGCAGATGGATGGATTGGTTGAGAGCCACACTGGACACCACTTTAGGCATAAAGAAAGAGTTAATCCTGAGGGAACCCTGTCAGTATGGAAAATAATGAAGGGTTCCACAGCCACAGGTGCTTGTATCTCAGACACTCTTCTAGCTGAAGTGATGGCCAGAAGCAAGGCTGTTTTCCAAGAGAGGAATTTTAACTCTGCTGACGCTGCAGGTTCAAAGGGGGAAGCGTGAGCTTTTCCAGTACAAAGTTGAGGTCTCAAGCAGGGGTAGGTGCTCTCCTTGGCGGCCTTAAGTTGTTAGCCCCTCTCAGGAACTGTTTGATAAGAGGGTGCAAGAAGAGAGGTTGCTCAGTGTTATAATGAGCCGAAATGGCATGGATCTTAATGGAGGAGGAGGACAGGCCTTTGTGGAGTAGATTTGCTAAGTAATTCAGGATTAGAGGCAGGGAGGGCGCAGTTGTGTCCCCTCCTATAGACTGAATCCAGGAGCAGTAGCTTTTCCACTTATCAGCATAGGATTTTCTTGTACTGGGTCTTCTTCTGCCTTCAAGAATGACGTCCAGCACCTGCTTGCTTAGGGTTGCTGGGGGAGAATTCAAGGAATAAACCAGGCTGCAAGATTTAGGGTTTGCAGTTGCGGATGCAAAATCTGTCCATCCTGCTCAGAGAGCAGGGTTGGGTTCTGGTGTAGGTGCGAGAGTGCCACCGGTGACAGGCTGTGCAGGAGTGGGTCCAAGTGCTGGCGTGGCCAGTCCGGGGCAATCAGAAATGTCCTTGGTCTGTCCTGTCTTATCTTAAGTAATACTCTTGAGAGAAGGGGCAGAGGGGGAAAGGCATACATTGAGAGATTTACCCACTGAAAAGATAGGGCATCCACTTTCCAGGCCCTGCAGTGAAGATTCCTGGCGCAGAATTTGCTGAGCTGGTGGTTATAGGGGGAGGCAAAGAGATCCACCTCAGGGGTCCTCCATTTCTGAATCAGAAAGTTGAAGGTGTTGGGCTCCAATTGCCACTCATGTGGATCTAGGAGATTTCTGCTTAAGTGGTCTGCCAGTGAGTTTTGTTTGCCTGGCAGGAATTGAGCTTGCAGATGGACTTACATGTCCAAGGTCATGTTCCACAGGGCCATGGCTAACCTGCAGAGTGAGTAACGGTGGGTTCCCCCTGATTGTTGATGTACCACATAAAGTACAGTTGTGTACACTTACCATAAATGTAGATGTTCGAGTGTATTCACTGTTGCAGTCATTACATTTGGGTTATCTGCTTGCAGGTAGCCCTCAGTTGGCCTGATTATCAAAGTTTTGGGCCCTGCGTCGGTTGCGGTCTCATCTTCCATGACATCAGGGGTATAAAGCATGCAGCTGATGCCATTACATCAGTTTTTCCAGCCCCAGATGTCAGGTGCCCCCATAATGGGAAGCAATTATATACAAGGTTACACCTCCAACAAAAAAGCAAATACATCAGAAAGCTTTAAGCATAGTAAGCAAGAATAGAGGTATAGTTAATAGAAGTCAGGGGGCTGGAGGGAGGGTAACCAGGACTGCAACAGTGAATACACTCAAACATCTACATTTATGGTAAGTGTACACAACTGTACTATGTTCTTCATATTTCACTGTTGCAGTCATTACATTTGGGTAGATTCCCAACGCTAAGGAAGGGAGGAGGCAGTTAGATAGCATTAGAACAAGCTATAAGGACCTGCAAAACTGCTGTGGCAAAACCAGCTCTGGATTTAAAAAAAAAATTGGTAAGTAGTAATGCTTGGTGAAGGTATGTACAGAACTCCAGGTAGCAGCTTCTAGGATGTCCCTGGTAGGGACACCTCTGAGAAAGGCTGTACAGGTAGATGCAGCCCTGGTTGAATGTGGTATTATCCCCTGTGGGGTAGGTTTTCCATGATGCTTATAGCAGAAATGAATGCAATGGCCTATCCACTTAGAAATGGTTTGCTTTGAAATGGCCTTCCCCTCTGCCCCTGCATCAAATGCAGCCAGCAGCTGTTCAGATTTCCTGAGAGGCTTAGTCCTGTCCAAGTAAAATCTAAGTTGTTTGTGCATGTCCAAGGAGTGTAGTATTCGTTCCCCTTTGCTCTGTGGATTAGAAAAGAAGGTTGGCAAATAAATGGACTGATTAACGGCCACACTGGATGCCACATTGGGCATAAAGGAGGGATTGTTCCTGAGGGACACCCTGTCTGCATGAAAGATGATGAAAATGGTATTGGTTTAATATGCAAGTCAGTAGGCCTGAATACACCCTCAGAAGCCTATGCCTGCACAGCGGCTCCGGACCGATCCAAGGTAGAGACATCCGCAGGTTCCACAATCGAAGAAGCATCTCGCGGCACACCGGACATCGAATGGGTCTCAGTAGAGGCCTGCGAATCTGAAGTAGCGGTATCAGGGGCTGCAAAAGCGCCTCACTGAGTACCGGCGAACTGGCGACTAGCTTAGGAGAAGCGTCGTCGGCAGCTTTGGACCTATGTGGTCTGTCTCTGTCTTTATCTTTGCATTTTTTCGGAATGTCGGTAGTCTGGTGGCTTACTGAAGCCATTTCTGGATAATTGAACTGAGTACCAAAACATTTCGATGTGAAAATGAACCAATGACGAATAGTTCAAGGTTTGAATAAGACACAAAACCGACAGCGAGGTACGTCGTGGTCTGGGCCTAGGCAAGGAATACAGTACAAATGAAAATCTTTATGAGGTATTTGCTTTCCACAAGAAATATAATTGTTAACTTTTACTGACATTGGTTTAGAGCAAGAAAAAGGTTCCCCAATAAGGTACTTAACTTAGTTGAAGACTTTGGATCTGAAAGTCAAAAACGAAAATTTCAGGAGTCGGCCAACCGGCACTTGCGAACTGCTTCTGCTTCAGGCACCACACACCAAGAAAGACTGATGTAATGCTGTCGGCTGCATGCTTATATCCCTGATGACCTGACGTCATGGAAGATGAGACAGCAACTGACGCAGGACCCAAGACTTTGATAATCAGGCCGACTGAGGGCTACCTGCAAGCAGATAACCCAAATGTAATGACTGTAACAGTGAAACATGAAGATCATCTGTGGTGTTTTCCGTTTTTATTAGAAGTTGTCCTGGAAGGAGTAGGGATCTGAAAGCTGTCAGGGCATTCTGCACAGCTAGCATCTCTTTTTGGCTAATGTGCAGATGAATTTGACTTGGGCTCCAGTGGCCCTGAATGCATCTGCCGTCCATGTGTGCACCCCAGGCATAGTCTGATGCATCCGTGGTTAGGGTCTGGGTGGCATGGGGTTGAGTAAAGGGCAGTCCCTTGTTGTGGTTGCATGCTTTTGCCCACCAAAGGAACTCTGTCCTTAGACAGGGTATGATAGGAATGACTGTTTCCAGGTCCTGAGAATGTTGGCAACAAAGACTTTTTAAGTACCATTGAAGTTTCTCATATGCAGCCTTGCATATGGAATTAGCAGTATACATGAGGTCATGAACCCTAGAGCCTGCAGTATTTTTCTTGCGGACAGATGGGTTCTGGTGGCCATTTGTCTGAAGTATGCTGTCAGACAGACTTGTTTTTCTGAAGTGAGGAATGCCATCTGGGATGTTGTGTCCAAGCTTGCTCCCAGGAATACAATCTTTTGACTGGGTACCAGTTTTGATTTCTTTTCGTTGACTGTGTACCCCAAGGAAGTGAAGGGTTTTCATAAATGTCAGGTGCTGCAACAGCAATTCCTGACTGTCCGCCTGAATTAGGCAGTCGTCCAAGTATGGGTAAATTTGGATATTTCTCTGCCTGCAGTATGCAATGGCTGGGGCCAGGCATTTTGTGAATACTCCGGGCACAGTGGATCAGCCAAAGGGAAGTGCAAAAAATTGATAATGCATAGATCCGGCCCTGAAACGTAGATACTTAATGCATGACTTCCTTATAGGGATGTGCAGATAGGCTTCTTTTAAGTCTAGGGTGACTACCCAGGCATCCTTGGCCAGCATAGGTAGAAGCTGTTGCAGGGTAAGCATTTTCAATTTTGGTACCACCAGGAAGTTGTTGAGAATTGAAAGATCCAGAATTGGGCGCCAAGCGCCCTCTTTTCTGCGTACCAGGAAGAGTCTGGAATAGAATCCCTGACCTATCTGTTCCACTGGAACTGGCTGAATAGCTCTGATGGAGAGCAGGAAAGAACTTGGCTTTGAGCCTCTGTCCACTGGTTTGGAGGAAGGTTTGGGAACCCTCTTGGGGTTGGCAGTGAGTGGAAGTAAAATTTGTACCCCTGGGTTACAATGTTGAGGACCCATCGGTCTTGTGTGATGGACATCCAGTTCTTTGCATGACAGGCAAATTTTCTTCCTAGGGGCACAAGCAACTAGGCAGAGGTGGGGAGTGCAGTAGAGAAGTGTGAGTTATTTCCATAAGGAGGTGGCTTACCCTGCTTTGGGGGTGGGGGCACTCCATTGCTTAGATCTCTGCATACCCGGAGACTGTAGAATGGGTGGTCTGTTTCCCCTGGGTCTGGCTTGAGATGGCCTTGAGATGTCTGGAAAGGACCAGTGTTTGGAAGGGCAATGCCTACTGAATCTAGGGAGTTGCACTTGTAAGAATTCTTTAACAGTCTGCATAGACTTAGCTTTTTCTTCCATCTTTTTAAGAACCTATTCTGCTTTGGTGTCAAACAAACTGTCCTTGTTCAAAGGAGCATCTAGTAACTTTGATTTGACATGGTCTGACAAGGTCTGCTCTTTCAGCCAAGCATGCCTTCTCAGTACAGAACCAGTGACTGCTGCCCGACAAGATGCTTCTAGGGCATCAAAGCCACACTGCAAAGTATGCTTGCTGCAGTCCCTTGTTGTGGTTGCATGCTTCTGCCCACCAAAGAAACTCTGTCCTTAGACAGGGTATGATAGGAATGTCTGTTTCCAGGTCCTGAGAATGTTGGCAGGCATTTTGTGAATACTCTGGGCACAGTGGATAAGCCAAAGGGAAGTGCAAAGAACTGATAATGCATAGATCCAGCTGTGAAACTAGATACTTCCTGCATGACTCCCTTATAGGGATATGCAGATACGCTTCTTTTAAGTCTAGGGTGACTAACCAGGCATCCTTGGCTAGCATAGGTAGAAGATTTGCAGGGTAAGCATTTTCAGTTTTGGTACCATCAGGAAGGTGTTGAGAATTGAAAGATCCAGGATTGGGCGCCAAGAGCCCTCTTTTCTGCGTACCAGGAATAGTCTGGAATAGAATTCCTGACCTATCTGTTCCAATGGAACCGGCTGAATAGCTGTGATGGAGAGCAGGAAAGAACTTGGCTTTGAGCCTCTACCAACTGGTTTGGAGGAAGGTTTGGGAACCCGCTTGGGGTTGGCAGTGAGTGGAAGTACAATTTGTACTCCTGGGTTACAATACTGAGGACTCATTGGTCTTGTGTAATGGACATCAAGTTTTTTGCATGAAGGGCAAGTTTTCCTCCTAGGGGCACAAGCAATTGGGCAGAGGTGGGGAGTGCAGTAGAGAAGTCATTGTGAGTTTTTTCCATAAGGAAGTGGCTTACCCTGCTTTGGGGGTGGGGGCACTCCATTGCATAGATCTCTGCATACCCTGAGACTGTAGAATGGGTGGTCTGTTTCCCCTGGGTTTGGCTTGAGATGGCCTGGAGAGGGCTGGAAAGGACCAGTGTTTGGAAGGGCAATGCCTACTGAATCTAGGGGGTTGCACTTGTAAGAATTCTTTAACAGTCTGCATAGACTTAGCTTTTTCTTCCATCTTTTTAAGAATCTGTTCTGCTTTGGTGTCAAACAAACTGTCCTTGTTCAAACGAGCATCTAGTAACTTTGATTTGACATGGTCTGGCAAGGTCTGCTCCTTGAGCCAAGCATGCCTTCTCAGTACAGAACCAGTGACTGCTGCCCGGCAAGATGCTTCTAGGGCATCAAAGCCACACTGCAAAGTATGTCTGATGACTTGGCTTGCAGAGTGCATAAGCTCCTGCAATTCTTTATTTTCTGCACAGTCTGTAAAGGTTGCCATTTTTTGTTTAATAACTTCCATAATATTGTTGCTGGTACTTCAGCATGTGAAAGTGAAAATTCAATGCCCTAATAGGAAGAGTTGCACAGGTATATACCTTTTTACCCTATCTGTCCAAAGCTCTGAAATCCCTGACCAAAGGGATGGGATTCTTGGCTGTAGTTGCCTTGATACCTTTAGGCTCCTGGGAAATGATCTCTGGGTTAGCAGTAGGATTCTTGAAAAGAAATTTGTGAGTGTTAGGTACTCTGTAGTACCTGTCTGGTTTCCTAGGGGCAGGAGGTAAAGTATCAGGAGTAAGACTGGATTCCATAAAAACATTATCAACTTCCAGGACAGGTGGTATTGCTAAAGGCCTGTGCTGTGGCAAATTTAGGAATTCTCTGAGTCTCTTTTTGGACAGAGGATACTCTTGTCATTCCCAGTGGAAATGCTCTCTTACAGTATGTAAGGTTTCACCAAAAGAAAAATCGTCTGGAGGGGTGGCAGAGGGAATGGATTCCTCTGCATCTTAATCCTCATAAGCAGATAAGGGCATGTCTTCATAATCAGATACCTCAGAGTCAGAGTCATCGGACTCCTGGTCTGTTGAAGCTGCAGGGGACTGGTCTCTTTTCCACTTAGCAGGGGAAGGCTGACTTCCCCAATCAGCGTTATAAGGTCTTCTGCCATTCTAAGTATTTGTCGTTGTGGCATGGGAGCAGGTGCAAGCATTTTAGTCGTCTGTTTTCTAGGCATAGTGCATACTCTTGGCCTAAGAAACTCGGTAGTTTTAGATAAAAAAGAAGTCATCGGTTTGAGTCGAACATTGGTAGAGTGAAGAACTGCCTCAGAAGCCGCTGCCTGCATAGCGGCTCCGGACCCATCCTAGGTAGAGACATCCACAGCTTCCATAGTCAAAGAAGAGTCTCGGAACATACCGGACTCTAAACGGGTCTCAGTAGAGGCCTGCAAATCCACTGAAGCAGGCATCAGAGGCTGTGAAAGCGCCTCACTGAGTACCGGCGAACTGGCGACTAGCTTAACGGAAGCGTCGTCGGCAGCTTTGGACCTATGTAGTCTGTTTCTATCTTTATCTTTACGTTTTTTTGGAATATCGGTAGTCGCATGGCTTACCAAAGCCATTTCGGAATAGGGAGATTGAGAACGAAAGAATTTAGTGACAAAGAGAGCCCAACGACAAATGGTTCGGGCATTGAACAAGGCACAAAACCGACAGCGAGGTACGTCATGATCTGAGCCTAAACAGGTGATGCAGTAAGAATGAAAATCTCTGTGTGGTATTTACTTTCCACAGGCAAGACAATTGTTAACTTTTTCTGACATCGGTTAGAGCAAGAAAAAAGGATCCCCAATGGGGTACTTAGCTTCAGAAGACTTCAGGATTATTCAATTTGTAAACAAAAATGCAGGTAGCGGCCAACCGGCACTTGCAAACTCCTTCTGGCTCCTCAGCAAGAAAGACTGATGTAAAGGCGTCGGCTGCCTGTTTTTATACCCTTGACGACTTGAGGTCTGTCCTGGAGTGACAGCATCCGACGCAGAAATACTAAGTC
Source organism: Protopterus annectens (assembly GCF_019279795.1). NCBI lineage: Eukaryota > Metazoa > Chordata > Ceratodontiformes > Protopteridae > Protopterus > Protopterus annectens. The sequence goes on along the minus strand of NC_056732.1, from coordinate 1,510,391,805 downwards.
TCTGGTATTTGGGCTGACTGAGGGCTACCTGCAGGCAGATAACCCAAGTGTGATGACTGCAACAGTGAAACACGAAGAACATCTGCAATCTAGAAACCTATTTTGGCCAAACTATATGATTTTTTTTCATCTGTGTCTTATCAAAACAGCAATAATGATATTCAAAGGGACAAAGCTAGTCTCTGAGTCCAAGGTAAGGGGAATGCACAAAATAAAAAGTTTAAAGCTGCTGAAGTCATTTTTTCTTCTATGAAATGGCAGAACACATAACAATCTTCTTCTCTTCTGTAATTTACGGGATGATGCCCAATGAATCTAGATCTTTGACAGAGCAATTCACAAATTCACATGGAAGACAAGTTTATGAACACATTGGTGTCATATACCAGATTTTCAGTAGACTACCAAGTGCCTCAGCCTCAATCTTTCTTCAAAAAGGACATTAACATTTACACTTATGCCTAATTTCTGCATTGACTAGCCAGAACGTTGCGTCAGTTTTCCTTTCATCCAATCAAAGACAGAAATATTAGTATACCTGGTCAATTCTGCTTTCTGAGTTTTGGAATACTACAGTTCTTTACTGGCATTTCCTGAATGATCCCTAGTCATCTAATATAATTTTGTTTCTCAGTTTTCACAAAATCATTATCAGACATCTTAAAGTGTAAGTTTTATTAAATAAGCAATCATATTAGCATTATTACAGACATATATTTTCACTACGAGTTAATCACTACTAACATTAATCTTCTGCCTACAATGACCAACGTAACTACATTTTTATTGCTTTATTTCAGCCCTTAAACTATTTATGAAATTATGTTTGTTGATCCCTAGACGCTTAGTATAAGGCATAAAACAGTAAAACAAAATGGTCATCAGATAAAGTTAACTATTTATTTGTTTATTTATGCTTCTTTATTTACTTATCACTTATTATTGTTTTCTTTTTGATCCTGCTGACTGCCAGCCATCATATTCCCCCTTGGACAACTGACCCATCAGTTTCCCTTACCAGGGAGGCAGTCAACTGAAAGTAGCCATCTCTAAGGTGGCAATCGGAGTTTTCTTTGCAACTTAAGTCTGACAGCAGCCATCACCAGGGCAGCAATCAGAGTTTTTTTTAGAACTTAAGTCACATGTATGCTCATTTGTGTCAAGGAGATTGTCAGAGTGGTTGTATGTAATGCATGCCATGCCCTCATGTTAAACAATCATTTGGCCCTGCCTACCTTGTAGATTAACACCTCCATGTGATTCCTGGTCTGCACCAGGGATTATACTATGGAGAGAGTATTCACAATGTAGGATGTTCATCTTGATGAATGTATAAAAACTGTATAAAGTTTTAAAAATGTTATGAATCTGTGATACACTGACGAAAAAAATATGTGCATTCCTTTAAATATTTAGCAATATGTTGAGAATGGAGATACGTTTGCAGAGGTTCCCACAAATAATTAACCAAACACAGGGACTTTACCAGGGATAAAACAACTGGAACTGGGATCTTCGGAAAAGAGTAGGAGCAAATTACATAGGAAAAATGGGAAATGTGTGATCAATACATGGAGAAGAAGAAAGCGATTTAAAAGAAGGCAGGATATGAATGAGCTATGTAATGGTTGACTGACAAAGACCGGATATATTAAATGATTTAAAAGAAGGCAGAATATGAATGAGCTATGTAATGGTTGACTGACAAAGACCGGATATATTAAAAGGGATGTATAACATTTGCAGCTACAGTTGTGTTAGCACACTTTGTAAAGTATAATGTTTGTAACTGAGACTGTGTCGTTATGGTTTATTTTCATTTATACAAATGTAAGACTGTCTATGTCATACATGAAAATTTAATAAAGATGTTTTTTGTTTTAAAAAAAAAAACAAAACAGAGATTTTACCTTAATATAAGGACAGTAGCCTTGAAGGGCAGATTTAATAAGGTAGTTCCTCATTGACGGCACAATGTGAAACACTGAAAGGAAGACATGGAAGCACAGACTGAGAGAGGGCCCAGTCAGGCTACTTTGAGGAACATCACTGCTAGACCTTGCTTTATTTTTGAGGCCTAGGAGAAAGGCTTACAGCACAGGAGTGAACTGTTGGTGTACTTTATTTTTGCAGCTGACAGCAAGGCCTAAGAGGAAGTACAGTTGTGTACACTTACCATAAATGTAGATGCTCGAGTGTATCACATTTGGGGTATCTGCTTGCAGTAGCCCTCAGTCGGCCTGATTATCAAAGTCTTGGGTCCTGCGTCGGTTGCTGTCTCATCTTCCACGATGTCAGGTAGTCAGGGGTATTAAGCATGCAGCCGACGCCATTACATCAGTTTTTCTTGCCCCAGATGTCAGGTGCCCCCCTTAATGGGAAGCAATTTTATATATATATATATATATATATATATATATATATATATACATACATACACACACAAGGTTATACCTCCAACAAAAAAAGCAAACACACCAAAAAGCTTTTAAGTATAGTAAAGGAGAATAGAGGGTAACCAGGACTGCAACAGTGAATACACTCGAACATCTACATTTATGGTAAGTGCACACAACTGTACTATGTTCTTCATGTTTCACTGTTGCAGTCATCACAATTGTGTAGATTCCGAAAGCTAAGGATGGGAGGAGGAATTTAGATAGCATTATGACCCGCTATAAGGCCCTGCAAGACTGTAGCGGCAAAGGCAGCTCTGGATTTAGAGAAAATTGGCAAATGGTAATGTTTGGTGAAAGTATGTACAGAACTCCAGTTAGCAGCTTCTAGGATGTCTCTGGTAGGGACACCTCTGAGAAAGGCTGTAGTGGTAGATGCAGCCCTGGTTGAATGGGATCTAATCCCCTGTGGGATAGGTTTTCCATGGTGCTTATAGCAGAAATTAATGCAATGGCCTATCCATTTAGAAATGGTTTGTTTTGAAATAGCCTTCCCCTCTGCCCCTGCAGCAAATGCCACCAGCAGTTGCTCAGATTTCCTTTGAGGTTTAGTTCTGTTCAAGTAAAATCTAAGTTGTCTGTGCATATCTAAGGAGTGCAGTATCCATTCCCCTTTGTTCTGTGGATTAGAAAAGAAGGTTGGCAAATGAATGGACTGATTAAGAGCCACACTGGATACCACCTTGGGCATGAAAGAGGGATTGGTCCTGAGGGACACCCTGTCTGCATGAAAGATGATGAAAGGCTCCACTGCCATAAGGGCCTGTAATTTAGATACCCTTCTTGCTGAAGTGATAGCTAAAAGGAAAGCTGTTTTCCAAGAAGGGAATTTTAACTCTGCAATTGCAGCTGGCTCAAAAGGAGGAAGAGTGAGTTTTTCCAATACAAAATTAAGGTCCCAGGCTGGAGTTGGGGCTCTCCTGGGTGGTGTTAAGTTTTTGGCCCCTCTGAGGAACTGCTTGAGCAGAGGGTGAGAAAAGATGGGTGGTTCTCTGTTGCAATGAGCTGAAAAGGCTGAGGCGTGAATTTTAATGGAGGAAAAGGAAAGGCCCTTGTGAAGCATCTCAGTTAAGTACTGAAGAATCTGAGGTAAATTGGGCGCTGCTGCAACCATCCCTTGAGTGTGGTTCCAGGCACAGAATCTTTTCCATTTTTCAGCATAAGATTTTCTAGTACTAGGCCTCCTTGCCTCCAAAATGACATCCAACACTTGTTTACTGAGGGATGGTAACGGAGAGATTAGGTAATTAGCCAGGCTGCCAGGTTCAGGGTTTGAAGCTGGGGGTGCAGAATCTGGCTCTCCTGCTGTGACAGCAGGTTAGGGGTCTGAGGTAGGTGCCATGGGGCCAGCTTTGACACACTGCGCAAGAGGGGATACCAGTGCTGGCATGGCCAGTCTGGTGCAATCAGTATCATCCTTGGTTTGCCCTGTTTGATCTTTAGTAGTACTTTGGAAAGGAGAGGCAGAGGAGGAAAGGCATAAACTGATAGATTTTTCCAGCTGAAGGACAGAGCATCCACTTTCCAAGCTTGTTTGAGGGGAGTCCTTGTGCAGAATTTGTCCAATCGGTAATTCTGGGGGGAAGCAAACAGGTCTATATCTGGGATCCCCCATTTGTTGATCAACATGTTGAAAATCTTTGGTTCCAGTTTCCACTCGTGTGGGTCCATGAGATTTCTGCTTAGTTCGTCTGCCAGTGTATTTAGTTTTCCTGGCAGGAACTGAGTCTGTTAGATGCACTTGGTAGCTCAAGGCTGTGAACCACAGAGCCATGGCTAGTCTGCAGTGGGGGTAAGAATGGGTACCCCCCCACTGCTTGTTTATGTACCACACAGTGGTGTTGTCCGTCTTTACCATTAATTGTCCTGGAAGAATGTGGTCCTTGAAGGCTGTCAAAGCATTCTGTACAGCTTACATTTCTTTTTGATTGATATGCAGGTGCATTTGATTTGGGTTCCATTTACCTGAATGCATTTCCCTGCCAGGTGAGCCCCCCATGCATAGTCTGATGCGTCTGTTGTTAGGGTTTGGGCGGCAGGAGGTAGAGTGAATGGTAGTCCCTTGTTTTGGTGGCAGACCTCTGCCCACCACAGGAATTCTAACCATAGGCAAGGTATGATAGGCATCATTGCTTCTAGATCCTGAGAATGTTGACACCATAGGCTTTTTAGATACCATTCTAGTTTCCTCATATGCAGTCTTGCATATGGAATTAGTAGAATGCACAAGGCCATGAACCTCAAGGCTTGCAGTATTTGCCTTGCAGATAACAGGGTTTTTATGGCCACTAGTTTCAAGTAAGTTGTCAAATGAATTTGTTTCTCTGGTGTGAGGAAAGCCATCTGGGAAGTTGTGTTCAAGCTTGCTCCCAGGAATATAATTTGTTGACAGGGTACCAGATGTGATTTATTTTCATTTATGGTGTACCCCAGACAAGTTAACACCTTTTGTACAAATGCCAGATGATTCAGAAGTATGTCCTGGCTTTCTGCCTGAATTAGACAATCGTCCAGGCATGGGTATATTTGAATATTTCTTTGCCTGCAAAATGCAATGACTGGAGCTAAGCACTTTGTGAATACCCTGGGTGCAGCAGATAAGCCAAAGGGCAGTGCAGAGAACTGGTAGTGCATGCAGCCTGCTTTGAAGCGTAGGTATTTTCTGCAAGATTCCCTGATTGGGATGCGCAGGTAGGCTTCCTTTAAATCCAGTGTTGCCAACCAGGCATCTTTGCCTATCATGGGAAACAAGTGGTGAAGAGTTAGCATCTTGAATTTTGGAATCACCAAAAAGGTGTTTAGGATAGACAGGTCCAGGATAGGATGTCATGAGTTGCCTTTTCTGGGTACCAGGAAAAGTCTTGAGTAGAAGTCTTGTCCCTTTTCCTCTTCTGGTACAGTCTGAATAGCCTTTAATCTTGAGAGAGAGAGTATTTGCTTTTGAGCCTCTGCCCACTGACTTGGGGGTAGATCTGGCCAACCATTTGGGGTTGGTAACATGTGGAAATGAAATCTGTATCCTTGGGAAACTATGTTTAAAACCCACTTGTCCTGGGTAATGAGTTCCCAGTTTTTTGCTAGCAGAGCAATCGTTCCCCCTAAAGGAGCAGTCAGTTGAGAAGTGCTTGGAGGTTTTAAAGTTAAGGCATTGAGACAGTTTAGCATAGGGGGGAGTCTTACTATTCCCTGATTTGGAAGTGGGAGCCCCCCACTGCTTAGTCCTGTGCGTACCCTGGGACTGAAGCCTGGGTGTTCTGCTGGTTCTGGGTTTCAACTGAGAAGGCCTGGAATAGGCAGAAAAGAACCAATTTTTTGAGGGCCAATGCCTACTAAATCTAGGAGGCTGCACTTGTAAGAAATCTTTAACAGTTTGCATAGATTTAGCTTTTTCCTCCATCTTTTTAAGAACTTCGGCTATGTCGCCAAACAGGCGGTCCTGATTTAAGGTAGCATCCAGCAATTTAGTTTTAACATGATCTGGCAAAGACTGCTCCTTAAGCCAAGCATGCCTTCTAAGTACAGACCCGGTGACAGCAGGCCTGCAAGATGCCTCTAGTGAATTAAAACTACATTGCAAAGTATGTTTTCCAACCTGTTCAGCAGAATGCATTAAATCCTGTAAATTCTTATTTTCAGCACAATCAGGAATCAACATAATTTTCTGTTTAAGCAATCCAATAATATGCTGCTGATACTTTAACATATGAAACTGGCAATTTAAGGCTCTGATGGCCAAGATTGCAGAGGTGTATACCTTCTTACCCCAAATATCTAGGGCCCTGGAATCTCTCTATCAGAGGGGGTAGGATTTTTGACAGTAGTAGCCATAATGCCCTTGGGTCCCTGTGAAATTGTCTCAGGATCTGCAGTAGGATTTTAAAAAGGAACTTGTGAGAATCAGGAACCCTGTAATATCTATCAGGTTTTCTGGGAGCAGGAGGTAAAGAGTCAGGGACCAAGCTAGATTCCGAAAAGGCATCGTCAACAATGTCCAGCACAGGAGGGATAGCTAAAGGCCTGTGTTGGGGCAGGAGTAAGAAATCTCTAAATCTCTTTTTAGAATCAGAGTAATCCTGGCTTTCCCAGTGAAAATGCTCCCTAAGAGTATGCAAGGTTTCACCAAAAGAAAAATCCTCTGGGGGAGAAGCAGAGGGAATAGAGTCCTCTGCATCAGAATCCTCATAGGTAGATAAAGGTAAATCCTGGTCATCAGAGGAGACAGAATGTCAGAATCCTGGTCAGAAGAATCATAAGCAAATTCAGTCCTAGGTCTCTTAGGGGGGAAGGTTGGCTTCCCCTGATTAAAGTAATAAGGTCTTCAGCCATTCTTATCATTTGTTTTTTAGGCATAGTGGCCTGACCATGCGGTCTGGGTGTCGGTTTCCTAGGCATGGTTCGAGTTTTAGGCCTAGAAGAAGAAGAAAATGGCGCTGGTTTAATATGCAAGCCAGTAAGCCTGAATACACCCTGAGAAGCCAGTGCCTGCACAGCGGCTCCGGACCCATCCAAGGTAGAGACATCTGCAGGTTCCACAGTTGAAGCATCTCACAGCATACCGGACTCCGAATGGATTTCAGTAGAGGCCTGCGAATCTGAAGAGGCGGGTATCAAGGGCTGCGAAAGTGCCTCACTGAGTACTGGCGAACTGGCGACAAGCTTAGGAGAAGCGTCGTCGGCAGCTTTGGACCTGTGTGGTCTGTCACTGTCTTTATCTTTGCGCTTTTTCAGAATGTCGGTAGTTGGGTGGCTTACCGAAGACATATCTGGATAATTGAACAGAGTATCAAAATATTTAGAAGCGAAAATGTAACGATGATGAATAGTTCATGATTTAAATAAGGCACAAAACCGACAGCGAGGAACGTTGTGGTCAGGGCCTAGGTAAGGAATACAGTACGAATGAAAATCTTTATGAGGTATTTGCTTTCCACAAGAAATACAATTATTGACTTTTACTGACATCGGTTTAGAGCAAGAAAAAGTTACCCCAACGAGGTATTTAGCTTTAGTTGAAGACTTCGGTTCTGAAACTCGAAAATGAAAATTTCAGGAGTCGGCCGACCGGCACTTGCAAACTGCTTCGGGCACCGCACGGCAAGAAAGGCTGATGTAATGGCATCGGCTGCATGCTTTATACCTCTGACTACCTGATGTCAAGGAAGATGAGACAGCAACCAATGCAGGACCCAAGACTTTGATAATCAGGCCGACTGAGGGCTATTGCAAGCAGATAACCCAAATGTGATGACTGCAACAGTGAAACACGAAGAACATCGGCTTACAGCTTTGAAGTGTACTGTTGAATAGTTGAACTTAGACAGAGAAGCCTTGGGAAGTGGCCTACAGCCTGAGGCCATCCTGCAAGTTCTGCGGCAGCCTGTATCCTGAAATGACTTTATGGACTAAACTATTTTCAATGCACTACTTGTACTGCGTTTTGCAAAGCTAAGCGAGACAATACTTTAGTTTGCATGTTAAGTAAATGAGTGCTTCTGGGTATATCCTGCCTCCAGTGTCTTTACACATTTTACAATGAGCACATGCCCCTCTTGACAAAGAAAGGTGAGCAGGCTTAAGCCTCATTATCCCTCTTCTCCCCTTAACCAAAAGCTGAGTGAGTAGTAGACGTCAAAAGAAAGCTGGAAAGATAGCTCTGGGAAAGCAAGGATTCAGAAAGTTACACACAGGGTGAATCATATCAATGTATATTAAATTACGTAAATATTTTTGCTATTAGGAATGGAATGTTAGATGACAACAGGTGACTATATTACCCGATCGAACGTTTAGGTTAGCAAATACCTAAACGTCAACCTGGTCGACTGGGTAATATGGCAAAATTAAAACAGCGAATGGCCGATTTAACGTAGGGAATGAATTCTCTCTGCCACAAAAAAAAAAATTCGCCCCTCCCCACACCCCCTTTAACTAAATATACCAACTCCAAGTGGGGAAAGGGCTAAAATCCGCATAACGGCTAAGGGAATCCTTTTCCTGCTTTAAATCGGCTGTTTGCGTTTTTTTTGCTTTCACTATTACCAGATCAACATTTAGGTATTCGCTAACCTAAACGTTCGATCAGGTAATAGGAACGCGACAACAGGGTACTCTGATTTTACCATATGTATATGAAATACCAAGTAACATGATGAGTATTAAACTACATTTAGACAAGTCCATCTCTAAGGGTAAAAAAGGGATAATGGACCATTCTGTATTACACTCTAAACCAAATGGGATAAAGCTAATTCCCAACAATTACTAATGTATGCAGTGGTAAATTACCTGTTTTGTAAGACCTAAATATGCACCGAATTAGATGCTTCCTAACAAAATCAAATTTTAAAAACAGTCTCTCTCCTCTAGTTTCTGCCTTCCCTTCTGTTTTAATGCGTGTAGTGTGCTATTGGGTTATGTTTTTGTTCTTATGGGGGAGTTCAGTTGTTTCTTGAATTGGAGGATAGTTAATGAAGTAAACTGTGGAGTTTAATATGGAACTGAGAGTATTGTCACTGCTTTTCATTGCTGTTATTTTGTTTGGCTTATTCACATGTAACCATGGTCTCTGTTTTTATCCTTGGGATCTGAATACAGCAAATAACGTGGTTGTTACAAAACAAAAAAAAAGAAAAAGAAAAACACATACGACTTAACAGTATTCTAGAACCAGGGTAGATGCAAGCTTCTGCAATATCCAGTCACTGCAACCACTACTACTACTACTGACATGCACACTGCCCAAAAATGAGAATTAGATGCGAGGAAGAAATGACTGAGCCTTAACCTCAAAAATAAGCATATGCCTGACTTTTATTCAGAAAAGAAAAAAAGCAATTCAATCATGGCCACAGTCTCTCAAGTTCCTTAACTTCAGCATAATTATGCAGTGGGGTTCTAATTGTAACTGCCAGGGTACTGCAAAGTGGGGAAAAGGGCAACATGCTACACATTTCCAGTGGTATATGTGTAGTTTGAAAACTGTTACCTCCAAACCAAAAGAAATCAGGAAAATACAGTGTTCAAACTCACACAAACTAACAAAATAAAAGAAGTCTACCTCTTAGATCTGATTACAGTCAATGGTTATACAAACGAAACATGTAGTTTTTCTGTTCTTGAATGACAACTGAAAGCAGATGAACCCCTCCTCAAAAAAAAAAAAAAAGTTAGACCAAGGAAAACAAATTACTTGACAACAACAATGCCAGACACTAGGCCATCACCAAAAATGAACTGGGTTACTTTCCTTTTGTTGCTTACCTCCATAGATATCTTCTGCCATTCTTGCCGACACATCTCACCAGTGTAACAAGAGAAGCTCACCTTCTCCCAGTCAAAGTGAGACTCCATAGTTTTGTATTTTAGGATATCATTCTCAGGAAGACTACTTTTAATTCGTTCCAGCAATGTAAGAAGATCATCCCTGGACCAATCATCTGCAACACAAAACAACAGTCTGTCAGATGTAAGGTAGCGACAGACAGAGAGAGAGAGAGAGAGAGAGAGAGAGAGACAGAGATGAAGCACTCAGTAATAGAGGAAGAGGGACTCAACAAAAGCAGACTCTCTACAATAAAAAAAATGAGGACAATCCTTTTGCAGCTAGAAAATCACTTATATACACCTCCTTTGATACCCAGGTCTTCCACACCCCAACACCTTACGAGATCCTCCAGCCAGTTTGCATTAAGATAGATTCCTCCACAGGTGATGTGACAGACTCCTGCCAAACATATCACATTCCACCCAAACAAGACAGACTACCATTATCTTTATTTACATTTTATTCTCTTTATAAGGAGGTAATTACAATGATTAAAAATGGATCTTTACAGCCACAGCCCAGGAGATAAAAAAGAAAAAGAAAAGTTATGGAATCAAGATTCATATCAGATGCTGGAGTCCAGGAAAAAAAAGAGCAGACTATAGTCCTCTGCTTAATGCTTATAGTAAAGAACAATAACTGTAAGGAGTAACAACAGGCTACTGAGGTGGTGTACGTACAAAATATTATCTTGAGAAGCAGTTATTCTCAGAAATGGCACACAGAATGGAGATCAATCAGGTGCCTCTCTCATAAACATTGGCAGTTACAGATGTGCATTCCAGCTGTTGAAGACTCGACACGCAGTGGTTAGTTTGTGATAAAGAATGATCAAGGTAATCTGTGAGGAGGAATGCACAGAGGATCTTGATGGCAAGGTCTGAGAAACAGAAAGGCAGTACAGGTTTATAAATAATAAGTGAACAGTGAGTTTATGAACAAAGGAAAAATAAAAGCTAGCTAGTTATTTCTCTGGTAACAGGCAGGGGTGCTCAAATCTACAAAACCAGAGAAAGAACAGAGACCGCTGCCTAAATAAAGTATGAAAGCACAGAGATGTAGTTCATGACAGTAAGTTTATATTTTATATATAAATATATATATATATATATATACATGTGAGTCTGTATGTGTATAGAAATATATATATATATATATATATATATATATACATACACACACACACACATATGTATGCATATATATATATATATATATATATATATATATATATACACACACATACATACATATACATACATATATATATATATATATATATATATATATATATATATATATATATATATATATATATATGGATCCACTTTAGATTACCAAAAGTCCATAATGCCAAAGACGAATTGGACGAGACGAGAAAAACAAAATAATGAAACTTAAAATGTTGAACCGCATCATGCCGTCTTCCCCAGTGTAGTGCAATCCCAGAGTTGGTAAATATAGTTAAGGAGGTTGTAGGGGGAGTAGCCCCCCACCTAGGTGGTTTCAGGTAGTACAGTGTGCTGTAGTGTAGTTTGGGGCAAATGTTTACTTGCCTTTGGGAAAAACGATGTCGTTTGGCATTTCAAATGTTGTTCTTCTCGTCTCGGCCAATTTGTCTTCTGTGTTATGGACTTTTGGTAATGTAAAGTACATCTATATATATATATATATATATATATATATATATATATATATATATATATATATGATATAAATGATTGTCTCATCATTGAGTGAATATATATACAATATAAATGACTATGTCATCATTGAGTGAATATAAAAAAGCAATGTTTTTAGACTGAATCTAAAAAGATTGAAAAAAAAAAAATTAAAAAAAATATTTTTTGCATTCGCTCTTACAGACTTATATAGATACACACACACACACACACACACACACATATATATATATATATATATATATATATATATATATATGTACACACACACACACACACACACACACACACACACACACACACACACACACACACACACACACACACGTTGTGCCATGCAGATATTCAAACATTCTTTGAATGGAAAGAAGATCAGCAAAACTGATCAAATATAAAAAAAAGTTTGCAAATTACCTGTCTTCTCATGTGCAAAACTATGGTACAGTAAGGACTGTGAATTTGTCCTATGTTCACTGTAGTGCAATCTCAGAGTTATTACTAGTAAGGGTTGCGTAGGTGCATGCGGTACAAACCCCCATCCCAGCAAACAAAAATACTGCTTATTTTTCGATTTTTATTTTGTTCGCAGAGTTAACTTTTGAACCATTTTGTTTGAGTACTTGTGTTATATATACACACACATATCTGTATCTGTATTGTCTTCTGTAACCCTCTGTTTTTGATTACATTCTGGAGGGAGCACAGCTGGATAATCATCTGTGCCTGGATCACATTTTCTTTCCCTCTGATAGGAAGTGCAAATCTAAAGCACAGATCAACATTCTTGGCCATCAAAACCCCCTTCAAGATTACAAGATCTTCTTAGCAGGCTTTGCCTGTTTTGTCCCTTTTGCTCAAAGATGATAGCTGAACATCTGCCAAATAAAGCTCAAACCACTGAAAAAGCAGTTGTGAAGATAAAGAATATGACTATAGATGCCTGAAGGGTAGTATCACTGCTGCAGCATATTCACAATCACATATCAGCTTGGTGACCAGAATTTAAGCAAACCACAGTGCCCTCAAGTAGAGTAGAGCAGGAGGCTGCAAACATAAAGAAGTATAACTTACAACTTTTTTTTTGGATGAGTTATTTACAAGTGTTTCTACATTTCAATGCTCAAGCTTACACCAAAAGAAGAAACTATTGCAGAATTCAGATGCACTTAAATTGCAAACGGGAACTCCAAACTTTATGAACCTAATCAATATACCACGAACTCCAAACTTTATGAACCTAATCAATATACCACTCACCATGTCCTTAGCATTCTAACATGAGGAAATTGCAACCCCCCAATTTAAACTACATCTCCTTGATATACATAAACGGAAAATATGACTGACCATGGAGAATAGGGCAGGCTTGGGAAAATATCCCTGCCAAGAAAGCAGTAGGAGTGTCAAACCCCCTTCTGCAGCAATGAAACCATCACAGGGTTACAATGAGCACCTTCACAGAGGTGCAAAACATTTATTATAATGATCATTGCTGCAATGTAGTCATAAATGAACAGGAGACTATCAGGCAGTCTAGGAATAGAGTCTGTTTGGATACTAGCCTGCCCTGCATACCTCCCAACTGTCCAGAAATTTGCAGAACGTACAGATTTGTGCCTTGTATTTTTAATGTGTTCCTCATAAAATTTATAGTTTTCCATCAAGTCATTGAGGATTGAAGTTACTAAATAATGACAAAGAAGTTTTAGATGTCATATCCTTCAGGAAAAAATGCAATCTAATGCAAAACCTGTTATTCTAACAGCTTTCTAATTTTATAAGAGTAATATTTAAAATCTGTCTCTGGGTCTTTTTTGGCTTAGTTCAGAATTCTTACAGTGCTTTGTTTTCTTGGCATGAAAGGAAACAAGCAAATTTTCAAACTGTCAAGTCTTTGATCCTCATAGTACATTATATAATACGCTTGTGTACATCTATGCTCTGAAAAAATATTTTCCATTTTATTCTCAGGCTTAGTATCAAAAAGTAAAAGGAGGAAAGAAAAATAAACTCAGGGAGCATTCACAGAACACATAGGCCATGAAAAGAATTTGTCTTCAGAGATGCACCCTGTCCTTATGGAGAAAAAAACTGTACTGTTCCTGGTGTAATATATGAGTGTGATCGCTTTCCATATGTCTTTTGTGACTTAGGAGGATTTGCGTAAAGTTTGTAAGATGCTGCAGAATGAAAGAGATGAACTTCCATTTATGATGGAGCTGGATAAGCTGATAAGAGGGCTTCTTAGGGATAAGGATCCTAAAATTTGAGAAAAGGAGTTAATGGTGATAGGAAACAGTGAGTACGGTATAAGGTAAGTGGGAATGCAGCACAGCAGTGGAGATGAAAAAAAATGCACCTGAATCACGGGAAGCAACTTGCTGAGCAGGAAAAGATAATTACTTGGGACAAGTTAAAGGAGACGTTTGGGCGAGGTGAATGCGATACACTTAGACACAGGGGACTGGTACCTAAATGCAAGTGAATGAAGTCAATCTTAGACATATGAGAAAAGCACCACATATAGTGGAGGTTATTAGCACAGGAAAAGAAAGAAGCACCAACTATGAAAAGGCTAGTAAGCACAACACATAAAGCTACAAAACAAGATAAAAAAGTTAAAATGAGGTGAGAATGGCAAAGTATCCTAAAGACTACAATAAGCTAGAAAACTTTGAAGATATGTTTAAAACTGAGACATGCAATAAAAATCAATGGGATTTTGGATTTTCCCATGGAAGACTTGCCACAGATATTTTTATACTCTGAATAAGATAAGCCATATACGTCTAGGTGCAGACATCTTTTAAGGATGTGAGGAGGGGACGGTGAGAAATCAGAAACTTATATTTTTGGAGTGTGAGGAGTCAGTGGAAAATAAGCATCTAGAGAATCTGCTACAATAAATGTTATATTTTTTGGACAATGCATTAACAGAAGAGCTGGAAAGGCATGAGGTAGTTTTGTTAAAACTGATAATTCTCATAAAAAAGATAATAGGCTTTTCATAAAACAGCTGATTCTACAAACAGTATTTTCAAGTAGTGTAAGCAACAGATATGTCTCAACTCCCATCCATTGATTAATGCCTTTTTACAGGCTTGTGAATATGCTTTGATACGTGTGTGTGTGTGTGTGTGTGTGTGTGTGTGTGTGTGTGTGTGTGTGTGTGTGTGTGTGTGTGTGTGTGTGTGTGTGTGTGTGTGTGTATGTATGTATGTATATACATATATATATATATATATATATATATATATATATATATATATATATATATATACACACACACACACACATATATATATATATATATATATATATATATATATATATATATATATATATATATATATATATATATATATATATATATATATATATATAGGTTCCTTCAGAATCTCAAACTCCTGAAAACCCGAATGTCATATGGTCGAGACCATATGCTCAAGTTTTCAGAAGCTCGAAATTATGAATACAGCACGGAACGGGAGATTTCCCTTTTCCTTGCTGTAGTGCAACCTCGGAGTTGGTATATTTAAGTAGCATGGGTGTGGGGGTGCAGGGGGTCCCCCCTGCAGAAACGTTTTATTTTATTTATTTATTTTTTTGGATTCATTTCAGGTTTTCCAGCTTCTGAAAAAGTACAGTTGGGTACACTTACCATAAATGTAGATGTTCGAGTGTCTTCACTGTTGCAGTCATCACTGTAGTGTTCTTCCTGCCGGCAGGCAGTCCTCGGTTGGCCAGAATCCCAAAGTCTGGGTCCGGCGTCAGCTGTTCAGTCATGCTCCCTGATGTCAGAGCGCCAGGAGTACAAAGCTGCCAGCCGACGCCATGTTCTCCAGTTTTTCCTTGCCCCAGATGTCAGGTGCCTAAAAATGAAGGCTAATAGTAAAAACCAAAAAATAACGTACCACAAACCCCATAGCCTGTAGCAAATACACCTCAGAAAAAAGGTGAAGTAGGTAAGCACACTAGTGAAAGTATAAGAGGGGACAGGAGGGAGGTAGCAGACTGCAACAGTGAAGACACTCGAACATCTACATTTATGGTAAGTGTACACAACTGTACTATGTTCATCATGTTTCACTGTTGCAGTCATCACTGTAGGGTTGAATTCCAAAGCTGAGATAAGGGGTGGTGGTTATAGAGGGGAAGGGGCGGCTAGAAGGCCCTGCAAGACTGCAGAAGCAAAGCCTGCCCTAGACTTAGAGTAAAGAGGGAGATTATAGTGCTTAGAGAAAATATGCACTGAACTCCAAGTTGCAGCTTCCAAAATATCTTTAGTAGGTACTCCCCTGAGAAAGGCAGCTGAAGTAGCAGCAGCTCTGGTAGAGTGAGTCCTAATTTTTCCTAGGATTTGCTTTCCATGATGAGAGTAACAAAATCTGATTCCATGAGCAATCCATTTAGAAATGGTAAGTTTTGAAATGGCTTTGCCTTGGGAGTTTGTTGCATAAGAAACAAACAGTTGCTCTGTTTTCCTGATATCCTTGGTTCTGTCCAGGTAAAAACAAAGTTGTCTGTGTACATCCAAGAAATGCAAGATCCTTCCCCCTTATTTTGTGGATTAGTGAAAAAAGTTGGCAGGTGAAGTTTGATTTAAAGCCACTTTGGAAACCACTTTAGGCATGAAAGTAGGATTAGTCCTTAAAGACACCCTATCTTGGTGAAAAAAAAATGTAAGGTTCCACAGCCATGAGTGCTTGTAACTCCAAGACTATCCTGGCTGAAGTCAAAGCCAGTAGGATAGCTGTCTTTCATGATAAATACTTAATATCAGTTGTGGCAGCAAGCTCAAAAGGAGGCAGAGTGAGTTTTTCCAGAACGTAGTTGAGGTCCCAGGCAGGTATGGGTGGTGTCCTAGGGGGCCTTAAATTCTTTGCTCCTCGGAGATATTGTTTCAGAAGTGGATGCGAAAAGATTGGAGGGTCTGTATTGTAATGAGCAGAGATAGCTGAGGCATGAATTTTTATGGAGGAGAAGGATAAACCCTTATGTAGCATGTCTGTTAAGTAAAGCAAAACCAGAGGGATATTAGGAATGAGAGGATCCGAATCCTGAGCATGCATCCAGGTGCAAAATCTCTTCCATTTACCTGCATAAGATTTTCTACGGCTAGGCCGTCTGGCTTCTAAGATAACATCCATGACCTGTTTGGGAAGGGAAGGATTAATTATAGATCCTGAATTCGCCAGGCTGCCAGGCTGAGAGTTTTGACATGAGAGTGCAGAACCTGGCCCTGGTGTTGGGACAAAAGATTGGGAATCTGAGGCAAAATCCAAGGTGGTTCCTGAGATAGATTCTTCAGTGTTGAGTACCAAAATTGACGAGGCCAATTTGGGGCCAGTAAAATCATCATCTTGGGCTTGTCCTGCTTGATCTTTAATGACACCCGTGGTAGAAGAGGTAGTGGTGGAAAGGCATACCCCTTGAGGTTTTTCCAACTGAATGATAGTGCATCCACTTTTCCATGCTAGCTTGTGAAAAGTCCTTGTCCAAAAAATCTGTAACTGGTGGTTGAGGGGGGATGCAAATAGATCTATGTCCGGGCAGCCCCAGGCTTCTGTAATCGTCTTGAAAATGTGAGTGTCTAGCATCCACTCGTGTGGGTCTGACAGGTTCCTGCTCAGGCTGTCTGCCAGAGTATTTTGTTTCCCTGACAGGAACTGAGCTTGTAGATCAACTTTGCAAGCTAGAGCTGTGTTCCATAGAGTCATGGCTAGTCTGCAAAGGGGGTAGGAATGTGAGCCCCCCTGCTTGTTTATGTACCACATAACTGTGGTGTTGTCTGTTCGTATCAGTAGTTGTCCTGGTTGTAGAAGATCCCTGAAAGCCAAGAGGGCATTCGGAACAGCTAACATCTCTTTTAAATTGATATGTAGGTGCTTCTGATTCTCTGTCCAAAAACCTTGCAGACCCTTTCCCTGCAAGTGGGCTCCCTATGCGTAATCCGAGGCATCCGTGGTTAACACTTGGCTGGCTGGAGGTAGACTGAGGGCTTTGCCTTTGTTGTGATTACATGCTGTGGTCCACCAATGGAATTCCTTTTGTAGGCAAGGCAAGACAGCAATCTGCGTGTCTAGATTGTGGCAATGCTGGGACCATACACTTTTTAGGTACCAGTGTATTTTTCTCATATGTAGTCTTGCATTTTGTATGAGAAGGATGCAGGAGGCCATGTAACCCAAAGCCTGCAGGAATTTCCTTGCAGTTAGCTGAGTTATAGAAGCCAAGGTTTTGAAAGTGGAAGCCAGCTGTAGTTGTTTTTCGGATGTCAGGAATGCCATCTGGGTTTTTGTGTTTAAAAGAGCAC
This sequence comes from Protopterus annectens, assembly GCF_019279795.1. Classification (NCBI taxonomy): domain Eukaryota; kingdom Metazoa; phylum Chordata; order Ceratodontiformes; family Protopteridae; genus Protopterus; species Protopterus annectens. The sequence goes on along the minus strand of NC_056732.1, from coordinate 1,510,374,024 downwards.
CCAGAAAAGTTGCCTGTTGTGTGGGGGTCAAATTTGACTTTTTTATGTTCACAGTGAATCCCAGACACTTGAGAAGATTTTGAACAAATTCCAGGTGCTGGAGTAAAACATCCTTGCTGTCTGCTTAAATAAGGCAGTTGTCCAGATAAGGGTAAATTTGAATACCCTTGAGTCTGCAATGAGCTACTACTGGTGCCAGGCACTTGGTGAAGACCCTGGGTGCAGTAGACAAGCCAAAGGGCAGCGCAGATAATTGGTAATGTTTCGGGCCGGCCTTGAACCGGAGGTATTTTCTGCACTCCTGTCTGATAGGGATGTGTAGGTAAGCCTCCTTTAAATCCAATGTCACCATCCATGCATTTTTGCTCAACATTGGCAGGAGCTGCTGCAGAGTAAGCATCTTGAACTTTGGTATCTCCAGGAAAGTATTTAAGACTGACAGATCCAGGATGGGTCTCCATGAGTTTTGCTTTCTGGGAACTAGAAAGAGCCTTGAGTAAAAGCCTTGCCCCCTCTCTGATTGTGGAACTAGTTCTATGGCCCTCATAGCCATGAGGGATCCCACCTGGTGTAATGCCTCAGACCATTGGTGCTTTGGTAGGTCTGGCCATCCGTTTGGTCTTGGCAAGGTATGAAAGTGGAATTTGTAACCTCTTGAAACTACATCCAGAACCCACTTGTCTTGGGTTATGTAACTCCAATTTTTTTGAAAAAGAGAGTTTTCCTCCTAGAGGGGCTTCCAGGAGAGAAGTTCCTGGAGCCATGCAGGGAGAGTCATTGAGCCTGTTTTCTATATGATTGAGGCCTGTCCTCTCCACCCCTGGAGGTGGAAGCACTCCACTGTCTAGGTCTGTAAGAGGTCTGTGTTTGAGGCCTCCCTCTGGTGCGTCTATATCTACTCCTCTGAGACCTGTCCGAGCTGGAAAAAGACCAATTCTTTGTTGGCCAATTTCTGCTAAATCTAGGGGGCTGAACTTGTAAGAAATCCTTAACCGTTTGCATGGATTTTGCCTTATCCTCCATTTTCTTTATCACCTCTTCAGCCTTTGGCCCAAACAAAACATTATGCTGAACAGGAGCATCCAGTAACTTTGCTTTCACTTGATCAGGTAAGTTTTGTTCCTTTAACCAAGCATGTCTTCTAATGACTGTGCCAGAGGCAGCCGCCCTGCAAGAAGCCTCCAAGGCATCAAAACCACAGTGTAAACCATGCTTCCCCACTTGTTCAGTAGCATGCATCAAATCATGTAATTCCTTATTATCTGCACATGCAGAAATGGTACCTAACTTTTGTTTCATAACAGACAGTAGAAATTGCTGATATTTTAGCATATGAAATTGGCAATTTAAAGCCCTAATCGATAAAGTAGCAGAAGTATACACTTTTTTGCCCCATCTCTCCAAAGCCCTAGAATCCTTATCTGTCAGAATAGGGTTTTTAGCAGAGGCAGCCTTAACCCCCTTAGGACCCTGAGAAATGGTTTCTGGATCAGCAGTAGGATTTTTGTAAAGGAACTGGTGGGAGTTAGGGACCCTGTAATATCTGTCGGGCTTAGCAGGAGCTGGAGGAAAGGAGTCAGGAGTTAAATTAGCCTCAGAAAAGGCATCATCCACAATATCCAAAATAGGAGGAATAGCCAGGGGGTCTATGTTGGGGAAGAAGAAGGAAATCCCTGAGCCTTCTCTTAGATTCTGAGTACTCCTGTCCCTCCCAGTGAAAATGTTCCCTCATGTCATGTAAAAGATTCCCCAAAAGAAAAATCCTCGGGGGGAGAAGCTGAAGGAATAGATTTCTTCAGCATCAGAATCCTCAAAAGGAGGTAAAGAATATTCCTGTTCAGAGGAAGACACTGAAAAAATAGATGCCTGATCAGAAGATTCATAATCCAACTCTTGCCTTGGCCTTTTGTCTGGAGGGGGATGTGAACTCCTAATCATGGTTAGCAAGTCCTCCGCCATTTAAAGTAACTGTTTCTGGGATTTGGGTCCCAGATCAGAAGAGGCCTGGGCTGGTGTCTTAGATTTAGAAGGAGTCTTTGTCTTTGTCCTTGGTTTTGCCTTTATAAGAAGCTGTGTAGGCCTGAAAACCCCCTCGGAAGCCGGTACCTGCACAGCGGCTCCGGACCCATCCGAGGGAGCATTGTCCGAAGGTCCTGCAGCTGGAGTGCTCAAAGGCCTAGATGGCTCCTCGTGGGAGTCCGTTTCGGCTATCGGCTCTGAAATGGCCGACCTCAGGGCACCTCACTGACGACGGCCGAACCTGAAGCTGGCTCTGTTTGTATAACATCGTCTGATTTGGACCTCGGAGGCCTGTCCTTATCCTTGCGTCGTTTGTGAACTCCGGCAGTCGGAAGCATGTCCGACGACATTTTATAATTAAATCGCCTACCAAAGTAGTGAAAAGCAAAATCGTACCTCCGCTTAATTGTGCGTTGGTTAAATCTAGCACAAAACCGACAACTAGCTATGTCGTGGTCAGGGCCTAAACAAGGAATACAGTAAGAATGGAAATCCTTATGAGGTATTTGCTTCCCACAAGAAATGCAATTATTAACTTTTTCTGACAGGGGACTGGAGCAAGAAATAAGTTTCCCCAATGGGGTACTTAGCTTTGAGAAGAAGAAGTAAGTCTTTGGACTGAAGCACGAAAAAATATCAGGAGTCAGCCGACCGGCACTTGTGAACTGCTTTCACCGCACGGCAAGAAAGACTGGAGAACATGGCGTCGGCTGGCAGCTTTGTACTCCTGGCGCTCTGACGTCAGGGAGCATGACTGAACAGCCGACGCCGGACCCAGACTTTGGGATTCTGGCCAACCGAGGACTGCCTGCCGGCAGGAAGAACCCTACAGTAATGACTGCAACAGTGAAACACGATGAACATCTTGATTATATGGTCTCAATCATATGACATTACAGTTTTCAGGTGTTCGAGATTCTGAAGTGAATCCATATATATATATATATATATATATAAATATATATATATATATATATATATATATATATATATATATATATATATATATATATATATATATATATATATATAAAATTAGTCTAATACAAACAGAACAACTAAGTTGTATAATATGCTACTATAAGAAAGTGCCACACTTATACCAAGCATCTACGGAGTGGAAATTGTTTACAAACATCTAATTCAATTTAGTTTCATGTTTAACAGTTTAATGAACATTATATGTTTATTGCTAGGGACAGTATTATAGAATAATGTTTTGAACAAACTTTTTACCATTGGGTATATGGTACAGATATAGGTACCTCTATGACTAATAGTTATGCTAACATTGTCCTACTAATAAGGGAAAAATATAGGTGTACTGTCCAGTTAATTAATTGTATAATAACGTACTGCTATCTAAATGCTTTGTGGATTATACCTTTGTAATCTGGGTTGGCTCCCTGGAGCAACTCAATATGTTTACTTAATATTTATCTTCCACTATTTAGTTTTTGTACTTCAAATTATAATATTCTTATGAACCTGTCATTTTCTTAGATATTATGCTTTTTTACTGATAGCTACAACTGCATTAATGACAAATTCATTTTTACAGTAGTATCCATCCCAAACATGTATCTGAGACTGTATCTTACAGCCAGGTATTAAAGGATAGCAGACTTAAAACAAATGATGAACAAGCCTATGAAGAATAGAATGTGCCAAGTCATGAATTAACAGCAAGAGGCTATAGTAAAAATGAATTGAGCACAACAAAGTTATGAATAAACATTATCAACAAGGCTTGCCCATGGTTTTCTGACAATGATGCTGATATTCCTACTGTTTCTATATGTTTCACAATAAAAATATACACTTCTTGACTTTATACACTACACACTATGCACAAATTAAACATATACATAATAACTGGACTTTCATTAGTAGTTCTAATAAACTGAGGAAAACTAAAAAAGAAATTAGTTTACATCTATAAAAGTACACAGAATTTGAAGCAGAAGATATACTATAAGGATATGCCTAGTAACAAACAAGTATAAGTTAGCAGGAAATGCGTAATTCACCCATGATACAAATATGGTTTCCTCAAGTACCTTGAAAATAATATGCTATTTAATGGATCCACTTGAGGGAATAAGACAGTAGTCATAGCAACAAATGGGGGAAATCAGAAGAAGCTGAAACTAGAGACAGAATGGAAAATAGTGGAAAAAGATTAATAGCGTCAAACATCTGGGAGGGGAAGTTGAGGAGAAGGTAAGTCTGAATGAGGAAGTCGAGGCTATAATCACACAGGCTGCAGCCAGCTGACACAGACAGTCAATGGTAGTTTATGACAAAAAAAAAAAAAAAAGAAGCTTAAAAGTAAGCTGTACAAAACAGTGGTGCAACCAGTACTTCTGTGTGCTACAGAAACTTGGGCATTGAAGACAAAGCAGCTGAGGAAGCTAGAGGTGATGGAGATAAAGTGCCTGAGATGGGTGGTAGGATGTACACTGTAGGACAGACAAATAAAAGATGACATCAGAACACAAGCCAAAGTAGCGCCAACCGCAGAAAAGGTCGATAGAACAGACTACTGTGGTTTTAGCACATGTACAGGAAAGCAGAACATGATTTGGTAAAGAAGATTTGGGAAAGACAGGACAAAGGCAAGAGGAAATGAGGATGTCCAGAAAAGGGATGGTTTGTGTGACAAAAGACCTAAGTCAACCAGGCATAAGCTGAAGAAAGTAGGAGAGTTGTACTGAATCAAGAAAGATGGCAACAACTAACTAGACACCCCTACTCGATGTAGAAAATGGGAAAGGGGAGATGATGATAATAATTGAGGGAAACAATACGTTAACTATGAGACTACAAACATGGTACATCTAGCTATACAAGCAACAAGCAAAGCATGATACATTGGGAAACAGACATCTGAAAGACAAAACAGCTGATCACTACCCTGAGATTAGATGTCAGGTAAACCTAACTGCACCTATATGATTCCTTGGTAATGTAAATGGTCTTACATTTTTAGAGAACAGTAAACTGTAGCCTATGCAAATGTTACATTAACAAAAGTTATGTAATTACCAAAATTGACAGATCAGTGTTGTCTGCTTCTATCTTTCCTCAACCCATGGGTTACTGGATCTGTCTAGAATCAGACTTCAGCCACTTTCAGACTTTGGATCCAAGGCTCAGATTGCTTCCCTTACCCATAATTCCCTGTAGTTAGCAAGCTACCACAGATGGACTTTGCCAGTACCCTACAATAAAACTAACACAGTATCATCATAAGAAAAACCACATCACAGATGCAGTAATAAGCTCTGACCCAATAATTAAAGAGTACATGACCAAGCCATGGGAACTATCAGCGCAGCCACTCCAGAAACAAAGGAAAATAATGACTGGAAGAGGGAAGGTGGGAGGGAAGCTGAAGAAAGATGGAAACAGACAACACAGATGTATTGTCATAGTAAATACATAACTTTCATATCAAATGTTGTCTCTTTTGTCCATCCTCAATGGATGGGACAAAGTCCACAGCTACAGTAAATCTTAGGAGGTCTCACGGAAAGATATTCCAGAGGACAGCCATACCAAAGGAAGCTCTAGAACTGGACTACAAATACAGCTTACAATGAGATATGAAGCCATGGACATTTGACCACGTGGCTGCAGCACAGATGTCATCAATTGGTATTTTGGAGAAAAAGGCAGTGGAAGTAGCAACTGACCTAACAGAATGAGCCTTAGGAAACCTAGACAAAGACAATCCCTTTTCCTTATATACAGAGAAAATGCATTCAGATAGGTAGCGAAAAAGAGTTACCCTTACCCAGTTTTGCTGATAAAAGGAAAAGTACAGTTTTGTACCTACCATAAATGTAGATGTTCGAAGATCCACATTGCTGCAGTCATAACCTGTGGGTAGTCCGCTGTCCTCGGTCGGCCCAAATACCAAAGTGTTAGGCTGGCGTCGGTCATGGTCGCTTAGATCTGACGTCAGTACGCCGTGGTAGTAAAGCGCATGACCGACGTCATATCCTCAGTCTTTCTTGCCCCAGATGTCAGAAGGCCCTAAAAAGAAAGGCCATAGCCAAAAAACAGGAAAACATCCAAACACCCATGTACAAACAATATTTACAACCCAAACCACACAACCACCCCAAACTACAGTGGGGAAGGAGGGATGGAAAATTGGACTGCAGCAATGTGGATCTTCGAACATCTACATTTATGGTAGGTACAAAACTGTACTATGTTCTTCATCTCACATTGCTGCAGTCATAACCTGTGGGTAGAATCCCAAAGCAAAGGTAAAGGGAGGTTGGCAAAATCATAAAGCATTGGGAGCTGCTAACATGCCCTGCAAAACTGCAGTGGCAAACCCAGCCCTAGATTTTGAATAAAGAGGGAGATGATAATGTTTAGAAAAAGTGTGCACTGAACTCCAAGTAGCTGCCTCCAAAATATCTTTAGTAGCTACACCCCTCAGAAAAGCAGTAGAAGTGGCAGTAGCCCTAGTGGAATGAGGTCTGATTCCAGCCGGAATCTCCTTACCATGATGAGAATAACAAAAAGCAATACAATGACCAATCCACTTAGAAATAGTTTGTTTAGAAACAGGTTTCCCCTGAGAGCCCAAAGCAAAAGAAACAAAACTGTTGAGACTGTCTGAACCCTTTAGTTCTGCTTAAATAATAACGCAACTGCCTGTGAATACCCAAAGAGTGCAAAATCTTTTCCCCTTTATTTTGGGGATCAGCATAAAAAGTAGGCAAATGAATAGACTGGTTCAAGGCCACATTTGAGACCACTTTAGGCATGAAAGTAGGGTTAGTACGCAAAGAGACCCTGTCCTTATGAAAAATTAGGAAGGGTTCAACTGCCATTAGAGCCTGTAATTCAGATACCCTTCTAGCAGACGTAATGGCCAACAAAAAAGCTGTCTTCCAAGACAAAAACTTCAACTCAGCTGTAGCTGCAGGTTCAAAAGGAGATAAAGTGAGTTTCTCCAACACAAAATTGAGATCCCAGGAAGGAGTAGGAGCTCTACGTGGGGTCTTATGTTCTTTGCCCCTCTAAGAAATTGCTTGAACAAAGGATGAGAGAATAAAGGTGGGTCACAGTCATAGTGAGCAGAAATGGCTGCAGCATGAACTTTTACAGAGGAGAAAGACAAACCTTTGTCCAGTAATTCTGTAAGGTACTGAAGTGAAACACTCAAATTAGGTACTGAAACATCAAAGCACTTTGCTTTGCTCCAAAGAAAAAATCTCCTCCATTTATCAGCATAAACCTTCCTTGTAGTAGGCCGTCTGGCCTCCAAAATAACATTCAAAACTTGTTGAGGAAGCTGCGACTCTCCAGGGTCTAGAACCGAATATGCCAGGCTGCCAGATGCAGGGACTGTATCTTGACATTGATGAAATGATTGCCTGCCTGGGTCAAAAGGTGTGGACTAAAGGCCAAGGAGGCTCCCGTACTAAACTCCTCAGCAGAGGGTACCAGTGTTGACGTGGCCAATCTGGAGCTATAAGAATCATGGAGGGCTTGTCCTGTCTGACCTTCAAGAGCACTTTGGGAAGGAGAGGCAGAGGAGGAAAGGCATAGACGTGAAGATTGTTCCAATTGAATGAAAGAGCATCCACTTTCCAAGCTTTTGGATGAAACATCTTTGTGCAAAACTTTGGCAGCTGGAAATTTAGTGGAGAAGCGAACAGATCTATGTCTGGAGTCCCCCAAAACACTGTCAACTGTCGAAATACATGAGGATCCAATTTCCACTCGTGGGGATCCACCATCTGTCTGCTCAAAACATCTGCTAAGGAGTTCTGTGCTCCTGGCAGAAACCTTGCCTGAAGAGTGAGGTGCAAACTGAGAGCAGTCTCCCACAAAATCATCGCTTGCCTGCAAAGTGGGTACGAATGGGTTCCCCCTTGCTTGTTGATGTACCACATGACAGTTGTGTTGTCTGTTTGAATCAACACTTGTCCTGGGTGAAGTAGATCCTTGAAGGCCATCAATGCAAATTGGACTGCTAACATCTCCTTCATGTTGATATGCAGATGTTGAAGTCTGGCAGGCCACGTGTCTTGAACCCATTTTCCATTGAGGTGTGCTCCCCAAGCCTTGTCCGAGGCATCTGTCGTTAAAATCTGACTCGCCTCTGGTCGGGTCACAGAGAGTCCCTTGTTTAGGTGACATTCCTGAGCCCACCACAAAAATTCCTTCTGAATGCAAGGTATTATCTGAATGACAGTGTCCAAATCGTGGCAGTGCTGAGTCCATACACTTTTGAGATACCATTGTAACTTCCTCATATGCAGTTTGGCATTGGGAAGCACCAGAATACAAGATGCCATGAACCCCAAGGCTTGAAGGACTGTCCTTGCAGTCAGCCTGGACAGGAGAGACAATTGTTGGAAGTAAAGGGTAAGATTTCTTTGCTTGTCCGGGGTCAAAAAGGCCATCTGAGAGGCTGTATTCAGTCTCACACCCAGAAAGCACATGTCCTGAGAGGGTACTAGACTGGACTTTATTTCGTTCACAGACTACCCTAGGCACCTTAGCACTGCCATAACATACTGAAGATGGTGAAGTAGCTTGTCTTTGTCTTGAGCCAGAATCAGGCAATCGTCCAAATAAGGATAAATTTGTATTCCTCTTAACCGTAAGAAGGCTATCACCGGAGCCAGAACCTTTGTGAACACCCTGGGCGCAGTAGATAAGCCAAAGGGCAATGCAGAGAACTGATAATGTAAAGTCCCAGCCCAAAAACGCAGGAATCTCCTGCAGCTTGGCCTGATAGGAATATGAAGATAAGCCTCCTTGAGATCTAGAGTTACCATCCAGTGATCTTTGCCTAGCATAGGTAGAAGTTGTTGCAAAGTCAACATTTTGAATTTTGGAATGTCCAGGTATGTGTTGAGAATAGACAAATCCAGAATTGGCCTCCAAGTGTTTCCTTTCTTTGGTACAAGAAACAGGCGAGAATAAAATCCTAGGCCCACCTCTGATGGAGGGACCTGCTGGATAGCTCCCATTTGGAGAAGTAAAGAAATCTGTTTGTGAGCCTCTGCCTTTTGCTGAGGAGGAACGTCTGGCATGCCTTTGAAAGGGGGCAATGTGTGGAAATAAAACTTGTAGCCTCGGTTTATAATGTCCAACACCCATTTGTCCTGGGTGACTAAAAGCCAATTTTGCCTGAAAAGTGCCAACTTTCCTCCCAGAGGAGCTGCCAGATAGGAAGGATCGGGCAGCTGAAGATGCAGGTCATTGGGTGTGTTTACGAAAAGACTGTCCCCTGCCCTCACCTGTAGACTGTGCAGGGGAACTCCACGTCCTAGGCCTAAAAGAACCCTGTGCATGAGCTCTGCCCCTACCATGTCTAGATCTGCCCCTAGACTGTAAATCAGAAGAAGGATAAGCCCATCCCTTAGTAGGCCAATTTCTGCTAAACTTAGGGGGCTGCACCTGCAAAAAATCTTTAACAGTCTGCATAGACTTAGCTTTGTCCTCCATTTTCTTCAAGACTGACTCCACAGGAGAACCAAACAAAACTTCAGACTGAAGGGGAGCATCCAAAATTCGACCTTTAACATGCTCTGACAAGTTCTGATCCTTAAGCCAAGCATGCCTACGAATAACTGATCCAGTGGCAGCCACCCTGGAAGAGGCCTGCAAAGCATCAAAACCACACTGCAAAGAATGCTTACCCACCTGATCAGAGGCATGAACCAAATCCTGTAATTCTTTACATTCTATGCCCTCTGCTAAAGCATCCACCTTAGATTTCAATTGACTAAGAAGAAAATTCTGGTACTTCAGCATATGAAACTGGCAATTTAAAGCCCTCATTGCAAGAGTGGAAGAGGTATACACTTTTTTACCCCACCTATCCAGAGCTCTAGAGTCCTTATCCATGGGAACTGGATTCTTTACAACAGAAGCCCTGACACCCTTAGGTCCCTGGCTAATAGTTTCTGGGTCAGCCCTAGGGCTCTTATACAAATATTTATGAGCCTCTGGCACCCTGTAATACCTGTCTGGCTTAACCGGGGCAGGAGGCAAAGAGTCTGGATTAAGGGAAGCCTCAGAGAAAACATCCTGTACAACATCCAAAACCGGAGGTATAGCCAAGGGCCTATGTTGTGGTAAAAACAAGAATTCCCTAAGCCTCTTTCGGGAATCTGAGAAATCCTGACCTTCCCATTTAAAATGCTCCCTCATAGAATGCAGGGTTTCTGAAAAGGAAAAATCCTCTGGAGGGGAAGCAGAAGGACTAGAATCCTCTGCATCAGAATCAGAATAAGGGGGAAAATCAGCCGAAGACTCTGAATAATCCGAAGAATGTTCCAATCCTTCCCCCTCTGGCTCCACCCTAGGCCTCTTATCTGGAGGGGGCATAGAACCTCTGATCAAGGTAATCAAATCTTCTGCCATTTTAAGCATGTGTTTTTTAGGCACAGAACCTGCAGAACTAGGACTGACGCCAGAGGAAGACAAACCAGGCCTGGCCTTTGAAGGTACCTTAGAGACAGAGGGAGAAGGCCTAACCACCTTATGCAAAGAAGGGAGCACAGCAACCTGAGAGGCCCCCTCTGCCTGACCCAACTCCTGAGAGGCCACATCTTGCAAAACTAAAGGCTCCCCCTGAGACTCAACTGAAACCTCGGCCGGATCCACAGAATCCACCGTGGTTTCTAAAGAACCGGCGTCCGGAACGGACGACTCATCTTGCTTGGATTTCAACGATTTCTCTTTACGCTTCTTCGCGGTAGCGGGCGTCGGAGGATCCGACGGCATATTGTAATTACACCGCTTACCGAAGACAAGCCTAGCACAATCTAACCTACGTTTAATGGTGCTCTTATTAAATTTAGCACAAAAGCGACACCCGACTATGTCGTGCTCAGGCCCCAAACAAGGAATACAGAGAGAGTGGTAATCCCTATGAGGTATCTGTTTCCCACAAGAAATACAATTATTCACTTTTTCTGACATCCGGATTTAACTGAGGCAAGAAAAGATAAAAATATTCCCCAACGGGGTACTTAGCCCAACTTGGTCTTCGGTCTGAAACTCAGAATACGAAAATTTTAGGACGCCGAACGGCACTTGCAAACGCTGCTTCTGCTTCGGACCATGCGGCAAGAAAGACTGAGGATATGACGTCGGTCATGCGCTTTAGTACCATGGCGTACTGACGTCAGATCTAAGCGACCATGACCGACGCCAGCCTAACACTTTGGTATTCGGGCCGACCGAGGACAGTGGACTACCCACAGGTTATGACTGCAGCAATGTGAGATGAAGAACATCAAACTGGTCAGCCTTTCTCACCTTCTTGGTATGGTGCAAGTAGAACCTCAGTTGGCAATGCACGCCCAGAAGGTGTAGCACGTACTCTCCTTTAGTGGCGAAATGTGAAAAAAACAGAGGTTGATTGACTGGTTCAGTGATGACTCAGAAACCATCTTATGGAAAAAGAATGGGTTTGTTTTCAAAGTGGCTCTATCCTGTGGAAAATCAAGTAAAGAACTTCACAGGAAGGAGTATGGAGGTCCCATACCTTTCTTGCAGAAGTAACTGCTACCAAAGCACTGTCTTCCATGAAGAAGTTTTGAATCAACTGTAGCTACAAGTTTGAAAGGGAATCTCATCAAAGCTTGCAAAAGGATGGTAATATCTCAAGGTGATCAGGATCTCTAAAAGAGGGTTGCACTAAAAATGTGCCCCAATAGAAAAGTGCTCCTTAAGAAGGCCTTATACAATTTCAATGATGCAACAGGTGATTGCTTTTCATCAATGTGGAAACTAGAAATATCAGCCATCTGAACTTTGATAGTAGAATAACTAGAACCACTGTGAAAAAGAGAAGCCAGAAAATCCAGGAAAGCCGAGAGAGGGACTGAAAAAGGATCCATATTCCTAGTAGAAGCCCAGATTGAAAATCTCTTCCATTTACTTTTGTGAATCCTCCTGGTTGAAGGTTTCAGTGAGGAAAGGTATAACTTAGGATGAGAACTTGGACTGTCTAATCATCACTGGAACTCGATAAACCATGTGGACAACTTGAGGTCTTCTATGTCTGAGTGAGGTTGCCAGGAAGGCTAACAGGGAAGATATGGATCTGACTCCAGCACCCATGGAGGGTGAATCACATGAGACCACACCTTTTGTGGCCAGAAAGAAGCAATGAGTATCACTGTAGCCTTGTTCCAAACTGCTTTCTGCAGAAACTTTCAAATGAAAGGAGTGACCAGATAGACATAAAAGGAGACCAGGGGGCCAAGTGTGGGTCAGAGTATCCTTTGGGGACTCCCTGTTTCAGAGGATTAGGATGAAGTACCTTCTGCATTTGGTGTTGGCAGGAGAAACAAAGCTCTGAGCACAGTCAGCCCCAGCAGCTGAAAAGTACAGTTTTGTACCTACCATAAATGTAGATGTTCGAGTGCTAATACAGCTGCAGTCATAACAGATGGGTTCTCCTGCCATCAGGCGGGTCCTCGGTCGGCCGAATTCCAAAGTCTAGGTCCGGCGTCTGTTGTCGTTGCTTCTTCCCTGACGTCAGTGCGACAGGGGTATAAAAGAACCAGCTGACGCCATTTTCTTCAGTTTTTCTTGCCCCAGATGTCAGGTGCCCCCAGAAGGAAGGCAATACATAAATTTGTGTAATAAAGCAATGCCATATAATCAAAATACAGTAGTTGCAAGCAAATACACCATAAATGAATACCCCAATCAGGTTGTATGAGGAGGTGTTAGCCAATAGGCCTGTCCCAAGAGGGGAAGGAGGGAGGGAAACCTGGACTGCAGCTGTATTAGCACTCGAACATCTACATTTATGGTAGGTACAAAACTGTACTATGTTCATCGTGCATACAGCTGCAGTCATAACAGATGGGTAGAATCCCAAAGCTAAGAAAGGGGTGGTAGGCACTAGGTGGAACTGGGAGGAGCCAGGATGCCCTGCAAGACTGCAGTGGCAAAGCCTGCTCTAGTTTTGGAGTATAATGGTAGGTGGTAGTGCTTGGAGAAGGTATGCACAGAACTCCAAGTGGCTGCTTCCAAAATATCTTTGGTAGGAACTCCTCTGAGGAAAGCTGCAGAGGTAGCTGTGGCCCTTGTGGAGTGAGATCTGATTCCTGCAGGTACAGTTTTGCCATGAAAAGAGTAACAAAAGCGTATGCAGTGGGCTATCCATTTTGAGATTGTCTGTTTGGAAATTGGCTTCCCTTGAGCTCCTATAGCATAGGACACAAAGAGCTGTTCTGATTTTCTGAAAGGCTTTGTTCTGTCCAAATAATAATGCAGTTGTCTGTGGATGTCCAAGGAATGTAGTAATCTCTCCCCTTTGTTTTGAGGATTAGGATAAAAGGTAGGTAAGTGCATAGCCTGATTCAAAGCTACCCTAGATACCACTTTTGGCATAAAGGACGGGTTGGTTCATAAGGAAACTCTGTCCTGATGGAAGATGATAAAAGGCTGCACAGCCATGAGGGCTTGTAGTTCCAATACCCTACGAGCTGAGGTAATAGCCAGAAGGAAAGCTGTTTTCCAGGACAAATATTGCAAATCTGTTGAGGCAGCTGGCTCAAAAGGAGGCAAGGTCAGCTTCTCTAGAATGAAATTGAGGTCCCAAGCAGGTATTGGTTGTTTCCTTGGGGGTTTTATATTCTTAGCCCCTCTGAGGAACTGTCTTAAGAGGGGGTGAGAGAATAAAGGTGGATCAGTGTTGTATTCTGCAGAAATGGCTGAGGCATGGATTTTGATGGAGGAGAATGAAAGTCCACTGCTTAGCAGCTCAGCTAGATACTGTAATATTTGAGGTAAATTCAGTTTTCCAGGATTCTGGCCCTTTTTCTCATTCCAGGCACAAAACCGTTTCCATTTTGCAGAGTAAGCTTTTCTAGTAGACGGCCTTCTGGCCTCCAAAATGACATCCTGCACCTCCTTGGAGAGTAGGGTCTGTTGTGATGTTAAGGAATCTTCCATGCGGCCAGATTGAGTGTTTTTAGCTGACTGTGAAGAGTTTTGAAGCTGTGCTGAGTCAGAAGAAGAGGCATTAGAGGTAGGGACCATGGTGGGGAATGCGTCAGGCTCCTCAGGAGTGGGTACCAGTGTTGTCTTGGCCAGTCTGGAGCAATGAGAATCATCTTTGGTCTGTCTGCTCTGGTTTTTAATAGAACTTTGGGCAGCAGAGGAAGAGGTGGGAAGGCATAAACTGTCATTGTTGTCCAACTGAAAGAGAGCGTCCACTCTCCAGGCCTTTGGATGAAAAGTCCTTGAGCAGAATTTTGACAATTGGTGATTTTTGTGGGAGGCAAAGAGATCTATGTCTGGCCTTCCCCATGCTTGAATTATCTCTGTAAAAACTTGAGGATGCAACTTCCATTCGTGTGGATCTGTCATATTTCTGCTTAGGTTGTCTGCCAGCATGTTTTCCTGGCCTGGCAAGTACTGTGCTTGAAGTTCGATTTGTAATTCCAGAGCCATGTTCCAAAGTGACATGGCCAGCCTGCATAGGGGTATGAATGGGTTCCTCCCTGTTTGTTTATGTACCACATTACTGTGGTGTTGTCTGTCCTTATCAATAGTTGACCTGGATGCAGAAGGTCTTTGAAAGCTATAATAGCATTTATTACTGCTAGCATTTCCTTTTGATTGATGTGAAGGTGATTTTCTTTTTGGGACCATTTGCCCTGAATGCACCGATCTGTCATGTGCACCCCCCAGGCGTAGTCCGAGGCGTCTGTTGTGATGACTTGATTTGCTTGAGGCTTGCAGAATGGGAGACCTGTGTTTGTTTGGCATGCTTGAGCCCACCACAGAAATTCCTTTTGAAGACATGGAATTAGTGGTATTATTGTTTCCAAACTGTGGCTGTGTTGAGACCATAGGTTTTTCAGGTACCATTGAAGTTTCCTCATATGCAGCTTTGCACATGGGATTAGTAGGATGCAAGATGCCATGAATCCCAGAGCCTGCAGGAATTTCCTTGCAGTCAGCCTGGTGAAATTTGCTAGTGTTCTGAAGTATTGAGTTAGTTGCCCCTGCTTCTCTGGCGTGAGGTAGGCCATCTGGGTGTTTGTGTCCAAGTTGGCACCCAGGAAAATTATTTTCTGAGAGGGTATTAGCCTTGATTTCTTTTGTTGACTGTGTATCCCAGAGAATTCAACAACATTATTACATAAGCCAGATGTTTCAGAAGTATGTGCTTGCTGTCCGCTTGGATCAGGCAGTCGTCCAAATATGGGTATATTTGTATCCCTTGAAGTCTGCAGTAGGCAATTACTGATGCCAGGCATTTCGTGAATACTCTGGGCGCAGTAGATAAGCCAAAGGGCAATGCAGAGAATTGATAATGGGTTGAACCTGCAAGAAATCTGAGGTATCTTCTGCAATTTTGACTGATTGGGACATGCAGGTATGCCTCCTTGAGGTCCAATGTTACCAGCCAAGACTCCTTGCCCAGCATGGGAAGAAGCTGCTGTAAAGTGAGCATCTTGAATTTTGGTACGAATAAAAATGTGTTTAGGATGGATAGGTCCAAATTAGGTCTCCAATCTTTTCCCTTCCTTGGTACCAGGAATAGTCTGGAATAAAAACCTTGACCTTGTTCGTGAGTAGGTACCTCTTGAATAGCTTTCATGTCCATGAGATCTGAAATTTGTCTTTGTGCCTCTGCCCTTTGATTGTGTGGCAGGTTTGGCATGCCTCTCATTTTTGGAAGGGTGTGAAAATGGAATCTGTAGCCTCTGTTTATAATGTCCAGGATCCATTTGTCTTTTGTGACAATATGCCAATTTTTTGAAAATAATGCCAGTTTTCCACCTAAGGGTGCTGCCATTTGAGCCTTGCTTGGCATGCAAAGGGGAAAGTCATTGGGCTTGCTTTCTGAATGGCTGCGAACTATCCTCACCACCTCTTTGTGTAGGAGCTTGCCATTGTCTGCCTCTAAACGATCCTTGAGATTGCCCTCTTTCCCTCGGGCGCCTGTATCTACCTCTTTGGGGTCTGTCCGTGGCTGGAAAGGACCAATTTTTGGAAGGCCAATTTCTACTGAAACGTGGAGGTTGTACCTGTAGAAAATCTTTCACTGTTTGCATTGATTTAGCCTTTTCCTCCATTTTCTTTAATACCTCCTCAGCTTTAACACCAAATAATACATCATTTTGAAGAGGGGCATCTAGTAATTTAGCTTTGACATGATCTGGTAAGGTTTGTTCCTTGAGCCAGGCATGTCTACGTATCACTGATCCTGCAACAGCAGCTCTACATGAGGCCTCTAGAGCATCAAAACCACATTGCAAGGTATGTTTACCCACTTGTTCTGCACTATGCATCAAATCCTGCAACTCCTTCAAGTCTGGTTGTTCAGGTTGTGACATTTTACTTCTCAATTGTGATAACAGAAACTGTTGGTACTTTAGCATATGGAACTGGCAGTTTAATGCCCTCATGGTTAAGGTGGCAGAGGAATATACCTTTTTTCCCCACCTTTGTAAGGATCTGGAATCTCTCTCGGAAGGTAATGGATTTTTAGCAGTGGAGGCCTTAATTCCCTTGGGGCCCTGTGAGATAGTTTTTGGGTCAGCTGCATGGCTTTTGTATAAAAATTGGTGTGAGTCAGGAACCCGGTAGTACCTGTCAGGCTTGACTGGGGCTGGTGGTAAAGAATCCGGGTTAAGGCAGGCCTCTGAGTACACATCATCTAGTATGTCTAAGACAGGAGGTATAGCCAGAGGCTTGTGCTGAGGTAGCAAGAGAAAATCCCTAAGCTTTTTCTTGGAATCTGAGTACTCTTGGCCTTCCCAGTGGAAGTGTTCCCTTAAGGTATGCAAGGTTTCCCCAAATGAGTAATCCTCTGGGGGTGAGACAGAGGGAATGGACTCCTCTGCATCAGAATCTTCAAAAGGGGAGTAAGAATGTTCCTGTTCATCAGAGTGCTCTGATATAATGGAGGCCTGGTCAGAGGAGGGGGATTCTTCCTCCACTCTGGGCCTTTTGTCTGGGGGGGGTTGAGAACCCCTGATAAGAGTAATTAAATCCTCAGCCATTTTAAGCATCTGTTTTTTAGGCATGGGGCCTGGAGAAGGGCCCTGTGTAGCTTGTCTCTTAGAATGCATGGCTGCTTTAGACTTAGTGAAAGCCTTGATGGAAAAAGAAGAGGAAGGTCTGAAGACACCTTGAGAGGAGGGAGACCTGTCTACATTTTGAGATTCACCACCAAGAGTGGCTTCGGTATCTGTAGTCGGGGTGTGGGCCGAGGAGCCTGCGACCTTGGGCACAGAAGACACCGCCAATGAAATGTCGTCGGTAGTCAGGGGCTGCGTAGGCACCTCGCTGAGAACCGGACCACCTGTAGTCGGCTTTGGCGTGGTGTCGGTAGAGGCCGCGGACCTCGTATGTCAGTCCTTATCTTTGCATTTTTTAGATAAAACTGGAGTCGGAGTATCCGACGACATAATATAGTTAAATTTTTTGCCAAAATAATGCTGGGCGAACGCTGCCCGACGCTTAATGGTGCGTTTGTTGAATGTAGCACAAAAAAGACAGACCGAGACGTCGTGGTCTGGGCCTAAGCAAGGAATACAGAGGGAATGAAAATCCTTATGCGGTATTTGCTTCCCATATGAAATACAATTATTAACTTTGTCTGACATCGGTCTGAGGCAAGAAAAGTTTCCCCAATGGTGTACTTAGCTTTCAAGAAGACTTCGGTTGCAAAATTTTCGTAATTTCAGGAGCTGGCCGACCGGCACTTGCGAACTGCTTCTGGCACTGCACGGCAAGAAAGACTGAAGAAAATGGCATCAGCTGGTTCTTTTATACCCCTGTCGCACTGACGTCAGGTAAGAAGCGACGACAACCAACGCCGGACCTAGACTTTGGAATTCGGCCGACCGAGGACCCGCCTGACGGCAGGAGAACCCATCTGTTATGACTGCAGCTATATGCACGATGAACATCTCTGATCTGCCACAGCCGGACTGAGGAACGACTTACTGGGATAGAGTATAGGCCTGCTCAACCTATCCATTTAATACATTGGACTTCCAGGTATATGCAGTTCTATCAGAAAGAATTTGAGAAACACAACACAGTGGGTAAGAATGTGTTCCTCCCCTGTTTGAGAATGCACCAGACTACTGGCATATTGCCTGAGTGGAGTCAGCTCACATCCTTGGGGAGGGAGTCCTGGAGGGCCTGCAGTGCTAGAAGGAATGCCATTATCTCCAGGACACTGACGTGAAGACTGGCCTCTGAAGGGAATCACGTGGTTTGGAAAGTCATTCCCAGAACCCCCCCCCCAACCCACCTCTCCCCATCCCAGCTGAGATGTGTTTTTGGTCACCATGGCCTGACAAGAGGGCAAATCTTCGTTGACCCTGAGATACCATTGGTCATTCTAGCTACCAGCAAATATAAGTTTTGTAAATTTGCCATTAGGATTGTGGCACATCAGGATGTTTCTTTGAATATAGGGAGTAAGAAAGAAAGGAAATCATGTAACCTCTGGTTATGATAGCCTCCAAATATCTACAGTGATGGACATGCATGATATGGGGTGTGGGGATAAGTGCCCCCCCCCCCGACTGCAGCAGTCAAGCAACCATTTAGGGCATTGGAAAGCTGGACAAAGGGCCGCTTTGTTTCTGTAGACTACTTCTGCCACAGAGAGATATCCACTATGACTATCTCGGGAGGCCTATCACCAGAAATGTCAGGTGCAAATCCTTGGGATTCTGGAGAAGGTTCTCTGGGATAGAAAAATATATTCCTACTACAGACAAAGTTTTGCTTTCCTGCTGATCGTAGGAAGTATTGATAAAGGATGTTTTAAAGTGTTCCAAAAAATCACAAAGATGCATGCAGGCATGCTGTCTGGCACCTACACCAATGCCTGCTGCTCTAGATGTGCCATCTGCCCGATTTGAAATAAGGCAAATGGACATGGTCAATAAGGACTGAAAGGTGGCTAACTGCATGTCAACAGACTTCTTCTCTTCTGCAGATAAAAATTCCAAGAGGGACTTCGATAACTCCTTAGTCAAATACCTCTGAAAGCAAGTTACATCAACCAAATAGTTCAGCACCCTGAAAGCAAAGGTCACTGAAGCACATACCTGCTTCCCTAACCTGTCCAATGCCCTGAGCTCCCTGTTGGGATGACAGACAGTGCAGTTCTCCTCAGTAAGCTCCTTCTTAGTGTCTGCTGCCACCACCATGGAATCCACTGCAAGACCATTGCTCCAAAAGAGACGATCTATAGGTTACAATAAAATCTTGTCCGGCTTCCAGGGGATGGGTCCAGCTACATCATGTTCCTTTTATGCTCACTTAGAGACCAAATCCAACAACTTGTCCTTGTGGGGGACCACCTAAGAGGTAGATGGGCCAGCCCTAAAAGCCTCAAAAATATTGATTATTCTTGGAAGTAGTGGGCCACCACCCTTTCTAAGAGGTTCAAAATCTTACCGGAGATATCCTCAAGGGGGGGATCTGAGGGGCCCTTCCCCTTCATTGAAATCAGTATTGCAGGAGTCAACATTCCTCTTCCTGCAAGTAAGCTTCCAGTAATCCTTACAAGTGGGATGGTCTGGGGAGGATTCCTATGCCGATGGGGAATCCGCAATCTAGACTATCGTAAGACTTTAAAGGGTTGGCTGTCCTAACATGATAGAACGCTGATGGCAATGACCCAAAGAGCTCTGTGGAGACAAAGATGGATCCAAACAGGGGAGGGAAGTCTGCTTCCCAGAATAAGAGAGTACTATTTTGAAGGCCTCAAAAGCAGTAGCCAAAACAGGTCCCAAGACCATAGTAGAATCCAAAGACGTATCCCTGAAGACCTACTAGACTCAGCTCTGAGGCTGACTCTGCTGAGGAGCTATTCAGCATCGACGCTCAAAGGGGAAGGGATGGCTTCGGAGTCAATCCTGATCCCACTGCTCCGATGCTAACCCCTTGGCTCCCAGATCTGAGATACAGCTGGAGTCAACGAAGACCAAGTCTTCAGATCTGGCACATATAAACACAGGGAAGTGTGCAGATCCAAAAAAATGAAATCCAAAGGTCAGATCTGGGAAGGAGCTACAAGTCGATGAGGGGATGTTTTGTAGTCTGAGACTCCAACAGGGGTCAAAGTTAGGAGAACACCCAGTTATATGTGGGTCCTGACGAACTTTCTCATCATTCTGCCCACGTCCATTTCAGAAAAGATCCTAGAGGACCACACCAGCCTTAGGGATGAAGTAGTGGAAAGGGGTTTGGACATCATGTGGAAAGACCTTTCATGGAAGAAAGAAAATCAGAGCCTGTGAGAAATCAACTCCCGGGAGAAGCATGGTTCTTGATGCAGATGAGTGCTGGATCCAATAGTAATAATTGCCTGACCCAGCACAGAATCCAAGGGTTTCAGCAATTGGGGCCAGCCCCAAAGAACTTGACCGGTCTTGGAAGCATTTCTTTGTGTGCCTTTTCTTGTCCCCTGGCTCATCAGTACTTTTCTCACCCCTAGACTTTTCCATAGTTTTCTTGGAATGGGGGGATGAAGGTGATAGTTATGGAAGGGAAACTTTTCCTGCTGTGGTAGGGAGAAGTCCCTTCAGCACCAGTTTATTTCTCCTCTCAGTTAAGGCCCTGGAACCGAACAACCTGCAAATACAGATCTGCTCATCCAAGTGCAAAGCCCTCAAGCAATACTAGCACTTCAAGTGAGCATCACAGTTTGGGCTCTTGTGGCCCCAAGACACACAATTTTTAAATCCTGATGTTTTTTGTGCCATCGTGTTGGAAAAAATCAGCAACCACAACAACAAGAGGAACAACAGCAATGACTGCACCAACCAACTACAGCTACCCAAAACTGTAAATAATATGAATAAGTTAATAGCAGAGCAAGTCACAACCACACTATCCATGACAGACAAGAAAATGGTTTAAAAGAACCCAAGGGGAGAGGAGAACAGGTGTCAAAAGGCCAAGAAAGAGTAACTTTATATATATATATATATATATATATATATATATATATATATATATATAGATATAGCAGAAGAGGGGAGATATGTGTCAGAACAAGGATACTTAAATTCTAACTAGTAATTTAGGACAGAAAAGCTCAAAAAATCAACTTTAGCTGTCACCAAAGTGCTGAGCTGAAAGATTACTTCTGATTCAAATGAGCAGCAAATATCTGAGGTAACTTGATAACTACAGGTGATTAAGGGTAAGGGATGGTGCCTGAAACTTGGATCCAAAGTCTGAAAGTGGCCAAAGTCATATCCTAGACAGATCTGATATCCCAGCCATTGAGGGTAGGATGGAAGATATAGCAAGGAATCCAAATTTTGTGCACTTGTAGCATCTTTGAAGTACTTTATTTGAATTAATCTATATCAATTATTTAAGCGATTAACAAGTTTGCCAGGAGGCTAAAACATGCAAATACCTCCTGATGCTATGCAATGATAAGTGTTCCCAGGAAAGTATCAGTAGCTCGGAAATCTTGAGCAGAGTTGGAAATAAAAATTAATGGAAGGCTTAAGTGCCATCGATGGCTTCACTTTGAAAAGCAGATTGATTAGAACTCTTCCGGTGTGAAAAAAAGAAAACAGCTGGAAAAAAGCCAGTAAAAATTAACATAGTTGGTAAAATTCAAATATTGATTAGTTCTATTTCTTCCCGAATGTCAACAAAGAAGAAATCTACAGAAAGAGAAAATGAATTGGAAAAGGTGAATAAAAACACTGGTGAGGATATCATGCAACTGGTTAGCAAAAAGCAGTTTAGCTTTTTGCTTTGGTACAGAAGAAGGCTTCTGGTAATTTAGAGGAAATATTAATCAAATGCACTCAGAGGTGTTTAAAATAAGTACGAAATTGGAGGAATATATAAAGTTTAGGTTCATAAGTCGTTACTAGGCTAATAAGCATGATTTATTTTTATTTATGTATTTATTTTTTTCCTTTAATAACCAGAAAAGTCCAACTGAGCCAATAGCTCATGTTCAGCAGAGGACCAGGAAGAAACGGCTCCACACCAAATTCCAAAACATTTAAACAGTAGCTGAGTAATTACATATAAGGGGAGAAAAGCCCAACAATAGAATACATATTTTTTCAGAGTTAGGGAGAAAAGCTCCATAAAAACACACATAAGTATTGGGAGCTAATAATTAGAAAGGGGAAAGGAGACAGAATAGGAAATGGCCAAGTTAGGAGGGTGGCCTAATGGTTAAGGTGTTTGACTTACAAACCCAAGGTGCAGGGTTTGAGTCTCACAAGGGATAATTGGCTAGGCTTAAAATGGCCTGCAAGGGCAGTTAGCCTAGTACTAACCTATGAAACTTAGATATTTGGCTTGCAGGCTAGTGACTGCCTTCCCTACCAGGGATTGATATCAGAGTATAGGCAAGCAGAAAGGAATAAGGGGATCCTAAATGAAAGACCAGCACTGGTAAGTTTAGTTGAATTTTGACATAACAAAAGGGATAATTAGTAGGGCATATAAAATGCTGCATGGCAACTATAGGAATCAATCACAGTAGGTTATAAAGGATTTTGAAGATAAACTGAATATGCAATTCACAAAGAAACAATGGAAGGACATAAGTAAGGCTCCCAAATATGCAATAAAGTGTAGATGATTTAGGATTTTTGCTTGGAAGTGTTTATACAGGAATTTTTACCCCAAGCAGACTCCAAAATAATTTTTCGTAAATGTTGGAGGTGTGATGGGGAAGAAAGGGGTATTGGAGACAGGTTTTGGGAGTGTAATGAGTTGGCAAATTTTACAAATTCCCTGCTGGCTACTCAGTCAGAAATACCATATGAGAATATGGGTATAACTAAGGAAATTATTCTCCTGAATTGCCTAGACATAGTAAGGCCTTGAATTTAAATCTGGTGGCTGCCATAAAACCAATTACTAGGAAATGGAAATCAACATCTAAACCAACCATATAAGAAGTTGTGTATACAGCAACAGAGATAAAAGAACTGGAAGTGGGATTGTTAGAAAAGGGTAGGAGCAAATTACATATTAAAAATGGGAATCATGGGAGCAATGCATGCAGAATAATGTTTTGAGGAGGAATGAGGTTTAAGGGAAGGCAAGAATTGAATGAGCTATGTAATGTTCAACTGACAATGACTGCATAGAAAATTATATGTGATGAATACTGTTTGTAATTGAAAATATGTCAATATGGTTTGTTTTCATTTATATAAATGTATGATTGCCTATGTCATAAGTGATAATTCAATAAAGATATTTTTGGTTAAAAAAAGAATACAATATGTACTGCAAGTAGCAAGACATACTACAAAATTGGATAGCCTACGCCAAGTAAACTAATACATGGTTATTCAAAATATTGACTATATTCGTTTTAATGTATGCAGTATTTTGCTGACAAAACAGACATAGGAATGGAATGAAATGAGAAGGAGTAATGAGCAGGATGGAAAACTTAGGACATGGAGAGAGAGAGAGTGTTGGCTATTATTAGAAAGATAGGAATATTACGGAAAGACACGAGGGAGGAAAGTAAATAGCCATAAGAGTTGGTTGAAGAGATAGGGCCCTTACAAGCCAGCTGCGCACCCTAAACCATTTGGGTCCTGGGTATCATGGGCATCTACACGGGGGGATGTTACTAGGGAGGTAAAGAATAGTTCTGTAAAATCTTACTATAACCATAACCATAGATATCCTTCTCTTCAGTGGTGCAGTATTCATAACCTTTGGGTTAGCCTCCGCCTAGCAACCCGAACATCTGTCCAATATACAAAAGCTTTAGCCACTGCAAGGTACATTGGACATCTGACGTTGGCCGTAGGGGTGACCCAGTCTGATTCCAGTCCCAAGATAGCTGTAGAAGTCCTTAATCATCCAGCAAGCCCAATATATATATATATATATATATATATATATATATAAATATATATATATATATATATATATATATATATATATATATATATATATAAAATATATACACACACACACACACATACATACATATACACACAAGGGGTAGGAGGGTGGGATGGAATACTGCAACATGGAAGAGAAGGACATCTATGGCTACGGTAAGTTTTTACACAACAATTCTATGTCCTCCTATTCTCATGTTGCAGTACTCATAACCTTTGGATGAAAACCAAAGCTCAAAGGGAATGAGAAGAGGGTGGTTTGGAACGGTTTTCCAAAAATCCATGTAGGATTGCCCTAGCAAACCCTGCTCTAGCTCTGGAGATATGATCTAATTTGTAGGCTTTGGTGAAGGTACGGACCGATGTCCAGGTAGCTGCTTCTAGAATAAAGACAGTATCCAGCCCCTTGAAAAAAACTCCAGAGGAGGCCATGGCCCAAGTAGGATAAGCTTTTATGTTCGAGTCTATATTTTTTCCATGGTGTGTATAGCAAAAGGAGATGGCTTTGAAATCCTTGTAGAAACAGTCTGCTTTGTCACAGCTTTTCCCAGAGCCCTGGGGTGAAAGAAAAAGTACAGTTGTGTACACTTACCATAAATGTAGATGTTCGAGTGTATTCACTGTTGCAGTCATTACATTTGGGTTATCCTGCTGGCAGGTTGCCCTCAGTCAGCCTGAATTCCAAAGTCTTGGGTCCTGCGTCAGTTGCTGTTGCCTCTTCCCTGACGTCAGGTTGTCAGGGGTATAAAAGATGAAGCCGACGCCATTTTATTCAGTTTTTCTTGCCCCAGATGTCAGGTGTCCCCAAAAGGGTAGGCTAAATTTATATATATAAAACATACATGCACCAGAAATAAGCTTTACCTTCATCTATAAGCAAATACACCACCTAGGTTGTATAGATTAGAGAAGTAAAGATAAGTTCCAGCAAAAATAAGGAGGATGGCAGGTGGGTAACCTGGACTACAACAGAGAATACACTCGAACATCTACATTTATGGTAAGTGTACACAACTGTACTATGTTCTTCGTGTTTCACTGTTGCAGTCATTAATTTGGGTTGAGTCCCAAAGCTATGGTAGGGGGGCTGGAGCTAAACAGCATTAGGAGCAGCTATGAGGCCCTGCAGAACTGCAGTGGCAAAGCCTGCCTGGATTTAGAGTAAAGAGGCAGATTGTAATGTTTTGTAAAGGTAGGCACTGAACTCCAAGTGGCAGCCTCTAAAATGTCTTTGGTTGGTACTCCCCTGAGAAAGGCTGCAGAAGTGGCTGCAGCTCTGGTTGAATGTGGCCTAATGCCCTTAGGCACTGGTTTGCCATGCTGTGAGTAGCAGAAAAGTACAGTTTTGTACCTACCATAAATGTAGATGTTCGAGTGCTAATACAGCTGCAGTAATCACATATGGGTTCTCTGCCATCAGGCGGGTCCTCGGTCGGCCGAATTCCAAAGTCTAGGTCCGGCGTCGGTTGTTGTCGCTTTCTTTCCTGACGTCAGTGCGACAGGGGTATATAAGACACAGCCGATGCCATATTCTTCAGTCTTTCTTGCCCCAGATGTCAGGTGCCCCCAGAAGGAAGGCAATACATAAATTATAAATATATATATATATATATATATATATATATATATATATATATATATATATACAAGCAATGCAATGTAATCAAAAAACAGTAGTTGCAAGCAAATACACCATAGGAGGATAACTTTTAGTTATGTACTTACCATAACTTTAGATGTTTGGGATCCATCTCGCCTACATTCTGTACTGATGGGCTCGGAGCCGATCCCTCGGCTCCAACTCGGCATGCTATGCTATAGAGCGAAGCCTCTAATTGGCTGAGCTATTTCTTATCCCAGGATGCACCACCACTAATCCCCCAGATCTTGTTTGTCCGCATTCATGCACACATACACAACTTGTTTATATAACATTGCCAGATGTTTCAAGATGAAACAACAGAATTCGGACCTTCTGATATCCTCTGATCTCCAAGGAAGGGGGAAGGAGGGTGGGTTATTAGAATGTAGATGGATCCCAAACATCTAAAGTTATGGTAAGTACATAACTAAAAGATGTTATGTGATCCTATCTCGCCTACATTCTGTACTGATGGGACAGTGTCCCTAGCACCTAAATCCTGGGTGGCTCACTGGAAAACACTCCTGAGCACTGTGGAACCAAATGAAGCTCGTCCCCTAGATGCCACATCCAATTTGTAGTGAGAGATGAAAGTGTGCGGGGAAGACCACGTAGCCGCAGCACAAATGTCACTAATGGCAAGCTTAGAATGGAATGCTACTGAAGTAGCCATAGCTCTTGTAGAATGAGCTTTGACAGAGGTCATAAGCACTTTATTAGAAGAGGAATAAGCTTGAGTAATACAGTCCCTGATCCATTTGGCAATAGTGACCTTTGTGACGGCTTTGCCCAATTTATTATCCGAAAAGGATACAAACAATTGATCTGTTTTCCTTGTTTGTTTGGTCCTATCTAAATAAAAACGCAATTGCCTGTGGACATCCAATGTGTGGAATATGTATTCCGCTTTGTTTGAGTAATTTGGAAAGAAAACTGGAAGTTCTAATGACTGTTGTAGACAAAAACTGGAACAAACCTTAGGG
The DNA here is from genome assembly GCF_019279795.1 of Protopterus annectens. NCBI lineage: Eukaryota > Metazoa > Chordata > Ceratodontiformes > Protopteridae > Protopterus > Protopterus annectens. The sequence goes on along the minus strand of NC_056732.1, from coordinate 1,510,347,466 downwards.
ACAAAGGATGGATTTGGCCTGAGAGATACGCTATCTTTGTGAAAAAACAGGTACGGAGGTTTTACAGACAAAGCTTGAAGCTCTGAAACCCTTCTGGCAGAAGTAATCGCGACCAGAAAGGCAGTTTTCCACGATAGAAATTTCAAATCACATGTTGCTGTCGGTTCGAAGGGGGAGGAAGTTAAGGCACGTAACACCACATCGAGATCCCATGGAGGAGCAGGATGAGAAATCGGAGGTCGTAAAAGCGCAGCACCTTTCATGAAGGTCTTACACAATCTGTTGCTCATTAAAGGTGGGTTTATAGACTCGTGAAAATTGGAAATAGCTGCCAATTGAACCTTGATGGTAGAGACTGAAGAGCCTTGATTGAAAAGGGAAGTTAGAAATTTCAGGACTTCTGATACGGGAATAGTGATGGGATCCAGACCCTGGAGTTGAGCCCAAATAGCAAATCTCTTCCATTTGCTAGAATACAATTTCTTAGTAGCAGACTTGTGGGCCGAAGATAAGATGTGTACAACTTCTGGGTCTAAGGTATGATTCCTGACTATAGCCGGAAGAGGAGGAGCCAAGCCGTCAATTTTAAGGTGTGTAGGGACTGGTGGAGTAGTCCCGACTGATGAACCAATAGGTCTGGGATCTGATCGAGGAACCATGGACCTTCCAGTGCATATTTCCGAAGATAGGGGAACCATACCTGACGAGGCCAGTAAGGAGCAACTAAGATCATTTTGCTCCCCAAGTGAGACGCCTTTTGGATCACTCTGGGAAGGAGGGAACTGGGGAAAAGCATATAGCAAGCCGGTGGGCCACGGATGGGCTAGTGCGTCCATAGCGCTCTCCCCCGGAGCCGGGGTGAGGGAGAAGAACTTTTGCACTTGATTCAGCGGGTTGCGAAGAGGTCGCAACAAGGAATTCCCCATTTGCTGAAAATCTGATTTGCAACCGTAATGTTCAGAGACCACTCGTGGAGAGAGGATAGTTCTGCTCAGTCTGTCGGCTATCACATTGGACTTGCCAGGGATATGAGTCGCCACTAGAAAATGTTTGGTCGACACTGCCCATTCCCAAACTCTCATGGCCTCTCTGCAAAGGGGGTAGGATCTGGTCCCTCCCTGCTTGTTCAGGTACCAGACAACTGACATGTTGTCGGAGTGAATGGCAATTACGCCCTGAGGGAGGTAATCGTGAAGGGCTTGTAGGGACAGAAGCACCGCCCTCATTTCTAAGATGTTGATATGAAGTAGGGTCTCTTCCGAATGCCATTTGCCTTGGACTGACCTGCCCAGGGAATGCCCCCCCCCACCTCATCTGGGAGGCGTCCATAGTCAAAGTGGCCACAGGAGGAGGTGGAAAAAAGGGTCATCCCTGATCCAGATTGGAGGGCATCAGCCACCAGCGAAGGTCCCATTTGCAGGTTTCCGTGATCCATATGAGGTGACTGAGAGGGAGATCCTGAAAGGACCACTGAGTTGAAAGAAGCCACTGGAGAATTCTCATGTGCAACCTTGCTAGGGGGAACTAGAAGAACCGTGGCGGACATAGATCCCAATAGCTGCAGGACCATTCTGGCTGGGGCTTTGGATCTGGGAAGTAAGGCTCGAACTTGAGCCTGTATGGTTTGTATCCTTTCTGTAGGTAGGTAGACCCGCATTCGGTTTGAGTCTATCTCTACTCCGATGAATCTTATGAGTTGAGATGGCAGCAACACAGACTTTGGCCAATTGAAGGTGATTCCAAGGGAAGTGCCCAGTATTATTGTGGCTTGTAGGCTCCGCAATAGTAGATGCTTGGAGGTGGCAGTTAGGAGCCAGTCGTCTAGATACGGAAACACCTGGAATCCTAGACTTCTCAGGTGAGCAGTCACGACCGCCAAACATTTGGTGAACACCCTGGGGGCTGTGGTGAGACCAAAGGGCAGCGCTGAACTGAAAATGACTGTCTCCTAGGCTGAAGCGCAGATGTCTCCTGACGCTTGATGTACCATGATATGGTAATAAGCGTCCTTGAGATCTATGGAGCACATCCAAACACCTTTCTCCAGCAGTGGGAGAATGGATTGTAGGGTGACCATTCGGAACTTGGACTTTTTGACTGAACGGTTTAGAATGCTGAGATCCAAAATGGGCCTCAAGTCCCCGGTCTTTTTTGGCACCAAAAAGAATCTTGAGTAAGTCCCTAATCCGATCTGGTCTGCGGGGACCGGTTGGATGACTCCTTTTTGAAGCAGCTTTGAAACTTCTGAGGCTGCAATTTCCCGTTGACTGGGTGGCGGGTCCGGGATTTTTTTGGACTGAGGTGGGGAGTGAGAAAATGGGATGGCGTAACCTCCGGCGATAATTCGAAGCACCCATCGGTCCTGAGTGATACCTTCCCAGGCTTTTAGGTGCCTCGAAAAACGACCCCCGACTGGCTCCGGAGCTGCACAGTTGGGCAATCCCTCAGGGACTGTGAAAGGCTGATAGAGCCACGAAAGGACTCGCGGTCTCCAGTGTTGCGGGGGCCTCTGCCGCCTCTGGGACGGCGTCTTCCAGAAGAATTTCCCCCTCCTCTGCCTCTAGAAGGGGCATCGTCCTGCTGTGAGGGATAAGACTTCTGAGATCTACGGAACCACATTTTCCCTCCTCTTTTAGCCATGGGGTAAGGCCAAAAGGGAGTGGAAAATCGTGCCCCTACGGCAGTCAAAGTCTTACCTTCTTGCTCGCAGCGGGTCAATGTGTCCTTTACCTTGGGTCCAAACAAAGAGGACCCATCAAAGGGGGCGTCGGCAAAGGAAGACTTAAAGGCCTCCGCAAAATGACACAGGCGGAGCCAGGCTTGCCTCCGTAGAGCAATGCCTGTACCCGCCGCTCTACTCGCCCCTTCGGCCGCATAAGAAATGAGCCTCATGGACGAGTTCGATATGGATGACAGCGTAGCCAGCTGAGAGCCAACCGTCTGGGCCAGCTGCTCAGGCAGGTTACCCAAGAGGGTATCTGAAAGTTCCTTAATCAGATCCCTCTGAAATCTGGTAAAGTGCGTTAGATAGTTCAGGGACCTTAAAGTAAAGGCCGCTGAACTTAGGGTGCGCTTACCGTACCGATCCATGCTCCTAGACTCCTTATTAGGAGGATGGACGGACGTCGAAGCCTCTGCTACATCTTGCTGGGTAGCAGATGCCACCACCAAGGCATCTACAGCCACACCTTTCGTCAAAAACTCCTTTTCTAGGGATGCTGACAGGAACTTATTTGGACGAGCAGGCACCGGTTCCACAGAGTCTGGGTGTTCCCACGCCCTTCGACAGATCAAATCTAGGAGCTCGTCGAAGGGCGGAGACACCCAGGAGGCGGAGGGCTGAGCCCCGAAGGCCTTAAGGAACACCGACTCATCAGCAGAAGGGGTTTGGATTGCCAGCCGCCTCGTTGTTTAAGGGCTTCCAGGATGTCTGCAAAGGAGACATCATCTGAGGACGACTTAGGGGACCCCTCTGCATCATCAAGATCAGTGTCTGATGTGAGAGACTCATCGGGGAAGTCAACGTGCTTCCTCTTGCACAATCTTTTCCTGGGGGGTTCCTCCGAAGAAGCTTCAGAGGGACCTCCAGGAGGGGGGAACCCCCGGTGGGGGTAACCTCAGGCCCTGGGGCTCCGCTGTCTAAGGACAGGGGGACTGCCAAAGACCCAGTCTCCGTATGCAGGGAAGGTGCTGGGGAGACCGTGGAGGTAGACAAAGAAGATTTGGCTAATGCACTCCTCATGGCCCTGACGGCGGGACCACCAGAATCCTGGGAAGGTCCCACCTCCGTGGCCACAACGGTAGACGGTACTCCCGCAGCCAACGCACCGAGAGGAAGGCTTGGGACCGAAAACATCAGTCCCGAAGCGTTCCCCCCCCGGGGCCGACAGAGGAGGTCCGCGTACCGAACTACGACTAGAGAGCCGGGGTTGGAGTAAGGGTCAGGCCCGACCCAAAAACCTCCATCGGCTCCACCAGCACCGGCTCCAACGGTGCCGAGGCTGTTGGAGGAGGAACCATAACAACAGGGTAGACCATCGGCTCCGAAGCCGAATGGGCTGGAGCCGAAACTAACTTTTGGAACACCAGAGACTGGAAAAGTCTTAGGAGCACCCTGTCGATGTCCGAATCAGACATCTTGGAGGATCTAGATGACACCAATCGGGTCCGAACCGACTTCTCCATCGGCTCCATAGGACTAGGGGACCGGCTCCGAATGGCTTCGACTACTATCGGTTCCGAGGGAGACCTCAAAACAATTTCCCTCGGTGCCGAGGAGGGCTTCGGCGCCGAAGGGGAAGAGTCTGAGCCGGTAACCCTCATCGGCTCCAAAATCAGTGGAGCCGATGAAGGTGACCCACCTCTCGATGCCCCAGTCCTCGGCTCCGAAACCAGAGGGGTCGAGACTGGAGGCATCGAGGCAGACCGTTCCGCCCTCGGCTCCGAAGTCCGTGGAGGCGATGGAGAAGCCTGCCTAGGTTTCTTGGCAGTCGGTTCCGACAGACTGGTCGGAGCCGACGCTTTTTTCTTCTTGGTAGGAGAGGAAGAGGAAGATAAGGCCTCCTCGAAGGAGGGTTTAATCAGCCCTTTTAATATTAATTTATTCTTCCTCTCTTGGAGGACTCTAGAAGAAAAGGCGTGACACACGCTACAGGACTCCTGTAGGTGCTTGGCGCCTAAACAATATACGCACGAGGCGTGGTCGTCAGTTACAGACATTTTGTAACCACACCTCGCGCACTTTTTAAACCCAGAGGGTCTATGTTCCTTAGACATGCTGACTAACAGGCACTAAAAAAAAAACAAGTTAAAGTAGCTGTTCAGAGATGTTTTACACAAGGAAAACTTTAAACCAAGTTTTTTTTTTTTTTTATATAACGAGACAATACACAATGTCAGAACAATACACAATATCAAGACAAAAATTACTGAAAGGAGGGTCAAGACCCTCTAACTTAAGCAGGTACTTGACCTCCTGAAAAAACAAAAGACGCTAGATAAAGAATAGGGGAAGGCCCCTCTAACTTAAACGGGAAACCTTTGCTTAAACCAAAACACAACTTTTTCTAAACAAAAGTTATCAAAACACACTCGTACAACAACAATAGCTGTTAAAACAGTTTTTGGGGTAAGAATAGCAAAATTCCTGACAGGAAACTTTGAAGAAAACAGTACTTAGCTCAGCCAAGTTTGAGACCACGTCCTAGCTTGTAAGCGGCAAACGAGATCTGGGGGATTAGTGGTGGTGCATCCTGGGATAAGAAATAGCTCAGCCAATAAGAGGCTTCGCTCTATAGCATAGCGTGCCGAGTCGGAGCCGAGGGATCGGCTCCGAGCCCATCAGTACAGAATGTAGGCGAGATAGGATCACATAACATCCCAAATTAGGTTGTATGAGGAGGTGTTAGCCACTAGTCCTTTACCAAGAGGGGAAGGAGGGAGGGAAACTTGTACTGCAGCTGTATTAGCACTCGAACATCTACATTTATGGTAGGTACAAAACTGTACTATGTTCATCGTGCATACAGCTGCAGTAATCACATATGGGTAGAATCCCAAAGCTACGCACAGGGTGGTAAGCACTAGGTGGAACTGGGATGAGCCAGAATGCCCTGCAACACAGCAGTGGCAAAGCCTGCTCTAGTTTTGCAATATAAAGGCAGGTGGTAGTGTTTTGTGAAGGTATGCACAGAACTCCAAGTGGCTGCCTCCAAAATATCTTTGGTAGGAACTCCTCTGAGGAAGGCTGTAGAGGTAGCTGCGGCCCTGGTGGAGTGTGATCTGATGCCTGTAGGGACAGATTTCCCATGATAGGAGTAACAAAATCGTATGCAGTGGCCTATCCATTTTGAAATTGTCTGTTTGGTAACAGGCTTCCCTTGAGCTCCTACAGCGTAGGACACAAAAAGTTGTTCTGATTTCCTGAAAGGCTTTGTTCTGTCCAAATAATAACGTAGCTGTCTATGGATGTCTAAGGAATGTAGCAGCCTTTCCCCTTTGTTTTGAGAATTGGGGTAAAAGGTAGGTAAGTGTATGGCTTGATTTAAAGCTACCCTGGATACCACTTTAGGCATAAAAGACGGGTTGGTTCGAAGGGAAACCCTGTCCTGATGGAAGATGAGAAAGGGCTGTACAGCCATGAGGGCTTGTAGTTCCGAAACCCTACGAGCTGAGGTAATGGCCAGAAGGAAATCTGTTTTCCAGGACAAATATTGCAAATCTGTTGAGGCAGCTGGTTCAAAGGGAGGCAATGTTAATTTTTCTAGAATGTAATTAAGATCCCAGGCTGACACTGGTTGTTTCCTTGGTGGTCTTATATTCTTAGCCCCTCTGAGGAACTGTCTTAAAAGTGGGTGAGAGAATAACGGTGGATCCGTGTTGAATTCTGCAGAAATGGCTGAGGCATGGATTTTTATGGAGGAAAATGAAAGTTCACTGTTCAGCAGCTCAGCTAGATACTGTAATACCTGAGGTAAATTCAGTTTTCTACGGTCCTGGCCTTTTTTCTCATTCCAAGAGCAAAACCGTTTCTTTTTTGCGGAGTAAGCCTTTCTAGTAGATGGCCTTCTGGCCTCCAGAATGACGTCCTGCACCTCTTTGGGGAGTAGGGTCTGTTGTGGTGTTAAGGAATTTTCCATGCAGCGAGATTGAGAGTTTTCAGCTGAATGTGAAGAGTTTTGTAGCTGTGCTGAGTCAGCAGAAGAGGCATTAGAGGTAGAGGCCAGGGAGGAGTATGTGTTAGGCTCCTCAGGAGTGGGTACCAGTGCTGTCTTGGCCAGTCTGGAGCAATCACTATCATCTTTGGTCTGTCTGCTCTTGCTTTCAAGAGCACCTTGGGCAGAAGTAGCAGAGGTGGGAAAGCGTACACTGTCCATGCTGTCCAACTGAATGAAAGGGCGTCCACTCTCCAGGCCTTTGGATGAAAGGTCCTTGAACAAAACATTTCCAATTGATGATTCCTGTGGGAGGCGAAGAGATCTATGTCTGGCCTCCCCCACGCTTGGATTATCTTTGTAAACACCTGAGGATGCAACTTCCATTCGTGCGGATCTGTCATATTTCTGCTTAGATTGTCTGCCAGTGTGTTTTCCAAACCTGGCAAGTACTGTGCTTGAAGTTCGATTTGCCATTCCAGAGCCAAGTTCCAAAGTGTCATGGCTAGTCTGCACAGGGGGTATGAATGTGTTCCTCCTTGTTTGTTTATGCACCACATTACTGTGGTGTTGTCTGTTCTTATCAATAATTGTCCTGGATGCAGGAGGTCCTTGAATGCTGTAATTGCATTTATCACTGCTAGCATTTCTTTTTGATTGATGTGAAGGTGCTTTTCCTTTTGGGACCATTTGCCCCGAATGCACCTGCCTGTCATGTGCACCCCCCAGGCGTAATCTGAGGCGTCTGTTGTGATGACTTGATTTGCTTGAGGCTTGCAGAATGGGAGACCTGTGTTTGTTTGACATGCTTGGGCCCACCATAGAAATTCCTTTTGCAAACATGGAATTATTGGTATTATTGTTTCCAAATTGTGGCTGTGTTGAGACCATAGGTTTTTTTAGGTACCATTGAAGTTTTCTCATATGCAACTTTGCACATGGGATTAAAAGAATGCAAGATGCCATGAACCCCAGAGCCTGCAGGATTTTCCTTGCAGTAAGCCTGGTACATTTTGCTAGTATTTTGAAGTACTGAGTTAGTTGCCCCTGTTTTTCTGGCATAAGGTAGGCCATCTGGGTGTTTGTGTCCAAGTTGGCACCCAGGAAAGTTATTTTCTGAGATGGTGTTAGTCTGGATTTCTCTTTGTTGATTGTATATCCCAGAGAATTCAGTAACCGTGTTGCATAAGCCAGATGTTCCAGAAGTATGTGCTTGCTGTCCGCTTGGATCAGGCAGTCGTCCAAATAAGGGTAAATTTGTATCCCTTGAAGTCTGCAGTAGGCAATTACTGATGCCAGGCATTTTGTGAATACTCTGGGTGCAGTAGATAAGCCAAAGGGCAATGCAGAGAATTGATAGTGGATTGAACCTGCAAGAAATCTGAGGTATCTTCTGCAGCTTTGCCTGATTGGGACATGCAGGTATGCCTCCTTGAGGTCCAATGTTACCAGCCAAAACTCCTTGCCCAGCATGGGAAGAAGCTGCTGTAATGTGAGCATCTTGAATTTTGGTACGAGTAGAAATGTATTTAGGATGGATAAGTCCAAAATGGGTCTCCAGTCGGTTCCTTTCCTTAGTACCAGGAAAAAGTCTGGAATAAAAACCTTGACCTTGTTCATGAGTAGGTACCTCTTGAATAGCTTTCATGTCCATGAGTTTTGAAATTTGTATTTGTGCCTCTGCCCTTTGATTGTGTGGCAGGTTTGGCATGCCTCTCATTTTTGGAAGAGTGTGAAAATGAAATCTGTAGCCTCTGTTTATAATGTCCAGGATCCATTTGTCTATTGTGCTAGTATGCCAATTTCTTGTAAATAATGCCAGCTTTCCTCCCAAGGGAGCTGCCAGCTGAGACTTGCTTGGCATGAAAAGGAGGAAGTCATTGGGTTTGTTTTCTGTATTGTTGTGCACTGTCTTCGCCACCTCTTGGTGCTGGAGTTTGCCATTGTCTGCCTCTACATGATCCTTGAGATTGTCCTCTGCCCCTTGTGCGCCTGTATCTTCCTCTTTGGGGCTTGTCCGTGGCCGGAAAGGACCAGTTTTTAGAAGACCAATTTCTGCTAAAAATGAGGTGGTTGTACCTGTAGAAAAGCCTTGACAGTTTGCATAGATTTAGCTTTTTCTTCCATTTTCCGTAGTATCTCCTCAGCATTAGTACCAAATAGTACATCCTTTTGTAAAGGAGCATCTAGTAGTTTAGCTTTAACATGATCAGGCAAGCTTTGTTCCCTAAGCCAGGCATGTCTACGAATGACTGATCCTGTAACAGCAGCTCTACTTGAGGCCTCTAAGGCATCATAGCCACATTGTAAGGTGTGTTTACCTACTTGTTCTGCACTATGCATCATATCCTGCAATTCCTTCATATCTGGTTGTTCAGGTTGAGACATTTTATTTCTTAATTGTGATAACAGAAAAGTACAGTTTTGTACCTACCATAAATGTAGATGTCCGATAGATATGCAACTGCAGTCAAAACATATGGGTTGTCCTGCCTCAGGCAGCCCTCGGTCAGCCGAATTCCAAAGTCTGGGTCCGGCGTCGGCTGGTGTCGCCTCCTCTCCGACGTCACCACGGCTGGAGTATAAAGGCATCGGCCGACGCCATCTTCTTCAGTGTTTCTTGCCCCAGATGCCAGGTGCCCTCCTAGGAAGGCTGAATTTGGTAAATGGATAAAAATAATCCCAAACATGCACAACAGTAATAAACAGATACACCATAGGAATACCCCCAGCTAATGGGAAAAAGGGGGAAGGACCCAAATAGAAGGATACAGAGGGGTAGGTGGGAGGGAAAATCCGACTGCAGTTGCATATCTATCGGACATCTACATTTATGGTAGGTACAAAACTGTACTATGTCCTTCAAGAATGCAACTGCAGTCATAACATATGGGTTGAATACCATAGCCAAGCTGGGGGTGGATGGAACTAAGATAAGGATGGTGTAGCTAAAATCCCTTGCAGGACTGCCGAAGCAAAGCCTGCTCGGGATCTGGAATATAAGGGCAGGTTGTAGTGCTTGGTAAATGTATGCATGGAGCTCCATGTAGCAGCCTCTAAAATGTCCTTTGTGCCACTCCTCTTAGGAAAGCAGTGGAAGTGGCCATAGCTCTGGTGGAATGTGGCCTACTATTGGCTGGCACACTTTTTCCATGGAAAGAATAGCAGAATCTGATGCAATGTCCAATCCATTTTGAAATTGTTTGTTTGGAGATGGCTTTTCCTTGCATTCCAGCAGCATAGGCTACAAACAGTTGGTCAGACTTTCTGGTGGCCTTAGTTCTGTCCAAGTAGTAACGTAATTGTCTGTGTATGTCCAAAGTATGCAGCAGCTTTTCCCCACTATTTTGAGGATTGGGGAAGAATGCAGGCAGGAGAATGGCTTGATTTAGAGACACCCTGGAAATAACTTTGGGCATGAATGTAGGACTGGTTCTTAGAGAAACTCTGTCTTGATGAAAAATGAGAAAGGGAGGCACTGCCATGAGTGCCTGTATCTCCGAAACTCTTCTTGCAGATGTGACTGCCAATAAGAAGGCCGTCTTCCATGAAAGAAATTGCTGCTGGCTCAAATGGAGGAAGAGTTAATTTTTCCAACACATAGTTGAGGTCCCATGCAGGTACTGGCTGTTTTCTGGGAGGTTTGATATTCTTTATTCCCCTTAGAAACTGTCTTAGCAAGGGATGAGAAAACACTGGAGGGTCACAGTTGTATTTTGCTGAGATTGCTGAGGCATGAATCTTTATTGAAGAGTATGAAAGTCCAGTATGAAGTAATTCTGCCAAGTATTATAAAATCTGAGGTATACTCGGTAATGCTGTGTCCTGACCCCTGTTGGCATTCCATATGCTGAATCTCTTCCATTTGGCTGAATATGCCTTTCTTGTGGAAGGTCTGCGTGCTTCCAGCAAGATCTCTTGAACCGATTTTGATAGAGAGGTAGGCGGAGAAGTCATGTTAGCCTCCAGGCTGTCAGGTGTAATGATTTCAGGTCTTGATGTACAGTCCTGTAATTGTGTTGTGTTAGGAGCAGGGGCCCTAGAGTCAGAGGCCATGGTTTGGTCCGAGTTATGGTCAATAGCAGTGGGTACCAGTGTTGCCTTGGCCAGTCTGGAGCTATCAAAATACCTGTTGGTTGTTCTGCTTTGATCTTCAATATCACCTTGGTCAGCAGAGGCAGAGGAGGGAATGCATAAATTTTTAGAGAATTCCAGCTGAAGGAGAGAGCATCAGTCTTCCAGGCTAGAGGATGGTGAGTCCTTGTGCAGAACTTTTTCAGGTGATGATTTAAGTGGGATGCGAAAAGATCTACATCCGGTCTTCCCCATGTCTTCGTCAGTTGAGAGAAAATGTGAGGATGCAACATCCATTCGTGTGGATCCATGAAATTTCTGCTCAGGTTGTCCGCCAGTACATTGTCCTTGCCTGGTACAAACTGGGATTGTAAATGTATCCTCAGGCTCAGGGATTTTTCCCAGAGAAGCACTGTTAGTCTGCAGAGGGGATAAGAATGAGTGCCTCCCTGCTTGTTTATGTACCACATGACAGTGGTGTTGTCTGTCCTTATCAGTAAATGTCCTTGTTGTAGTGATTTTTCGAAAGTCTCGATTGCATGTATCACTGCCAACATTTCCTTTTGGTTTATGTGCAGATGTCTTTCCTTTGGGGTCCATTGCCCCTGAATGCATCTGTCCTCCATGTGCGCCCCCCATCCATGGTCTGAGGCGTCTGTTGTAATCATTTGGCCTGCTTGAGGTCTGTTGAAAGGCATACCTTTGTTTTGCTGACTGGCTTGAGCCCACCATAAAAATTCTTTTTTCAGACACGGAATAAGTGGGATTATGTCCTCTAGGCTTTGGCTGTGTTGAGACCATAAGTTTTTTAAATACCATTGCAGCTTTCTCATATGAAGTCTTGCCAAAGGTATCAGAAGGATGCAAGATGCCATGAACCCCAGGGCCTGCAGGAATTTCCTTGCAGTCAGCTGGGAGAGTTTTGCTAGGCCTTTGAAGTACTCTGGTAAATGCTGCTGCTTTTCCTCTGTGAGCTAGGCCATTTGGTTTTCTGTGTCCAGTTTGGCTCCTAAGAAAATAATCTGTTGGGATGGCAGTAGTTTTGACTTCTGAATGTTGACTGTGTATCCCAAGGCCTGCAGTAGATGCATGACATAGTCCAAATTTTCTCTTAAGGTTTGTTTGTTGTCTGCTTGTATGAGGCAGTCGTCCAAGTAGGAGTATATTTGAATCCCCTGCAGTCTGCAGTGTGCCACTACTGATGCCAGGCATTTCGTGAACACTCTGGGTGCAGTAGATAAGCCAAACGGCAATGCTGAGAATTGATAATGCTCTGTTCCTGCAAGAAATCTGAGGTATCTTCTGCAACTTTGTCTGATTGGGACATGCAGGTATGCCTCCTTGAGGTCCAGAGTGACCAGCCAAGACCCCTTGCCCAGCATGGGAAGGAGTTGATGCAACGTCAGCATTTTGAACTTTGGCACTATGAGAAAAGTGTTTAGAGATGACAAGTCCAGTATGGGTCTCCATTTGTTTTCTTTTCTTGGAACAAGGAACAGCCTTGAATAAAATCCCTGGCCTTGTTCCTGAGGAGGAACCCTTTCTATTGCTCTTATGTTTAACAGCTTGGAAACTTGATAGAGTGCCTCTGCCCTTTGATGATGTGGCAGGTTTGGCATGCCTTGTCTTATTGGTAATGTGTGGAAGTGGAATCTGTAACCTTTGTCTATCAAATCCAGAATCTAGTTGTCCTTGGTTAAGATATGCCAGTTTTGTGAGAATAAGGATAATTTTCCGCCCAAGGGTGCTTCTCTTTGGACCTTTGTAGGCGGAATGAAAATCAAGTCATTGCGATTGTCCTTGTGGTGCAGCTGAACTGTCTGCACCACTTCTTTGGTTTGGAGGTTGCCATTGGCGTCCCCTGTAAGATCCTCGGTATTGCCCTCTACCTCGGGCACGTCTGCTTTTTCCCCTTTGAAACTTGTCTGAGCTGGGGAAGGACCAATTCTTTGAGGGCCAGTTTCTGTTGAATCTGGGTGGCTGAACCTGAAGGAAATCCTTGACTGTCTGTACTGACTTTGCTTTTTCCTCTATGGATTTCAATACATCTTGTGCATTAGCACCAAAAAGCTTCTGTTTTTCCAAAGGTGCATCAAGTAACTTTACTTTAACATGGTTAGGCAAAGGCTGATCCTTTAACCAAGCATGTCTACGTATCACAGCCCCAGTCATAGCTGCCCTACATGAAGCCTCCAGTGCATCATAACCACACTGTAGAAAATGGTTGTTAACCTGCTGAGTGCTATGTATGTGATCCTGCAATGCCTTTTTATCAATAGGCTCAGGAGAAGCTAACTTTTTCTGTAAATCATCCAGGAGAAAATCCTGGTACTGAAACATGTGAAAAAGGCAATTTAGTGACCTCATTGCCAGGGTAGTAGAAGTATATACTTTTTTACCCCGTCTCTCCAGGGACCTTGCTTCCCTGTCTGATGGCAGTGGGTTTTTGGCAGAGGAGGTAGCCACTCCCTTGGGGCCCTGTGAAATAATGTCTAGATCCACAGAGTGGGCCTTAAAAAGGTGTTTGTGAGTGTCAGGGACCCTATAATATCTGTCCGGCTTGACAGGAGCCGGAGGAAGAGAATCAGGGTTAGCACTGGAGTCAGAGAAAACATCATCCAAAACATCCATAACAGGTGGAATAGCTAAAGGCCTGTGCTGGGGAAGCTTGAGGAAGGTACGAAGCCTTTTCCTGGAGTCAGAGAATTCCTGACCCTGCCATTGGAAATGTTCCCTCATGGAATGAAGGACTTCACCAAATGAAAAATCCTCTGGAGGGGAGGCAGAAGGAATTGATTCCTCAGCATCAGAGTCCTCGTAGGCCTGGAAGGATTCTTCTTGGGTATCAGAATGTTCAGAATCCCCAGAGGCTTCATCCGAGGAGAGGTCGTCCGCCTGCTCAGTCCTGGGCCTTTTCTCTGCAGGTGGCTGGGAACCCCTTTCCGGATAAGGCTGAGACCCCCCTGATAAGGGGAAATAAGATCAGCAGCCAGAGACATGATCTGCTTATCAGAGGAAGGGGCCTGGGCAGTAGGTCTAGGATGGGCCTTGGCCTGGCTGGCGGCCTTAGCACGTGCAAAGGCCTTGATGGACATGGCTACAGGAGGCCTAGTAGCCCCACGTGCAGGCGTAACCTTGTCCACAGAAATGGTGTCGGGTAGATCCAGAACTTCGGTTTCCGGAGGAAAATCAACAACCGGCACCGGAGAGATCTCCGAGACCGAAGGTCGTGTTAACGCTGTGTTGTCGGCCTGGAGCGGTAGATTAACCACTTCCGAAGGGACCGGAGCACTAGCAGAGGGTTTGGGAGTAGCATTGGTAGTGGACGCGGGCCGAGGATGTCGGTCCCGGTCCTTGCGTTTTTTAGCAGATTGGGTAGTCAGTAGATCCGACGGCATGATATACGCAAAAGATTCACCGAAAAAATCCTCGGCGAATTCTGCCCGGCGCCTGAGAGTGCGCTTATTAAAGCAAGCACAGGCAGCACAGGCCGAAACGTCGTGGTCTGGGCCCAGGCAAGGAAGGCAGAGAGAATGGAAGTCCTTATGAGGTATTTGTTTACCACAAGACAAACAATTATTAACTTTCTCAATTTGTTCTGACATCGGCTGAGGCAAGAATAAATGTTCCCCAACGGGGTACTTAGTTTTTAGATGACTTCGGTACTGAAAACACAGGAGCTGGCTGACCGGCACTTGCGAACTGCTTCTGCTTCGGGCACCGCATGGCAAGAAAGACTGAAGAAGATGGCGTCGGCCGATGCCTTTATACTCCAGCCGTGGTGACGTCGGAGAGGAGGCGACACCAGCCGACGCCGGACCCAGACTTTGGAATTCAGCCGACCGAGGGCTGCCTGAGGCAGGACAACCCATATGTTATGACTGCAGTTGCATTCTTGAAGGACATCTGCTGATATTTAAGCATATGGAACTGACAATTTAAGGCCCTCATGGCTAGGGTGGCCGAGGTGTATACCTTTTTTCCCCACCTTTCTAAGGATCTAGATTCTCTTTCGGAAGGTAGTGGATTCTTGGCAGTAGAGGCCTTCATTCCCTTGAGGCCGTGAGAAATGGTTTCAGGGGCAACATTATGGCTTTTGAAAAGAAATTGGTGAGAGTTAGGAACTCTGTAGTACCTATCAGGTTTGACTGGAGCAGGAGGCAGGGAATCCGGATTAAGACAAGCCTCCGAGTAAACATCATCAAGTATGTCCAAGACAGGAGGTATAGCCAGAGGTCTGTGTTGAGGTAACAAAAGAAATTCCCTAAGCCTTTTCTTGGAATCAGAAAAGTCTTGGCCTTCCCAATGGAAGTGTTCCCTCAAGGTGTGCAAGGTTTCTCCAAAAGAAAAATCCTCTGGGGGAGATACAGAAGGAATGGACTGTTCTGCATCAGAATCTTCATAAGGGGAGTACGAGTGTTCCTCTACATCAGAATGCTCTGAGAAAATGGAGCCCTGTTCAGAAGAGGGAGAATCTTCCTCCACTCTGGGTCTCTTGTCTGGAGGGGGTTGGGAACCCCTGATAAGAGTAATTAAATCCTCAGCCATTTTAAGCATCTGCTTTTTAGGCATGAGGCCTGGGGATGGGCCCTGAGCAACAGGCCTCTTGGGATGCATGGCTGATTTGGACTTAGTAAAGGCCTTAATGGAAAAGGAAGATGAGGGTCTAAACACACCCTGGGTGGAAGTGGACCTGTCCACATTAGGAGGCTCAACACTCACAGTGGCTTCGGTGGTTGTAGTCTGAGTAAGGGCCGAGGTACCTGCGGTCTCGGTTACAGAAGACACCGCCAGGGAAGTGTCATCGGTAGTCAGGGACTGCATAGGTGTCTCACTGAGAACCGGACCACGTGTAGCCGGTTTTGGCGTGGTGTCAGTGGAGACTGCGGATTTCACGTGTCGGTACTTGCATTTTTTGGACAAACGGTAGTCGGAGTCTCCGACGACATTTTATAATCAAAGGCTTTACCAAAATAATGTTGGGCGAACTCCGCCCGACGCTTAATAGTGCGTTTATTGAAAGTAGCGCAAAAGCGACAGCCCGAGACGTCGTGGTCTGGGCCTAAACAAGGTATGCAGAGGGAATGGAAATCCTTATGCAGTATTTGCTTCCCACAAGAAATACAATTGTTAACTTTGTCTGACATCGGTCTCAGGCAAGAAAAGTTTCCCCAACGGGGTACTTAGCTTTAAAGAAGACTTCGGTTTCCAATTTTTTGTAAATTCAGGAGCTGGCCGACCGGCACTTGCGAACTGCTTCTGCTTCGGGCACCGTGCGGCAAAAAAGACTGAAGAATATGCCGTTGGCTGTGTCTTATATACTCCTGTCGCACTGACGTCAGGAAAGAATGCGACAACAACCGACGCCGGACCTAGACTTTGGAATTCGGCCGACCGAGGACCCGCCTGGCAGCAGAGAACCCATATGTGATTACTGCAGCTGTATGCACGATGAACATCGAATGCAGTGACCTATCCGCTTTGAAACAGTCTGCTTGGAGATAGCCTTTCCTTGTTATGCTGTGGCATATGCCACTAGTAATTGTTCTGTCTTTCTGAAAACTTTAGTTTTGTCCAAGTAGGTTGTCCAAGTAGGATCTACGTTGTCTGTGTATGTCCAAAGAATGCAGAATTTTCTCCCCCTTGTTCTGTGGATTTGGATAAAAGGTTGTCAAATGAATAGTTTGGTTAAGGGCTACACTGGATACCACCTTAGGCATAAATGTAGGGTTTGTTCTCAGAGAGACCCTGTCTGGATAAAAAATGATAAAGGGTTCCACAGCCATGAGATCCTGTAGCTCTGAAACTCATCTTGCAGAAGTTATTGCTAGGAGCAGAGCTGTTTTCCAAGATAAGAATTTTATGTCTGCAGTAGCTGCTGGCTCAAAAGGAGGTAAGGTGAGTTTTTCCAAGACATAATTAAGGTCCCATGCAGGTATTGGCGTTCTCCTTGGAGGCCTTAAGCTTTTGGCTCCTCTGAGGTACTGCCTTAATAAGGATGAGAAAAGAGTGGTGGCTCTGTATTGTAATGAGCTGAAATGGCAGAGGCATGGATTTTAATTGATGAGAAAGATAGGCCTTTGTCCAGCATCTCGGTTAAGTATTGTAAACTCTGAGGAATATTTGGGACAGCTGTATCAGTTCCTTGAGCTTGGTTCCAAGCGCAAAACCTCTTCCATTTCCCAGCATAGGATTTTCTAGTACTAGGCCTTCTGACTTCTAAAATGACATCCATCACAGCTTTACTGAGAGGTGTGGTTTGTATGGCTACATTATCCGCCATGCTGCCAGGTTTAGGGTCCTGAGTTGGCTTTGCAGAATCTGATTGTTTTGCTGGGACAGTAGATGAGGTATTTGAGGTAAGGTCCAGGATGGGCATTGGGACAAGTTCCTTAAGATAGGATACCAGTACTGGCGTGGCCAGTCTGGGGCAATCAGAATCATTTTTGGTTTCTCCTGCCTGACCTTTAGGAGTATCTTGGGGAGGAGAGGTAGTGGAGGAAAGTCATATACTGATAGGTTTGTCCAGTTGAAAGATAAGGCGTCCACTTTCCAAGCTTGTCTGTGATAAGTCCTTGTGCAGAATCTTTTTAGTTAATTGTTTTGAGGGGAGGCAAATAGATCTATGTCCGGGCATCAACATTTCTTTGTTATCATGCTGAAGACTTGTGGATCCAGCTGCCACTCGTAGGGATCCATGAGGTTTCTGCTTAGTTCGTCTGCCAGAGTGTTTTCCTTTCCTGGCAGGAATTGTGCCTGCAGATGAACTTGGTAAGTCAATGCTGTGTCCCATAAAGCCATGGCTAGTCTGCACAGGGGATAAGAATGAGTGCCCTCCTGTTTGTTTATGTACCAAATGACCGTGGTGTTGTCTGTCTATCAGTAGTTGTCCCGGATGAAGTAGGTCCTTGAAGGCTGTCAGGGCATTTTGAACAGCTAGCATCTCTTTTTGATTGATATGCAGATGCTTTTGGTTTGTGGACCAGGTGCCCTGAATGCCTCTTCCTGCCATGTGTGCCCCCAAGGTATAATATGATTTATCTGTCGTTAGGCTCTGCCTGACTGGGGGTAGTGAGAATGGCTGTCCCTTGTTTTGGTGACAAGCCTTTGCCCACCATCAAAACTCCTGTTGCAGGCAGGGAATTAGAGTAATCATTGTTTCCAGACTGGCAATGTTGCGTCCAAACACTTTTTAGGTACCACTGAATTTTCCTCATATGCAGTCTTGCATATGGAATTAGTAAGATGCAGGATGCCACGAAGCCCAAAGCCTGCAGAATTTTTCTTGCAGATAACTGGGCCTTTGTTGCCATTTCCTTGAAAAAGGTAGTCAGTTGCCTTTGTTTTTCTGGAGTGAGATAAGCCATCTGGGCAGTTGTATTTAAGCTTGCACCCAGGAATATTATCTCTTGAGAGGGTACTAGTTTTGATTTCTTTTTGTTGACTGTGTACCCTAGGCATGTTAAAAGTCTTATCACAAACGTCAGATGCTATAGTAGAATATCCTTGTTCTCTGCTTGTATGAGGCAGTCATCCAAGTAAGGATATATTTGTATTCCTCTTTATCTGCAGTAAGCAATTACTGGTGCCAGACAATTTGTGAAGACCCTGGACACAGTAGATAAGCCAAAGGGCAGTGCAGAGAATTGGTAATGCTTTGAGCCAGCCTTGAATCTGAGGAATCTTCTGCACGTTTGTCTGATTGGGACATGCAGGTATGTCTCTTTTAGGTCTAAAGTCACGAGCCAAGCCTTGCTGCCCAGCATGGGCAGAAGCTGCTGTAAGGTCAACATCTTGAATTTTGGTATATCCAGGAAAGTGTTTAGAATAGATAGGTCCAGTACTGGTCTCCATACTTGGTCCTTTCTGGGTACCAAGAACAGTCTTGAGTAAAATCCTTGTCCCTGCTCTTGCTGAGGCACTTGTTGAATAGCCCTCATGACTATGAGAGCTGCGACTTGTTTTTGAGCTTCTGCCCATTGATTTTTTGGCAGGTCTGGCCAACCGTTTGCCCTTGGTAGGGTATGGAAATGAAACTTGTAGCCTTGAGACACTACGTCTAGAACCCATTTGTCCTGGGTTATAATGTGCCAATTTTGAGAAAAAAGTGCTAGTTTTCCCCCCTAAGGGTGCTGCCAGAAGATAAGTGCTTGGTGCAGGCAGGGAGAAGTCATTGGGACTGTTTCCTGTATGATTGTGATTTGTCCTCTCCACCTTTGGAGGTAGAGGCACTGCACTGTTTAGACCTGTAGGATCCTTGTGGCTGTGATCTGCCTCTAGGGCTTCTGGATCTGCCCCTTTGAGGTCTGTCTGAGACTGAAAAGGACCAATTCTTTGTAGGCCAGTGTCTGCTAAATCTAGGAGGCTGTACCTGTAAGAAATCCTTGACCATTTGCATAGATTTAGCTTTGTCTTCCATTTTCTTTAACACCTCTTCTGCCTTAACACCAAACAAGGTATCATGTTGTAAAGGAGCATCTAATAATTTTGCTTTAACATGGTCAGGCAGATTTTGTTCTTTTAACCAAGCATGCCTCCTAATGACAGGACCCGTAACAGCGGCCCTGCAGGAGGCCTCCAGAGAATCAAAATCACATTGCAAAGTATGCTTTCCAACTTGTTCAGCTGCATGCAATAAATCCTGTATTTCTTTTTTTTTGCACATTCAGAATTTGCCACCATTTTCTGTTTAAGCAATGTCATGATATATTGCTGATATTTGAGCATATGAAACTGGCAATTTAAGGCCCTTATAGCCAAAGTAGCAGATGTGTAAATCTTTTTTCCCCATCTATCCAGAGCCCTAGAATCGCTATCAGAGGGGGTAGGGTTTTTTGCAGTAGAAGCCTTGACCCCTTTTGGACCCTGAGAAATAGTTTCTGGGTCTGCAGTAGGGTTTTTGAAAAAGAATTTATGAGAGTCAGGGACTCTGTAGTATCTGTCTGGCTTAACAGGAGCTGGAGGTAAAGAGTCAGGGGTCAGACTGGACTCCGAGAACATATCATCTACAATGTCCAACACAGGTGGAATAGCTAGAGGCCTGTGTTGAGGAAGTAAAAGGAAGTATCTGAGCCTTTTCTTAGATTCTGAAAAATCTTGGCTCTCAGTGGAAGTGCTCCCTCATGGTATGCAAGGTTTCCCCAAAAGAGTAGTCCTCAGGAGGAGAAGCTGAAGGAATTGATTCTTCAGCATCAGAATCCTCATGGGGGGGAAGAGAATATTCCTGATCAGAAGAGGAATCAGAAGAAATGGAAACCTGATCTGAAGATTCATAGTCTGTCTCTTGCCTAGGCCTCTTATCAGGAGGGGGGTGGGAACCCCTGATCAAGGTAATTAAGTCTTCGTCCATTTTGAGCATCTATTTTTTGGGCATGGAGGCCTGTCCTTGTGGCTAGTGAACTTGTTTCTTTGTCTTTAAAGGTGTTTTAGTCTTTGTCTTTGAAGTTGGTTTAATATATAATTGTTTAGGTCTGAATACACCCTCAGAAGCCGATGTCTGCTCAGCGGCTCTGGACCCATCTGAGGGAATAATCTCCGAGGCTCCAATACCTTGAGTTTCCTGCGGCCTGGCCGACTCCACGTGGGAGTCGGTAACGGCCTGCGACTCTAAAGTAGCGGGCATCAGGGGCAGCAAAAGCGCCTCACTGAGAACCGGCGACCTGCTTAGGAGAAAAGCTTTGTCATCTGTTTTGGACCTTGGTTGCCTGTTTTTTCTTTATCTTTGCATTTTTTGTGAACTCCGGTTTTCGGATGGCTATCCGAAGACATTGTATGATTAAATCTTTGCCCAAAATAGCTTAATGCAAAATCGTACTGACGCTTAACAGTGAGTTGGTTAAATCTAGCACAAAACTGACAACTAGCAACGTCGTGGTCAGGGCCTAGGCAAGGAATACAGTAAGAATGAAAGTCCTTATGAGGTATTTGCTTCCCACAAGAAATACTACTATTAACTTTTTCTGACCTCGGTCTTGAGCAAGAAAAAAGTTTCCCCAATGGGGTACTTAGCTTTTAATGAAGACTTCAGATCTGAAACTCGAACATGAAAATCTCAGGAGTCGGCTGACTGGCACTTGCGAACTGCTTCTGCTTCGGGCACCGCGCAGCAAGAAAGACCGAATAAAATGGCGTCGGCTGCATCTTTTATACCCCCTGATGACCTGACGTCAGGGAAGAGGCGACAGCAACCGACGCAGGACCCAAGACTTTGGAATTCAGGCTGACTGAGGGCAACCTGCCAGCAGGATAACCCAAATGTAATGACTGCAACAGTGAAACACGAAGAACATCAAATAGTTGCTCTGATCTCCTAATGGATTTGGTCTTGTCAATGTAGAATCTTAGTTGTCTGTGAACATCTGGGGAATGCAGGACTCTCTCACTGTCATTCTGGAGTTGTGGGAAGAAGGTGGGGAGGTGGATACATTGGTTCAGTGACAACTCATTGACCACCTTAGGCATAAAGGATGGGTCAGTCCATAAGGTAACTCTTGGATCGATCCATGAATGTGTAAGTAATGATGTATTGACTTAAATGATTTGGGTTTTGGAGTCGAGCGAGTGCTTGACCATATAATCAGTTAGAACAAGTAGGGGATGTTATGTCACAATGATATAAATTTATTACTGTGTGACGATCTATATATATAACAAAAGCAACTAGACAGCTAGTTGATTTATAGATGCCACAATATAATTTATGCTGCTAAGGATGAGATATGTATATATTTTAAAGTGGAGCGCACATACAATTTTATTATGTGATGAATTTTGAGTATTATAATGTGGATTTCATTTATGTATGAGCAACGAATAGTTAATCTGTTGCTGTTTTAATTCGTTTATGATATCAAGCAACTAGAGGGGCGTTTTGTGCTGAATTGATTCGTTACAACAAACATCTGAATTTAACTAGGGGGAGGTGTTATGTATAAATGTTTGGCAGTTTATGCACTTTTACTTGTAAATGGTCTGATGAAGCCACATTTTGTGGTGAAAGCGCTTACCTACCTGAAAATAAATGTGATTTTATTTTACTGAATGGTGCTTCAGTTCACCTTTGCTGTTTTCTGCTCCTTTCAGGAATAACTTCACTTGAAGTCTAGAAGCCAGTGGGGGTCTAGAGACAGACATGCAGAAATAGCAGCAAGATGGGCCTTAACAGAGGAATATGCCAACCCTGCCTGCAACAATTCACACAGATGGAACAACACCAAGGGGACCACTACTTGAAATGGGTCTAGCTGTCTTTTTTGACACCAAATGGAGAACCTTTTCTACTTGGACAGATAGGATCTCCTAATACTGGGTTTCCTGGCCTCCTGCATGACATTTAGCATGTCCTCAGAGTAGAGGTGTCTGAAAGGTTTCAAAACTCTATCACTCACAGAGTTAGGTTCAGAGATTCCAAGTGGGGATGTATTAGGGATCCCTTGTCTTGTGTGAGTACGTCCACTCTGTGAGGTAACTTGTGATGATTGCCCCTGGTTAAATGTAGAAGGAGGGAAACCAGTGCTGTCTTGGCCAAAAGGGAGTCA
This sequence comes from Protopterus annectens, assembly GCF_019279795.1. Lineage (NCBI taxonomy): Eukaryota > Metazoa > Chordata > Ceratodontiformes > Protopteridae > Protopterus > Protopterus annectens. The sequence goes on along the minus strand of NC_056732.1, from coordinate 1,510,325,202 downwards.
CCAGCAAGATTTCTGGTTTGTCCTGCTGAATTTTCATCAGACCTTTCTGTAGGAGTGGGAAGTGGGGGAATGCGTACAGAAACATCCCCTTCCAGGAGATAGAGAAGGCATCTGTTGCCCTCACTAGGGGACTGGGAGCCCTGGTACAGAACTGTGGAAGTTGCCTGTTCAGAGGGGAGGCAAACAGGTCTAGTTGTATTACTGTACCCCACCTGTGGTCTATATCCAGAAGCACATCCCTGTGTAGCATCCATCTGTGGGATTGTGACACGGATATGCTCAGGATGTCTGTCTACGTGTTCTGAGCTGAGGGGATATAGGCAGCCTGCAGTGTTTCTCCATGCTGAACATCTGATTCCCAAGCCTGGAGTGCATGTCTTCATAGCAAGTATGATCTTGTTCACCCCTATTTGTTCACATATCAAAGAACAGTAGTGTTGTCAGTGAACAACTTCAGGGGTCGTTGCTTCAGAACATGTTGGAAGGCCCTCAGAGCAAAGATGAGAGCCCTCATCTCTCTAATATTGATGTGCTCCCTCTTGGATGGGCCTGCCCATGTGCCTTGCACCTTCAAACTGTCCACAACAGCTCCTCAACTCAGGTCTGAAGCATCTGTGTACATTTCCTGGACTGAAGCCAGGGGTTGCAAAGGAAGTTCTGGATTCAGAGAGACTTGATTCACTCATCAAAGGATCTCCTTCCATAGGCAAGGCAGGAAAGGAATGGTGTGGTACAAAGGGTGGGAGTGTTGGGGCCATGTGGACCTCAGATACCACTGAAGTTTTCTCATGTGGAGTCTTGCCAGTGGCAACATGGAGATTGTGGAAGTCATATATCCTAAGAGTCTGAGGTATTCTCTTGCTGTTATTCCCGTGGCGTGGATGACAGACAACAGGTATTCCTTTAGACTTTACACCTTTTGGGGTGGGAAAAATGCCATCATAACATCTGTTCTGATTCTGTACCCCAGGAATACCCAGTTCTGGGAGGGGATTAGACTAGATTTGGGGAAGTTGATTGTGAGGCCCAGAGACTGCAAACAGAAATGACTGTCTGGAGATGGTTCTGGAGGGTACTGTAACAGTCTGCCTGGATCAGGAGGTCATCCAGGTAAAGGAAAATCTGTACCCCTAGGACTCTGCAATAGGCTACCACTGGAGCCAGACACCTGGTGAATACCCTTGGAGCTGTAAATAGTCCAAAGGGTAAAGCAGAGAATTGAAAATGTGAGGAACCCACATAGAAGCGCAAGTACTTCCTGTATTTGGGTCTGATGGGGATATGCAGGTAAGCATCTTTGATGTCCAAGGTGGTGAGAAATGCCTGAGGAGTGGAAAAAGTGTTTGAAGGATGAGCATGCGGAAGCTGGGTACTTGTAGAAAAGGTTGAGATGCAAGACATCCAGTATAGGTCTTCATGGGTCATCCTTTCTCGGGACCAGGAAAAGTCTGGAGTAAAAGCCCCTTCCCTTTTCTGACGCAGAATCTGATTGCATAGTCCCTTGAGAGAGCGGAGTTTAGAATAGGGGCAGCTGGTCCTTTGGTGGCTGAGGGATGCCCCTGAACAAAGGAGGAATGACCGAAGTCATGGAATAACCTTTTTCTATGATAGACAGGACCTACTTGTCTGAGGAGATGCTTTCCCAGAATGGGAGACGGTGAGAGATTCTCTGCGAAAGGGGTATAAGGCCTGGAGGGGAAGGAAGAGGAGGAAGGTAGTCACAAACTACCTGACTTGTCCTTAAACAAAGGTTTCTGGGTAGGTGTCAGGGCAGACCTAGAAGGTGGCTGTTGCTTTCTGGAACTATTTTTGTCCCTAGCAGAAGGAAGAAGAGCAAAATGTTTTCTACTAAATTGGGTCTTAGTACGGTAATTCCTGTGAAATTTAGGAATCGGTGACACAAACAAATGTTTTAAGTCCTGTAGTTCTTTTCCCTTCTGTTGAAGGGCCTTGAAAAGTTCTGCCACTTGGGTGCCAAACAAGGCACTATTATCCAGGGGGGAATCAAGACGTTTATCCCCAACATCATCAGGAAGAGGATGTACCCTCAACCAAGAGTACCTTCTGAGCACTGAGGCAGAGGCTGCAAATCTGGCCAAGGCCTCTGCAGTACCATAACTGCATTTAATTGAATGTCTTGTCACTTGTGAGGGCAAGGAGATCAGATTGGAAATTTTGGACTTTGTGGCCAAATTAGGGAGGCCATCCAAAAACTTAGAAGCCTGAGATAAAAGTGCTAGAGAGTACTTAGACATGTGTGTCTGGTAGTTGAAGGCTCTGAAGATCAAGTTTACTGAAGTGTACACCTTCTTGCCAATCCTCTCCATAGTTTTGCTGTCCTTGTCAGAAGGAAGGACTGAGGTAGAGGGTAGCAGTCTGGAGGGTCTGTCTGCAGAGACAGAAATGGTACAGGATCTGCAGCAGGGCACAATCAGAAATGTTGCCCCTTCTGGGATCTCATAAAATCTGTCAGGTCTTCTAGCAGCAGGGGGTTGGTCACAGCAGTTAACCACTAAGCCATATGAGCTGTAATTCAGGATTTTTAGAAGTTGCAGAAAAGGCATCTAAAAAGGCAGGCAGGACTGGGGCGATTGCAGATGGTGCATGGGGTATCCTTTTTAGAAGTTCATAATATCTCTTTTGGACTTCAGTCACTTCTGTGGAGTCCCATTTAAAAAACTCTCTCATCCAAGAGACTGTTTCTCCAAAGGTCAGGTCCTCGCCAGGGAAGTCCCCCTTAGCAGAGACCTTCTCTGAGGAAGCATAACCTAGAGGGGAAGGCATCTGAGAAGTATAAGACACAGAATCCTCAGAAGAGCAATCAGAGTCCTCAACCTCTAATGTAAGAGGTTCAGCAGTCTGGGGTCTAGGGCTGATTACAGGAGGGGCAGCCACAGGAGAAGCAGCCAAGGAAGGCCTAAAGGCCATAAAGGCATTAAACAAGCTTTGAGATAAAGCCTGCCAATCAGGCATTATCTCAGGAGGGAAAGTGACATGCTTAGTTTTCTGTTCTTTTTTAAAGAAGAGACAGGCCTAGAGGGCATAGGGCCTAAGGTGGGCCTAGTCTCAGAAGCCACAGTAGTGGACAAAGGACTGGTCTGGACCTTCACAGTGAGCTGAGGTACCCTTCATCATCAGCACCCAACATCTGCATTCCTCTACAGACATGCTTTCCAAGCTTGGTTGTGCAGCCTCCAGAACAGTACCTGCTATACCAGAGTTGGCTGGTTCCGTACAATTCTCCAGGCATACCTAGGCCTCAGTGGGAATGTCAGGTGGGAGAGGTGCAACAGTGGTTTCAGGCCTTAAAACTTTGGCCTTCTTTTTTGGTAGCTTGGCAGTATGACCAGACACCCTTCCATCAAAAGAGCCAGCTGAGTCGTTGGTTCTCCAGATAGATGTTAAGGGCAGGCAGACAGCTGCAAAGGGTCTTTGGGATGAAAGCTTGACAAATGGCAAAGGCTTTATGGTCATGGTTGAGCCCTAGAGAAAATAGACACAAGTTGTGGGCGTCCTTATAAGGGATCTGAAGTCAACACCTATACTTTCCCTTTCTGGATGACATGAACCTTGGTAGTCATGCAGTGAAAAAGAAAATAAGAAAAAAGATCCCAACGGTGTACTTACTTTAACTGCAGGATCCGATGGCAGAGACATCAGGATGAGCTGACGTTCAACTAGCAGCAGAGACGTTCTGAGGAAGGTTCGTACAGACATCACTTTTATGACCCATGCTCCCTACAGATAACATCAGGAGTCCCACGTACCTTGCAATGACTAAAGCTTTTGTATATTGGTCAGACGTTCAGGTCCCTAGGCAGAGGTTTACCCAAAGGTTATGAATACTGCAACATGAGAATAGAAGGACATCTAGGGATTTATAGGGGGATGCTAATTAGGATAATATTTTTGTTAATGGTGATCTGTCCATAAAGTTCCTAGGGTCCAGACTGGGGTTAAATTTATGATTTCCCATCCAATTGTCAAGGATTTGTTTAAATATGGTCAGGGAAGAACTCTGTTTTATAAGGATGGGGAGCCTATTCCATAGTCCAGGAATCCTTTGGAACCATACCTATCAACTTTCCAGATTTTCCCAGAATATCCAGATTTTTTCCTCATATTTGTGGTTTGTTCCTCATAAAATTCATGTTCTTCTGTCAAATCACTAAGGACTGAAGTCTCTAAATAATGACATACATCTGAGTTTCAGACTTCATATCCTTCAGAAAAATGTATGTTAATACAAATGCTGCTAGTCATTAACTTTCTAAGTTTTTAACAGTAATATTTAAAATCTGTCCCTATTTTTGGCCCTTTGTACCTCCATTATTTTTGGCTTTGTCCAGATTTGTTGTGCTAAGAGGTTGAGAGGTATGTTTGGATACATATCTGTCTCTTCAGCTTGTTCTGTTTATGTCACAAGTGAAGTTCAGATCCCTGTATCTAGTGTTTCTGATACTATTTGTTTTGCACATGTGCCACAGATCCATCAGGACTGGGTCTGAGGAAGCCCTGTAAACCAGGCAAAGATCCCTCTCTGCAGCCTATAGGAGACTGTATACAGAGACAGAACATTTAGGTGATCAGCATAGGACAAGCATACCTCTCAACTGTCCCGATTACTTGTTTTTTACCGAGTTTTGGGGTCCAAATAATGGGGTGCCACGATTCCCGAGTGGCACCCCTTTATTTCTGACTTTTTTTCTTTATTTTCTAATTATTTTTGCTTTGTTTTTCACTCTTTAGCTGATGTCATCGCATGTGCGATGACATCAGCTCATCAGGGCTACCAGTCTGTCGAAATTGAGCACGCAGCGCACGTATTTCCGGACCAATTTTTAGAAGGCCAGTTCCTGCTAAACCTGGGTGGCTGTACCTGTAAGAAATCCTTGACTGTCTGCTTGGATTTTGCTTTATCCTCCATTTTTTTCAAAACCTCTTCTGATTTAGTACCAAACAAAGTATCATGCTGCAATGGTGCATCTAATAATTTTGCTTTAACATGATCAGGCAGATTCTGCTCCTTTAACCAAGCATGCCTTCTAATAACGACAGCGGCCCTGCACAAGGCCTCCAGTGAATCATAACCACATTGCAAAGTATGCTTTCCCACTTGTTCAGCTGCATGCAATACATCCTGCAATTCCTTGTTCTCTGAACATTCAGTATTTGTCAACAATTTCTGTTTAAGCAGTGACATTAAATATTGCTGACATTTAAGCATATGAAACTGACGATTTAAAGCCCTTACAGCCAAGGTAGCAGAAGTGTATACTTTTTCCCCATCTGTCTAGAGCCCTAGAATCCCTATCAGAGGGGACAGGGTTTTTTTGCAGTGGAGGCTTTAACCCCTTTGGGACCCTGAGATATAGGTTCTGGATCAGCAGCAGGGTTTTTATATAGGAATTTATGAGAATCCGGAACCCTGTAGTATCTGTCTGGCTTAGCAGATGCAGGGGGTAAAGAGGCAGGGGACAGGCCGGACTCTGAAAATACATCATCTACAATGTCTATAACAGGTGGAATAGCAAGGGGTCTGTGTTGAGGAAGTGGCAGAAAGTCTCTGAGCCTTTTCTTACATTCAGAATAATCTTGGCTCTCCCAGTGGAAATGCTCCCTCATGGTATGCAGAGTTTCCCCAAAAGAATAATCCTCAGGAGGAGAGGCTGAGACAGAATATGAATCTTCAGATCAGGTTTCCATTTCTTCAGATTCCTCTTCTGATCAGGAATATTCTCTTCCCCCCTATGAGGATTCTGATGCTGAAGAATCCATTCCTTCAGCCTCATGGAATAATCCTGTTCAGAAGAGGAATCAGAGGAAATAGAAACCTGATCAGAAGAATAATACTCTGTCTCTTGCCTAGGCCTCTTATCAGGTGGGGGATGGGAGCCCCTGATCAAAGTAATTAGGTCTTTGGCCATTTTGAGCATCTGTTTTTTAGGCATGGTAGACTGAGTAGGAGAATGCTGTACTTGTTTCTTTGTCTTTAGAGCTGCTTTAGTCTTTGTCTTTGAAGCTGAAGATGGCTTAATATATAGTTGTGTAGGTCTGAAGACACCCTCAGAAGCCGATGCCTGCTCAGCGGCTCTGGACCCATCTGAGGGAATGATTTCCGAGTGTCCAATACCTTGAGTATCCAGAGGCCCAGTCGGCTCCACGTGGGAGTCGTAAGCGGCCTGTGGCTTTGAGGTAGCTGGTGCCAGGGGCTCCGAAAGCGCCTCACTGAGAACCGGCGACTGGCCTAGCAGAGGCCTCGTCGTTGGTTTTGGACCTCGGATGCCTATCCTTTTCCTTGTCCTTGCGTTTTTTATAAACTCCGGTTGTCGGCTGGTTCGACGGCATTATATAATTAAATCTTCGGCCAAAGTAATGAAATGCAAAATCAAACCGACGCTTAATAGTGCGTTGGTTAAATCTAGCACAAAACCGACAGCTAGCAGCGTTGTGATCAGGGCCTAGGCAAAGGATACAGTAAGACTGAAAATCCTTATGAGGTATTTGCTTCCCACAAGAAATACAATTGTTAACTTTTTCTGACATCGGTCTGGAGCAAGAAAAAAGTTTCCCCAACAGGGTACTTAGCTTTAACGAAGACTTCGGTTCTGAAATTCGTATTTGAAAATCTCAGGAGTCAGCCGACTGGCACTTGTGAACTGCTTTTGCTTCGGGCACCGCTCGGCAAGAAAGATGGAAGAAAATAGTGTCGGCTGCATCTTTTATACCCCTGGCACACTGACGTCAGGGAAGAGATGACAGCAACCGATGCCGGACCTAGACTTTGGAATTCTGGCCGACTGAGGGTAGCCTGCCAGCAGGATAACCCAAGAGTAATGACTGCAACAGTGAAACACGATGAACATCAGTTTTGGTACTTACTTTCCTCACTTGCTTAGGGAAAAACAGCTCTTGTACTCACTTTCCTCACTTATCTAAAAGAAAATAGTTTTTTTATTCAGGCATGCCCAAGGGTCAGCTCCCAGTGTTCTCTTCTGTCTATCTGATGAATCTGGGCATCTTGGGGCAATGTAGAAATTTCCTCATATAGACAGACAACCCTCACCTCCTACCACCCAACACTACAACCTGTGAGAGATGCACTTATCTAGTCAAACTGGAGGTAAAGCTCTCTCTCCAATCAAGACTGAACTTCACAGTCAAGAGGAGAAGGTAAACACTTGCACCACACCACACTCATCACATAGTCTCACTAAATCTACACCACCAAAATCTACACATAGAAACACAAAAACATTCGCGAAGGCTCTCAATAATAATCTGCTCAAGCAACAGAGACCTCCAAAGAAGAAATGCAAGCAACCTCCACCCCCAACACAATCCAAATGACACATAGCCCGCAGACTCAGTGTGCCACTCAACCACAGACAATAAGGCAAAACAACGTACCCAACACACTAGTCATAGGCGACTCTATAGTCAGGCAGACTGATGTCCCACTCACCAGGCTAAACAAGGAGAAGATTACTGTCAGCTGCCTGTCGGGTGCCAGGATCCGCCACATAACCCATGTACTCAGGTCACTCCACAGCAAGTACAAATATGACTCTGTCATTGTCCATGTTGGTGTGAATGACCCGAGATGTACATCCCTGGACTACATGAAAAGAGACATGGAAGAGCTCTCTGATCTTGTAGCCCAGGCAGGTATGACCCTAGCCCTGAGTAGCATTCTGCCATCACCCAGAATGATGCCGCAGTACAAGGACAAAATGATTGACTTCAACAATTGGCTAAGCTTCTGGTGCCACTCTAAAGGGATCCAGTATCTGTCTGCCTGGGATGACATGGTCGACAGACCACGATGCTTTGCCAGAGATGGCCTGCACCTGTCCCCCTTGGGATTCCTGATACTGGCTAAGGTTCTTGCCGCCCCTATAGCGCCTTTTTTAGGCAAGGTTCAAATGACAAATTCACCACTGTAACAGGAACAGGCAAGCAAAAACTGAGGGTGATGCTACTCAATGCTAGAAGTCTAAATCTCAAAATGCACTCACTCGACGCACTCCTTAAAATGGAGAACATCGATATCTGTGCAGTGACTGAGACCTGGTTCAAGGCTCCAGACAGCACCCCTGCACTACCAGGCTATAACTCATACCACACTTTTCGGCTATGTAACCTGGACCGGAACACCAAAGGTGGAGGTGTGTCCATATTCATTAAGGATATCCACACCTCCAGGCTAGTTGCTCAGCATAATGCAGCCGAGGTTATCCAAGTGCAACTAACTCTGGGCAAAACTGCAATCCAAATTGTAGCTTGCTACAGATCACCCACCATGCCCCAGGATTCCCACTCCTCTTTTCTTGATGAACTGGAAAATATTAGGGTTCAACCAAACACCCTAATAATGGGCGATTTCAACTACCCCACCATTAACTGGGAAAACTACTCATGTACCAACTCCTTCGCTCCGCGCTTTCTGGAATTCATAAACTCCAATGCCCTCGATCAACTTATCCACACCCCACCAGGGGCAACAATATCCTGGATCTAGTCATTACCAATATGAGTGATCGGTGTTCCACACCTGAAGTCAACGCCTCATTGGTCCGCTCCAACCATAAGCTAATTACCCTAGATATCGACATCCTGCCTCCACCCCCCATTAAGGAAACCATGGTAAAAAGTTTCTCCAAAGCCAACTTCATGCTTCTTAAAAGACAGAAGTGGTGAACTTCATGACACCCATGCAGATGGGCAATAAAGTTACGACTACTGAATCCTACACAATTGTACTTTATAAGCACTTACATGAGTGCATGGATCATGCTATCCCAAACAGAACCAAGATGCTATCCTCCAAAAAAAAGGAAGCCAATCTAGTCGTCCCCTGCCATAAACAAACTGTACAACAGAAGGAAGAAACTCTTGCAAAAGAGAGTAAAATCCCACGAGTTGAGGAGCTCCCTGGTCAGCCTCAGTAAGAAGCTGTGATCCCTGACAAAATCCTCCAAAGCTAGTTACGAAAACAAAATCGACACTAATTCTAAAGACAACCACAAAGCATTCTACAGCTATGTCAAGAATCTCAATGGCAACACTTAGATCTGCTTTGAGTTACAGCACAATGGCACTAAATATACAGACCCAACTGATATTGCCAACATCCTGGCAGATAGGTTCAGTGCTAACTTTGCCCCCCCTCTCACCCCCTAAAGAGCCCATCTCTATACCGGAAGAATGCAAAGTTCCTGTAATCACAGCTGCACAGGTAAAAAACACACTCTCCAAAGCCAAGAACACAGCGTCCATGCGACAAGACAACATCCCAGGCTGCGTTCTACACGAACTACAGAACGAACTGGCACCCCACCTAAGTACCATGTTCAATCATAGCCTCACCTCTGGCTTTGTGCCTGCTGAATGGCGCACAGCAATGGTTATCCCACTCCACAAGGGGGGAGCCACCATGGACCCTGGGAACTACCGCTCCATTAGCCTGACGAGGCTGGTCTGCAAGGCCATGGAACGGATCATCATGGAACTTATAAACAAAGATATTGGTAATCTCCAAATTCTGGATCCCACCCAGTTTGGGTTTGTAAAAGGCAGATCATGTCTCCTAAACCTGACAGACTTCTTTGAAGCAGTTAACAAAGCCGTAGACAAGGGTAAGGTGGTTCACACAGCCTATCTAGATCTTGCCAAGGCTTTTGACACAATCCCCCACTCTGGAACTATAGATAAACTCACTAAACTAGGTATAAATCCCTATGTCCAAGATGGCTTGCCAACTGGCTCACTGACAGAACCCACACTGTGAAAGTAGCAGACTCCAAATCCGACTTCAAACCAGTGACAAGTGGCGTACCACAGGGTTCAGTCCTGGGTCCTCTCCTGTTTGGTATCTACTTCCCTGAAGTACAGGCTAACACAGAAGGTCTTTGGCTAACGAAGTTCGCAGATGACTGCAAACTAGGAGCCATAACTGAAACGCCTAATGATGTGGACATCCTACAAAAGGGCCTCACTGAGACAGATGCCTGGTGTCAAAGCCATGGCCTCAAGCTCAATGCCAAAAAGTGCATTGTCATCCCCTTTGGTAAAAACTCGGTATCCATGAACTACAACATAGGCGGTAGTATACTTAACACTGAAAGTGTGATAAGAGACCTTGGGACACAGGTGGCAGTAGTCTCTCCTTTGATAATCACATCGCCACAGTAGTCAGGAAATCCTTCTACGTGGCACACCTCATCACAAAAGGTTAATTGTTCCTCTCTACTCATCACTCATTAAACCCATTTAGAGTACAATGCCCCTTTTGGTATGTACCTCATAAGACATCTACACCAACTGGGAAGGCCGCAGAAGTACCTCACAAAGAAGATTACTGGCCTCAAACAGATGCCCTACGCAGACAGTCTCAAAAAACTCCAGCTTTACTCCGTCACATATCGCCTACTCAGGGGTGATCTCTGCCTAACATACAAAGCTATGTCAAACCCAGAGCTGTTGGACATGCTCCACTTAAAGAAATTACAATCCCTCCAAGCTACACGCTCTAGGGACCTAAACCTTGTCACCACATTAAACAGAACATGCCGGAGGGATAGATTCCTGTCCCAGAGACTTCCCATACTCTGGAATAAACTACCTATCTATATCAAACAAAGCTCCTCATTAGCACTCTTCAAGAAAAATCTTGATGATTGGATGGGAAATAGGAAATTCACCCCAGGGATCACCTCTGTGTCTCTGCTCAACAGTAGCACAGGAAAATAATTTTCTTGGGTGGCAAAAGCCAGGGTACCTTTTTGGCTGGGCTTGTATAGGCCCCTGGGCCGATAGCCTAGTACCTACCTATGAACCTATGAAATGCTAACTTCTTTGCACTTCTAGACACTAGCCAGGGGGTTGACAGATAAAACAAGCTCCATACTGTTTACATTAAATATTCTATTAGGAAAGTGCAAATTCCTTGGACTTCTGTTTGGTATTTCTGTCAGCAGAAGTAGTGCACCAAAGAGCTACTCCACACATAAATGGTGGTTTGGAATGTTAACATGACTGATGATTTATAAGAGTGATATCAGACATAAGATCAACCAGACAAGAGACAGATATAGCAGAACAATTAAGGTAACTATTAAAGTTACGTAAGAACAAGGATAAAATAAGAGCAATAAATCTGAAAAACATGGATCATATTCTAATATCAGAAACTTGAAATAGAAAAAAAAAACAGCAGCAGCACAAGTGGCAAGGCTAGAATTCAAGCTGGTATTACACATATTTTTAGGAATGATACAAGAGGAGCTTGCAAAACTTGTGCCAAACATGTGAGATGATGGATGCCTGATGACATTTTGAGGATAGTGAGTGTGATCTTTAGAAAATTGGAACTGAAAGTGCAAATGTGACTAAATGCATAGTAGGTTTGAGTGATCTCTCAAAAGTACTCCCGTACACTGATGTGCAACAGTATCAGAGTTGGCAAGGCTGTGGGGATAAGTTCCCTTGCAAAAACGATTTTAAGATGTACCAGTTTTGGAATCTGCTGTTCTTTCTGGCAAAAATGCACTTTATAGGTAGAAATTATGGAAGTCTCACAATCAAGTCTTGTCCTTCTGAAAGAACTGTTTCTCTAAGAAAAGCTTAGCTTGGGAATGGAATTGTGAACAATATGGAGTTTTAAAGTTCTCAGAAAACTAATTACAGATACACCAATATTAAACTGTGGCAGTGCAGAAGCTTAAGGCTACGAGCTGTTAATGATCTGCTTCTTGTAGTTGAGGGTTTGATTCCATCAGCTTCCATTTACCTACAGTATGGCTTTGAGCAAGTCACTTATCCTGACGGTGCCTTTGGGGCAATTGGGAAACTAAGCTAGGCTCATCAATGGTCTCATCAACTACATGTCTAGTAACTACCTATGAATCTAAAGTACTATGACATGACTAAGCCCATTGTGTTTCACACAAATGCCAGTCTGAATGGATATGGGAGACATGATCCTATAAGAGAAAAGAACAGTTGCTTGTAGGTCAAACCTATCCACAGATATGCAAAAGAGAAACTGTCAGGCAGAAAATAAACTATTAGAAATACTGTATGGAAGTGAGAAATCCATAAATACATCTGTGGTACAGATTTCAGATGGAAACAGATCACAGATCTTTACAATTTTTTTCCAATATCTCCCTTCCTTAACCACTCCCCAAAGTTCTGACAAGAAAAAACATATACCAACTGTGAAACTTTATAATATTGCATGAAGACACTTTGCATTAGTAACAAAGCTTAACAAGATTTTGTGATTTTAGTACTTTATTTACAAGTAATGTCAATGTAACACGAGTACAGTAATAAAGACATAAGAACTCTGAAACTGATAAATGGGTCACTTACTGCTGAACAAATGGAAAGCTGGAATTATGAAGAACTACATTAATAAAACATTTAAGTTCATACTGTAGTAGCACTTGATATGATAGTATTACAATGTTTTGAGTAAAACAAGGATCTCATAAGATCAGATACTAATAAAATTAAATAATGTACAATGTGATGACCTGTATGAAATGTTAACTTAGAAAGAATGTGATTGGGGATATTATAAGAGTACTTCATAGAAGGTGCTGCTTGTGTATGAGGTGGTTATCTGTGATATTTTTCACAGCTACCATTAAATGGCATGAGGAGGCAAGCATGGGTGGTGTTCAAGCTGGAGTACTTACCTCTGCTTTGGAAGCATACCTTTAAACTTTGAATGTATTTTTAAGGTTAATTTTTCTATACTGAAAAGTTAAAATACTTACACTAAGTTGGAGAAGTTGGTGGTTCTGAATTTTTTAGGGGAATTTTTGGCTCAATTATTTTAGATGATTGTTTCGTTGTACCTGCTATTACTTAAAGGTTGTGACAAAGTATACGTTTTCAAAGGGAGGAGTTCAATACAAGGAACTCAGAAGGATGTTGCTGGCTTTAACCAGATAAGTGTACATGTGATAAAAGCAGTTTTGTTTAGCCTGGCTCTGTTTGAAAGAGGTACAATTGAAAGAAGACATCTAGAAGCACTGAGAAAGATAAATGATTAAAATAAGAGATGGGCACGGAGTTTTTCAAAGAATAGTGACACATTCAGATTTCACTGAATACAGAGCTGATATCTATTTTGGTAAAATGGGAATGTTACAAGCACTAAGTAAGAAAGTGAATATACTGACTAATCCTCTTAAGTGACATTGAGTATTAATGGTTGTGCAAATGAGTGGAACCTACTCTAGCTGCAAAGCAAGAAATATAAATAGGAACATGTTAAACTAAATGGTGGGTGGGGTGTCATAGTGCTGATCACTAGATATCTCCTATTTGATGATTTCAAAGACCCTGAGGAGTGGTATACAGAAATCAAAGTGTTTCTTTAAGAGATGTGTGTTACTTTTGTATCAGTTTGTATACTCGTATGACTGAAATATGACATCTTAGAAACATCATGCTCCAAATACTGACCTTTCAAGACAGGGGTTTTATATTGTTGGGTTACTGGAATTTAAGTTCTACGGAAAAATATGTTGATCCACATCCAAGTCAAAGACGGATTTCTGCAAATGAAAACTTTTATTCATTAATGTAGCAGGGGTGGGGAGTTATGTATTTTTGAAATACCATTCACAATGAAGGATTGATAAGATTTACATATCAGATGAGCACAAATATATAGTAAGGGGATGTGACTAGCCATCAGCACTTTCTTTATTACATGATATTAGATGGAAGGTTTTGCAAATGGGTTAAAGAACTATTGAAATCTGAATCAAATTAGTCAAGGAAATAACAGGGAATGATGGGATGAGTTTAGGTAAGTTTATGAGGAAATTTGTGAGATTATAAAAGATATCTAAAAGAAGGCATACATAATAGGAATGAATTCAATTTACTACAGAGTTACAATCTAGAAATCCTTTTACAATGACAGAAAAAGAGCAGCTAAAAAGGCCAAAATGGAACATCAGTACACTACTAATGACTGTCTAATGTTTCAGAAAGTATTGGAACAAAAACTTTAATTTGTTAACATAAGTAAAGCTTTGAAATCTTCAAAAGTCAGAGTAAGACAGCAGAAGGTTTAGTTTTCAGGGTTAAAAACCTAATAAAAGATGAGTGGTAAGTCCGAAGAAATACTTAGGACTTTTAATTAGTTTCATCAGGCATTATATGGGAAAGAACCAGAATGATCAATTACATCTAAAAATACAGATGAACATTTTGAATGTTCAGATATAAGTGACCTAAGTGATGCTTAGAAAGTTCAGCCGGCTGTGTCAGTTACTGTGGAGGAAGTTCTTAAAGATCAAGCTTTTGGGGAAATCTCCTGGGATAGATGGAACACCAACATAGATTTGGAAAACTTGGGGAAAACCTTAAGCATACATGGTCATAACATAAGAAGAACATCACTGGGGATCCACCCTGATGGCACAAAGTAGTCATTATATAATCTTATAGGAAGGGAAGTTCCACTTGCCCATATCAGTACTGATCCATGGCTATTAAGTGTATAAATTTATAATGGTGAAAAGTATGACAAGGTCACTGTTGAACAATTTACTTAGATTAGTGTGAGTTTGTACAAGAGTGGAGAACTTTTCAAAATATTTTAAGAACAATAACGATTACCAAGAAGAACAACTAGTAAAACAGGTTATTATGTGCAGTTTGGGTGCACAGAAAGAATTCAATAGGTTTAACTACATTTATTTGTTCCAAATGTTTGTAAAACTGGATTTCCCACAGAAATTTACAACTCCGCTACAAAATCAGTATTTTTGCTCAATGTTATAGGGAAAAATATTGACTGGATTATCACAGCAGTTTAAACTGAAGAGTGGCATTATACAGATGCCATCTCTTGCCCACAATGTATGCTGTGCATCTTAAGCCTTTGGCTAAATTACTTAGAAGGTTCATCTTCTAGGGCTGTACATATGGCCTGATGTAACGAGAAATAGTTCTATTTACTGTTGAAACACTCCTATCTTTATCTCAGTTGCAGCTTGAAATACCACTAAAGTTGATTTACTGAGGTTCTGGATAGTATCAGAACTTAAGGAAATATTTCAAATCTACAGTGGATATAAAAAGTGTGCACACCCCTGTTAAAATGCCAGGTTTGTTGTGATATAAAAAAATGAGACCACAATAAATCATTTCAAAACATTTCCCACCTTTAATGGCTAGGCTAAGGCTCTTGCCACCCCCATAGTGCCTTTTTTAGGCAAGGCTCAAATTCTAAACCTACCACCCTAGAAAACAAAAATGGGAAGAAATTGAGGGTAATGCTGCTCAATGCCAGAAGTCTAAATCTCAAAATGCACGCACTCGAGGCCCTTCTCAGTATGGAGAACATCGATGTCTGTGCTGTAACTGAAACCTGGTTCAAGGCTCCTGAGAGCACCCCGGCACTATTAGGTTTTACCTCATATCATGCGTTCGGCCCCAAAACCCGGACCACTCCACAAAAGGAGGGTGTATCCATATTCATAAAGGATACTCACACCTCCAGGTTGGTGGCAACGCATGAAGCTTGGAAACCATCCAGGTGCAACTAACAATAGGCAAAACTGCTCTACAAATTGTAGCATGCTACAGGCCACCCTCTCAAACTCAGGAACCCCACACAGCCTTCCTGAAGACACTGGAGGGTATAAATGTATCTCAAACACCATCATATTGGGTGACTTCAACTACCCGAATATAGACTGGGAACATTACTCAAGCCCTAACTTTCTAGCCCAACGGTTCCTGGAGTTCATAAATTCAAATGCCATGGAACAGCTAGTCACTGTTCCCACAAGAGGAGAAAATATACTAGATCTCATTGTCACAAACATGGGGACAAAATGCTCCACACGAAGTATATCCCTCATTGGTGAGATCTGATCATAAACTAATCTCACTGGAAATCCACATCCCGCCCCACCCCAAACAAAAAGACCATAGTGAAGAACTTCTCTAAAGCAAACTTCACACTACTCAAGACTAGTGTGGTATCCTTCAAGGCCCCTGAGTCAGAGGAAACCACAACCCAAGCTCTGGAAGCCCTTACAAATGCCTTCTATGAACACCTCCAGGACTGCATGGATCAGGCAATCCCAAATAAAACCAAGACTCTTTCCACAAAGGGCAAGCGTCCAGTCTGGTGGACCCCAGCCATTAACAAACTTTACAATAAGAGGAGAAAGCTATTACATGATAGAACAAAATCCATAAAAGGAAGTCACCCTGATCATTATTAGTAAAAAAATCGAGCACTCATAAAATCAACTAAGGCCAATTTTGAGAGAAAAATTGCCATGGATTCAAGGACAATCATAAGGCCTTTTTCAGCTATGTTAGGAACCTGGGTGGAAACTCACAGATATGCTCAGAATTAGTCCAAAATGGTACAAAAATCACTGAACCCACAGACATTGCCAACATACTGGCAGACAGGTTCAGTGCAAACTTCACCCCCATCTCCACACCTAAAGGAAAGATAACTATCACAGCAGAGTGTAACCTCCCGGACATCTCAAATGCGGGTGAAAGCTGCTCTCTCTAAAGCTAAAAACACAGCATCAATGGGACGGATGGTGTCCCCGGCTGTGTGCTACACGAGCTAAATGAGGAATTAAACCGCACATAAGGCAGCTGTTTAATCTCAGCCTTACCACAGGATCGTGCCCAAGGAGTGGCGTCGGCAACTGTGGTCCCACTCCACAAAGGTGGCCTCTGGACCCTGGTAATTACCGCCCATAAGCTTAACAAGTCTAGTCTGCAAAGCTATGGAGAGGATCATAATGGAGCTCATAAACAAAGATATAGGGGACTTGCAGACATTGGACCCGACCCAGTTTGGCTTTGTCAAGGGAAGATCATGCCTTTTGAACTTGGTGACTTCTTGAAATAGTCACCAAGGCCATTGATGAGGAAAGGCAGTCCATACAGCCTACCTTGACCTTGCAAAGGCTTTCGACACAATACCCCACTCGGGTATTGTAGAAAAACTACCAGCTTAAATGTAAACCCATATGTCACAAGATGGGTTGCAAACTGGCTTAAGGACAGAACCCACAGGGTTAGAGTTGCTGGCGCTGTGTCAGACTCCAAGCCGGTCACAAGTGGTGTCCCACAGGGCTCGGTCCTTGGCCCCTATTGTTTGGCATCTACTTCTCAGAAGTACAGGCCAACATGGGAGGACTTTGGCTGACAAAGTTTGCAGATGACTGCAAACTGGGCGCCATAGTGGAAAGTGCATCGGACACTGATATCCTTCAGAAGGGACTCACGGAAACAGATAGCTGGTGCCAGAGCCATGGCCTGAAGTTAAACGCCAAAAATGTATAGTCATACCCTTGGGAAAAACAAGGTAACCCCAAGCTACCATATAGGTGGCAATCCACTAAGCACAGAAGAGGTTATCAGGGACCTGGGGACCCAGGTTGACAGTGGCCTTTCTTTTGACACTCACATTGCTAAAGTGGTTAGAAAGACCTTCTACATTGCCCACCTGATCATGAAGGGATTCACATCCAGATCTAGTGAGGTCATTGTTCCCCTGTACTCTTCACTTATCAGACCAATGATCGAGTACAATGCCCCATTAGGGATGTATCTCACCCGACATCTGCAGCAATTGGAGAGACCCCAAAAGTTCCTCACCAAAAGGATAAAGGGACTCCAAAATCTGTCATATGCTGCCAGATTGAAGAAACTCCAGTTCTATTCAGTCGCATACCGTCTGCTCAGAGGTGACATGTGCCTGACATACAAGGCCATGTCCAACCCGGAATTAATGGACATGCTCCACCTCAAAAAATCCAAATCCACCAAAACCACTAGAGCAAGCGACTTAAACCTTAGCACGGATATAAATAAGGCGTGCTGGAGGGATAGATTTATCACTCAGAGACTCCCTATGCTGTGGAATAAAATCCCGGTCCATGTGAGGCAGAGCACCTCGCTGACTCTGTTCAAGAGAAATCTGGACCTGTGGATGGGAGATCGTAGGTTTACCCCGGGAATCATCTCTGGGTCACTGCTGGACAGAGGCACAACAAACTAATGGGCACAGTATTTTTTCATATAAGGGGTGGCGTAAGCCACAATAATTTGGGCTAGGCTTATAAATGCCTTAGGGCAGATAGCCTAGTATAAACCTATGAACCTATGAACCTATGAACCTATAATCTGTACAATTCAATTGAAAAACAAATCTGTCAGGGGAAAAATATAAAAAAATTAAAAAAAACGTACAATAAGCTGGTTGCATAAGTGTGCACACCCTTAAACTAATACTTTGTTGAAGCATCTTTTGATTTAATTACAGCATTCAGTCTTCTTGGTTACACACCTGCCATCAATTAAAGAGACTCTAATTATAAAGTTCAGCTGTCCTAGTAGGATTTTCCTGACATTTACTCAGTTGCCTGCTACAGCAAAAGCCATGGTTCGCAGAGAGCTTACAAAGCATCAAAGGGATCTAATTCTTGAAAAGTATCAGTCAGGAGAAGGGTACAAAAAATGTCCACAGCATTGGATCTACCATGGAACACAGTGAAGACAGTCATCAAAAAGTGCAGAAAATATGGTACAACAGTGACGTTGCAAAGAACTGGACGTCTCTCCAAAATTGATGAAAAGATGAAAACTGGTCAGGGAGGCTGCCAAGAGACCTACAGCAACACTTAAGGAGCTGCAGGAATTTCTGGCAAGTACTGGTTGTGTACTACATGTGGCAACAATCTCCTGTATTCTCCATATGTCTGGACTATGGGGTAGGGTTGCAAGATGGAAACCTTTTCTTACACAGAAAAACATCCAGGCCAAGCTAAAATTTGCAAAGCAATACATCAATACTCCCAAAAGCATGTGGGAAAGTGTGTTATGTTCTGATGAGACCAATGTTGAACTTTTTGGCCACAATTCCAAAAGGCACGTTTGGCGCAAAAAAGTACAGTTTTGTACCTACCATAAATGTAGATGTTCGAGGATCCACATTGCTGCAGTCCTAACTATTGGGTAGTCCGCTGTCCAGTCGGCCCGAATACCAAAGTATATGGCTGACGTCGGTCAAGGCGCATTAGACTGACGTCAGTACGTCAGGGTACTAATGCGCATGACCGACGTCATATCCTCAGTCTTTTCTTGCCCCAGATGTCAGAAGACCCTAAAAAAAAACAAGGCCAATACCAAAAACTGCAAACATACCTGCACCAAAAATATGTACAATATATACAAAAGTACCAGAATATAACCTCACCTACACAACCACCCCTAAACACAGAGGGGAAGGAGGGAGGGTAAATTGGACTGCAGCAATGTGGATCCTCGAACATCTACATTTATGGTAGGTACAAAACTGTACTATGTTCTTCATTCCACATTGCTGCAGTCCTAACTATTGGGTAGAATCCCAAAGCAGAGGCAAGGGACGCTGGCAAATCATAAGGAAACAGGAGCTGACAACATGCCTTGCAAAATAGCTGTGGCAAAACCAGCCCTAGACTTAGAGTAGAGAGGAAGGTGATAATGCTTAGAGAAAGTATGCACTGAACTCCAAGTAGCTGCCTCCAAAATATCCTTAGTTGCCACCCCCCTTAGAAATGCTGTAGAAGTGGCAGTAGCCCTAGTGGAATGAGGCCTAATCCCAGCTGGAATCTCCTTGCCATGATGGGAATAACAAAATGCAATGCAAAACCCAATCCACCTAGAAATAGTTTGTTTTGACACAGGCTTGCCCTCTGAACTCAAAGCAAAAGAAACAAACAACTGCTGAGACTGCCTAAAATCCTTAGTCCTGCTTAAATAATAACGCAATTGCCTGTGTACATCTAAAGTGTGCAAAATCTTTTCCCCTTTATTTTGGGGATCTGCATAAAAAGTAGGCAAATGAATAGTTTGGTTTAAAGCCACACTAGAAACCACCTTAGGCATAAAGGATGGATTAGTTCGTAATGATACCCTATCCTTATGAAAAATCAAAAAAGGCTCAACCGCCATAAGGGCCTGCAACTCAGAAACCCTTCTTGCAGAAGTAATGGCCAACAAAAAAGCAGTCTTCCATGACAAGTATTTCAAGTCAGCAGTAGCCTTGAGGCTCAAAAGGTTGTAGAGTAAGTTTCTCCAACACAAAATTGAGATCCCAAGCAGGAGTAGGAGCTCTACGTGGGGGTCTTAAATTCTTTGCCCCTCTAAGAAATTGCTTGAACAAAGGATGCGAAAACAATGGTGGATCACAATCATAGTGAGCTGAAATTGCAGCAGCATGAATCTTAATGGAAGAGAAAGACAAACCTTTGTCCAATAACTCAGTAAGATATTGAAGAGCCACACTCAAATTAGGCTCAGCAATCTCCAAATTGTTTGCTGCACTCCAAAATAAAAATCTCTTCCATTTTTCTGCGTACACTTTCCTTGTACTAGGTCTTCTGGCTTCCATAATCACATTTAAAACTTGTTGAGGAAGTTGAGACCTGCTGTGTTTCAAAACAGAATATGCCAGGCTGTTAGATGAAGAGAGTGGAGCTTGACATTGAGCAGGTGACCGTCCCTCTGAGACAACAGGTGTGGAATCACAGGTAAAGGCCATGGAGGCTTCCTTACCAGACTCCTCAGTAATGGGTACCAGTGTTGCGAGGCCAATCTGGAGCTATTAAAATCATCCTTGGCTTGTCTTGTCTGACCTTTAGGAGCACCTTTGGGAGAAGAGGCAGAGGTGGAAAGGCATACACATGAAGATTTTTCCAACTGAAAGAAAGAGCATCCACTTTCCAAGCTGTGTGATGAAACCTCTTTGTGCAAAACTTTGGCAGCTGGTGGTTTAGTGGAGAAGCGAACAGATCTATGTCTGGAGTTCCCCATGACACTGTCAATTTTTGAAATACATGAAGATCCAGTTTCCACTCGTGGGGATCCATGATTTGTCTGCTTAACACATCTGCTAAGGAGTTCTGTGCTCCTGGCAGAAACCTTGCCTGAAGAGTTAGTTGCAAGCTGAGCGCAGTCTCCCATAAAATCATCGCTTGCCTGCACAACGGGTAAGAATGTGTTCCCCCTTGTTTGTTGATGTACCACATGACAGTTGTGTTGTCTGTTAGAATCAACACCTGCCCTGGAAGAAGTAACTTCTTGAAAGCCATTAATGCAAACTGGACTGCTAACATCTCTTTCATGTTGATATGTAGATGCTGTAGTCTGGCAGGCCACTTGTCTTGTATCCACTTTCCATTTAGATGAGCTCCCAAGCAATGTCTGAGGCATCTGTCGTTAGAATCTGACTCGCCTCTGGCCGGGTCACAGAGAGTCCCTTGTTTAGGTGACATTCCTGAGCCCACCAGAAAAATTCCTTTTGAATGCAAGGTATTATTTGAATGACAGTGTCCAAATCCTGGCAGTGCTGTGTCCATACATTTTGAGATACCATTGCAGCTTCCTCATATGCAGTTTGGCATTGGGAAGCACCAGAATACAAGATGCCATGAACCCTAAGGCTTGAAGGACTGTCCTTGCAGTCAGCCCGGACTGAAGAGATAGGTGATGGAAGTAACTGGAAAGATTCTTTTGTTTGTCCGGGGTTAAAAAGGCCATCTGGGCTGCTGTATTCAGTCTCACACCCAGAAAGCACATGTCTTGAGAGGGTACTAGACTGGACTTTATTTCGTTCACAGAATACCCTAGGCATCTTAGCACTGCTATCACATATTCCAAATGCTGTAAAGGTCTTCCTTTTCTTGAGCCAGAATCAGGCAGTCGTCCAAGTAAGGATAGATTTGAATTCCTTTTAGTCTGAAGTAAGCTATCACTGGAGCCAGAACCTTTGTGAATACTCTGGGCGCAGTAGATAAGCCAAAGGGCAATGCAGAGAACTGATAATGAAAATTTCCAGCTCGAAAGCAGATACTTCCTGCAACTTAGTCTGATAGGCACATGAAGGTAAGCTTCCTTGAGATCTAAAGTTACCATCCAGTGATCTTTGCCCAGCAGAGGTAAAAGCTGTTGTAACGTCAACATTTTGAACTTGGGAATGTCCAGATAAGTGTTGAGGATAGATAAATCCAAAATTGGTCTCCACGTGTTCCCCTTCTTCGGTACTAGGAACAGGCGAGAATAAAATCCTAGGCCCCTTTCTGGCACAGGAACTGGCTGAATGGCCCCTATTTGGAGCAACAGAGAAATTTGCTTGTGAGCCTCTTGTCTTTGTAGAGGAGGAATGTCTGGCATGCCTTTGAAAGGAGGCAAGGTATGGAAATAAAACCTGTAACCGTGGTGAATGATATCCAGAACCCATCTGTCTTGGGTAATTAAATCCCAATTTACTTTGAAAAGAGACAGCCTTCCTCCCAAAGGTGCTGCAAGGCGAGAATGTACTGGCAGCTGAAAAGGCAGGTCATTGGGTCTGTTTACGAAAGGACTGACCCCTACCCTCACCAGAAGTCTGAGCAGGTGAACTCCCTGTTCTAGGCCTAAAAGAACCTTGAGCTCTGCCCCTACCACGTCTAGACCTACCCCTAGACTGGGAATCATAAGCAGGATATGTCCATCCCTTAGTAGGCCAATTTCTACTAAACTTTGGAGGCTGCACCTGCAAAAAATCCTTAACAGTTTGCATAGACTTAGCCTTGTCCTCCATTTTCTTTAAAACTGCTTCCACAGGCGAACCAAACAACACATCAGACTGTAAAGGAGCATCCAAAATCCTTGTCTTAACATGCTCAGCTAAATTCTGATCTCTCAACCAGGCGTGCCTCTGAAGAACAGAACCAGTGGCAGCCACCCTCGAGGAGGCCTGCACAGCATCAAAACCACACTGCAAGGAATGCTTACCCACCTGTTCAGACACATGAACTAAATCCTGCAACTCTTTACACTCAATACCTTCAGCCAGAGCATCCACCTTAGACTTCAATTGTGAAAGGAGATAATTCTGATATTTTAACATGTGAAACTGACAATTCAACGCCCTCATGGCTAAAGTGGAAGAAGTATACACTTTCTTTCCCCATCTATCCAAAGCCCTTGCCTCTTTATCAGGAGGAACAGGATTTTTAACAACAGAAGCCTTCACACCTTTAGGCCCCTGAGAGACAGTTTCGGGTCTGCCCTAGGACTCTTAAAAGATACTTATGAGCCTCAGGCACCCTATAGTACCTATCCGGTTTAACTGGGGCAGGAGGCAAAGAATCAGGATTCAGGAAGCCTCTGCAAAAACATCTTCTACCACATTCAGAACAGGAGGTATAGCTAAAGGCCTATGCTGGGGTAAAACAAGAATTCCCTAAGCCTCTTCCTGGAATCAGAGAAATCTTGACCTTCCCATTTAAAATGCTCCCTCATGGAATGCAGAGTCTCTGAGAATGAAAAATCCTCAGGAGGCGAAGCTGAAGGAGTAGAATCATCCACATCAGAATCAGAATAAGGAGGATACTCCTGCAAGTCTTCAGCCAAGACTCAGAAGCCTCGAACATTGCTCAAAACTCTCAAACTCAGGTTCCACCCTAGGCCTCTTATCAGGAGGGGCATAGAACCTCTAATCATAGTAATCAAATCCTCTGCCATTTTAGCATATGCTTCTTAGGCAAAGACCCTGAAACACTCGGAGAAACCCCCACTGAAGCTAAACTAGGCCTGCCTCTTAAAGAAGCCTTGGAAACAGAAGGGGAGGCCCTAACCACCTTAGGAAGAGAGGGAAGAACAGCCACCTGAGAAGCCCCTTCAGCCTGGCCTACTTCCTGAGAGGACACATCCTGTAACAGTAAAGTCTCTCCCTGAGACTCCAAAGAAACTCCTGGCAAAACCTCCGGCTCCACTGAGCCTTCTAAAGAACCGGCGTCCGGGACTGTCGGTTCCTCCACTCTAGGCTTTGCTGCTTTGTCCTTGCGCTTTTTGGCCGAAGCGGGCGTCGGAGCATCCGACGGCATTTTATAATTACAACTCTTCCCAAAAACTAACCTGGCACAGTCTAACCTTCTCTTAATAGTGCGTTTGTTAAATCTAGCACAAGAGCGGCATCCAACAACATCGTGCTCAGGCCCTAAACAAGGTATACACAAAGTATGGTAATCCCTATGAGGTATCTGTTTCCCACAAGAAATACAGTTATTCACTTTTTCTGACATCCGGTTAAATACTGAGGCAAGAAAAAACCAAAATATTCCCCAACGGGGTACTTAGCCAACTTTGATTCGGTCTGAAACTCTGACTTCAGAAACTTTCAGAACGCCAACCTGCACTCGCAAAACTGCTTCTGCATCGGACCATGCGGCAAAAAAGACTGAGGATATGACATCGGTCATGCGCATTAGTACCCTGACGTACTGACGTCAGTCTAATGCGCCTTGACCGACGTCAGCCATATACTTTGGTATTCGGGCCGACTGGACAGCGGACTACCCAATAGTTAGGACTGCAGCAATGTGGAATGAAGAACATCAACACTTCACATCACCAAAAGAACACCATCCCTATGGTGAAGCATGGTGGTGGCAGTATCATGCTTTAGGGTTGCTTTTCTTCAGCTGGAATTGGGGATTTAGTCAAGGTGGAGGGAATTATGAACAGTTCCAAATACCATTCACTCTTGGCCCAAAACCTTCAGGCGTCTGCTAGAAAGCTGAAGATGAAGCGGAATTTCACCTTTCAACACAATAATGACCCCAAGCAAACATCCAAATCAACAAAAGAATGGCTTCACCAGAAGAAAATTAAACAATTGGAATGGCCCAGCCACAGCCCAGACCTAAATCCAAAAGAAAATCTGTGGGGTGACCTGAAGAGGGCTGTGCACAAGAGATGCCCTTGCAATCTGACAGATTTGGAGCACTTTTGCAAAGAAGAGTGGGCAAATATTGCCAAGTCAAGATGTGCCATGCTGATAGACTCCTACCCAAGAAGACTGAATGCTGTAATTAAATCAGAAGGTGCTTTAACAAAGTATTAGTTTAAAGGTGTGCACACTTATGCAACCAGCTTATTGTACATTTTTTATTTTATACATTTTCTCCTAACAGATTTGTTTGTTTTTCAACTGAATTGTACAGGTTACAGGTCACATTACAGGTAGGAACATTTTTGAAATTATTTACTGTGGTCTCATTTTTATATCACAAAAACCTGGCAATTTAACAAGGGTATATATACTTTTTATATCCACTGTATGTCAGTTTCAATAAATTATACTTGAGCTCAAGTCATGAAACAGTGTTACCCTATTTATGGAACTGTTCTAAAATAAAATAATGAGGGGTCTAGTTTATTGAAGATTCCTTGAAAATCTCCTGTGATGCCGTTTTTGAAAAATTAAGAAAATATTTCAAAAGAGGAAAAGTACAGTTTTGTACCTACCATAAATGTAGATGTTCGAAGATCCACATTGCTGCAGTCCTAACACTTGGGTAGTCCGCTGTCCCAGTCGGCCCGAATACCAAAGTATAAGGCTGACGTCGGTCAAGGCGCATTAGTCTGACGTCAGGACGTCAGGGTACAAATGCGCATGACAGACGTCATATCCTCAGTCTTTTCTTGCCCCAGATGTCAGAAGACCCTAACAAGATAAGGCCAAAACCAAAAAACACCAAACACTCCTGTACCAAATATATATACAATATATACAAATTTACAAAAGTACAACCCCACCCACACAACCACCCCTAAACACAGAGGGGAAGGAGGGAGGGTAATTGGACTGCAGCAATGTGGATCTTGAACATCTACATTTATGGTAGGTACAAAACTGTACTATGTTCTTCATCCCACATTGCTGCAGTCCTAACACTTGGGTAGAATCCCAAAGCAGAGGTAAGGGAGGCTGGCAAATCATAAAGCAGCAGGAGCTGTCAACATGCCCTGCAAAATAGCCGTGGCAAAACCAGCCCTAGATTTAGAGTAGAGAGGAAGGTGGTAATGCTTAGAGAAAGTATGCACTGAACTCCAAGTAGCTGCCTCCAAAATATCCTTAGTTGCCACCCCCCTTAGAAATGCTGTTGAAGTGGCAGTAGCCCTAGTGGAATGAGGCCTAATCCCAGCTGGAATCTCCTTGCCATGATGGGAATAACAAAATGCAATGCAAAACCCAATCCACTTAGAAATAGTTTGTTTTGACACAGGCTTGCCCTGAGAACTCAAAGCAAAAGAAACAAACAACTGCTGAGACTGCCTAAAATCCTTAGTCCTGCTTAAATAATAGCGCAACTGCCTGTGTACATCTAAAGAGTGCAAAATCTTTTCCCCCTTATTTTGGGGATCTGCATAAAAAGTAGGCAAATGAATAGTTTGGTTTAAAGCCACACTAGAAACCACCTTAGGCATAAAGGAAGGATTAGTACGTAATGATACCCTATCCTTATGGAAAATCAAAAAAGGCTCAACCGCCATAAGGGCCTGCAATTCAGAAACCCTTCTTGCAGAAGTAATGGCCAACAAAAAAGCAGTCTTCCATGACAAGTATTTCAATTCAGCAGTAGCCGAGGCTCAAAAGGTTGTAGAGTAAGTTTCTCCAACACAAAATTGAGATCCCAAGCAGGAGTAGGAGCTCTACGTGGGGTCTTATATTCTTTGCCCCTCTAAGAAATTGCTTGAACAAAGGATGAGAAAACAATGGTGGGTCACAATCATAGTGAGCTGAAATTGCTGCAGCATGAATCTTAATGGAAGAGAAAGACAAACCTTTGTCCAATAACTCAGTAAGATATTGAAGAGCCACACTCAAATTAGGCTCAGAAACCTCCAAATCCTTTGCTGCACTCCAAAATAAAAATCTCTTCCATTTTTCTGCGTACACTTTCCTTGTACTAGGTCTTCTGGCTTCCATAATCACATTCAAAACTTGTTGAGGAAGTTGAGACCTGTTGTGGTTCAAAACAGAATATGCCAGGCTGTTAGATGAAGAGAGTGAAGCTTGACATTGAGTAGATGACCGTCCCTATGAGACAATAGGTGTGGAATCAAAGGTAAAGGCCATGGAGGCTTCCTTACCAGACTCCTCAGTAATGGGTACCAGTGTTGCCGAGGCCAATCTGGAGCTATTAAAATCATCCTTGGCTTGTCTTGTCTGACCTTTAGGAGTACCTTTGGGAGGAGAGGCAGAGGTGGAAAGGCATACACATGAAGATTTTTCCAACTGAAAGAAAGAGCATCCACTTTCCAAGCTGTGTGATGAAACCTTTTCGTGCAAAACTTTGGCAGCTGGTGGTTTAGTGGAGAAGCGAACAGATCTATGTCTGGAGCTCCCCATGACACTGTCAATTTCCGAAATACATGAAGATCCAGTTTCCACTCGTGGGGATCCATGATTTGCCTGCTTAACACATCTGCTAAGGAGTTCTGTGCTCCCGGCAGAAACCTTGCCTGAAGATTTAGTTGCAAGCTGAGCGCAGTCTCCCACAAAATCATTGCTTGCCTGCATAGAGGATAAGAATGTGTTCCCCCTTGTTTGTTGATGTACCACATGACAGTTGTGTTGTCTGTTAGAATCAACACCTGCCCTGGAAGAAGTAACTCCTTGAAAGCCATTAATGCAAACTGGACTGCTAACATCTCCTTCATGTTGATATGTAGATGCTGTAGTCTGGCAGGCCACTTGTCTTGTATCCACTTTCCATTCAGATGAGCTCCCCAAGCTATGTCTGAGGCATCTGTCGTTAGAATCTGACTCGCCTCTGGCGGGTCACAGAGAGTCCCTTGTTTAGGTGACATTCCTGAGCCCACCACACAAATTCCTTTTGAATGCAAGGTATTATTTGAATGACAGTGTCCAAATCCTGGCAGTGCTGTGTCCATACATTTTTGAGATACCATTGCAGCTTCCTCATATGCAGTTTGGCATTGGGAAGCACCAGAATACAAGATGCCATGAACCCTAAGGCTTGAAGGACTGTCCTTGCAGTCAGCCCGGACTGAAGAGATAGTTGATGGAAGTAAAGGGAAAGATTCTTTTGTTTGTCCGGGGTTAAAAAGGCCATCTGGGTTGCTGTATTAAGTCTCACACCCAGAAAGCACATGTCTTGAGAGGGTACTAGACTGGACTTTAATTTGTTCACAGAATACCCCAGGCATCTTAGCACTGCTATCACATATTCCAAATGCTGAAAAAGGTCTTCCTTTTCTTGAGCCAGAATCAGGCAGTCGTCCAAGTAAGGATAGATTTGTATTCCTTTTAGCCTGAAGTAAGCTATCACTGGAGCCAGAACTTTTGTGAATACTCTGGGCGCAGTAGATAAGCCAAAGGGCAATGCAGAGAACTGATAATGGAAATTCCCAGCTCGAAGCAGATACTTCCTGCAACTTAGTCTGATAGGCACATGCAGGTAAGCCTCCTTGAGATCTAAAGTTACCATCCAGTGATCTTTGCCCAGCAGAGGTAAAAGCTGTTGTAACGTCAACATTTTGAACTTGGGAATGTCCAGATAAGTGTTTAGGATAGATAAATCCAAAATTGGTCTCCACGTGTTCCCCTTTTTTGGTACTAGGAACAGGCGAGAATAAAATCCTAGGCCCCTTTCTGGCACAGGAACCGGCTGAATGGCCCCTATTTGGAGTAACAGAGAAATTTGCTTGTGGGCCTCTTTTCTTTGAAGAGGAGGAATGTCTGGCATGCCTTTGAAAGGAGGCAAGGTATGGAAATAAAACCTGTAACCGTGGTGAATGATATCCAATACCCATCTGTCTTGGGTAATTAAACTCCAATTTTCTTTGAAAAGTGCCAGCCTTCCCCCCAAAGGTGCTGCCAGACGAGAAGGCTCTGGCAGCTGAAAAGGCAGGTCATTGGGTCTGCTTACGAAAGGACTGACCCCTGCCCTCACCAGAAGACTGAGCAGGTGAACTCCCTGTTCTAGGCCTAAAAGAACCCTGAGCTCTGCCCCTACCACGTCTAGACCTACCCCTAGACTGGGAATCATAAGAAGGATATGTCCACCCCTTAGTAGGCCAATTTCTACTAAACTTGGAGGCTGAACCTGCAAAAAATCTTTAACAGTCTGCATAGACTTAGCCTTGTCCTCCATTTTCTTTAAAACTGCTTCCACAGGCGAACCAAACAACACATCAGACTGTAGCGGAGCATCCAAAATCCTTGTCTTAACATGCTCAGCTAAATTCTGATCCCTCAGCCAGGCGTGCCTGCGAAGAACAGAACCAGTGGCAGCCACCCTCGAAGAGGCCTGTACAGCATCAAAACCACATTGCAAGGAATGCTTACCCACCTGTTCAGAAACATGTACTAAATCCTGCAACTCTTTACACTCAATACCTTCCGCCAGAGCATCCACCTTAGACTTCAATTGTGAAAGGAGATAATTTTGGTATTTGAACATGTGGAACTGACAATTCAAAGCCCTCATGGCTAAAGTGGAAGAAGTGTAAACCTTCTTTCCCCATCTATCCAAAGCCCTTGCCTCTTTATCAGGAGGAACAGGATTTTTAACAACAGAAGCCTTAACACCTTTAGGCCCCTGAGAAACAGTTTCTGGGTCTGCCCTAGGACTCTTAAAAAGATACTTATGAGCTTCAGGCACCCTATAATACCTATCCGGTTTAACTGGGGCAGGAGGCAAAGAATCAGGGTTCAAGGAAGCCTCTGCAAAAACATCTTCCACCACATCCAGAACAGGAGGTATAGCTAAAGGCCTATGCTGGGGTAGAAACAAAAATTCCCTAAGCCTCTTCCTGGAATCAGAGAAATCTTGACCTTCCCATTTAAAATGCTCCCTCATGGAATGAAGAGTCTCTGAAAAGAAAAATCCTCAGGAGGAGAAGTCAAGGAGTAGAATCATCTACATCAGAATCAGAATAAGGAGGATACTCCTGTAAGTCTTCAGCCGAAGACTCAGAAGCCTCCGAACACTGCTCAAAACTCTCAAGCTCAGGTTCCACCCTAGGCCTCTTATCAGGTGGGGGCATAGAACCTCTAATCATAGTAATCAAATCTTCTGCCATTTTAAGCATATGTTTCTTAGGCAGAGACCCTGAAGAACTAGGAGAGACACCCACTGAAGTTAAACCTGGCCTGCCTCTCGAAGAAGCCTTGGAAACAGAAGGAGGGCCTAACCACCTTAGGAAGGGAGGGGAGAACAGCTACCTGAGAAGCCCCTTCAGCCTGGCCTACCTCCTGAGAGGACACATCTTGTAACAGTAAAGTCTCTCCCTGAGACTCCAAAGAAACTTCTGGCAGAACCTCCGGCTCCACCGAGCCTTCTAAAGAACCAACGTCTGGGACAGACGGTTCTTCCAACCTAGGCTTTGCTGCTTTGTCCTTGCGCTTTTTAGACGAAGCGGGCGTCGGAGCATCCGACGGCATTTTATAATTACAACGCTTCCGAAAAACTAACCTGGCACAGTCTAATCTTCTCTTTATAGTGCGTTTGTTAAATCTAGCACAAGAGCGACATCCAACAACGTCGTGCTCAGGCCCTAAGCAAGGTATACACAAGGTATGGTAATCCCTATGAGGTATCTGTTTCCCACAAGAAATACAGTTATTCACTTTTTCTGACATCCGGTTAAATACTGAGGCAAGAAAAACCAAAATATTCTAACGGGTACTTAGCCAACTTTGATTCGGTCTGAAACTCCGACTTCAGAAAATTTCAGAACGCCAACCTGCACTCGCAATACTGCTTCTGCATCGGACCATGCGGCAAAAAAGACTGAGGATATGACGTCGGTCATGCGCATTTGTACCCTGACGTCCTGACGTCAGACTAATGCGCCTTGACCGACGTCAGCCTTATACTTTGGTATTCGGGCCGACTGGGACAGCGGACTACCCAAGTGTTAGGACTGCAGCAATGTGGGATGAAGAACATCTGACGATTCAATAGCAGCAGCAGAGTGTTCAGATATTGCTTTTTATACTGCCCCAAATATATGTACAACAAGCCTTCTAGAGTAACCTAGATTAATACCTCAAAAGTCTATCCAAGCAGATTAAATTATTCCATGTCAGAGTATTTTTTATGAAGGAGATATACTGCTAAGGTTGCTTGGGGCAAAGGTTTTAAATGAGGAAATGTGGAGGCTCAGGAGTTATAGATATTCTATCTTATTTGCAAGTAGTATGGCAATCCTTTTTTGGTCATTATCCAACAGGATCTTATAATTCTACAATGAAGAAGACGGTATTTAAAAAGTTTAGATTTTTAAAAATAATGTACCTGGAGGTCTTTCTGGTGGAAGTATTCAGAGATATTGATCCAGTTTGTGTTGGATTTGCTAAAGCTAAAGACTGAATTAAATGATTAAATTGTGAGTCATTGATATATTGCTAATAATGTTAACAAAACAAGACGAAGCAGAAGTCAGTATTTTTTTTACATTCACTCATTTATTAGTTGAGATTCATTACTCAGCATTTTTTACTTATTACAATCACTTTACATGAATGCAAAAATAATTCTATAATATAATCATTAGCCATAAAAGAAAAAAAACAAGAAATAATAAGTCAATTAGATTTTTTTTTACATCTGAATGAAAGTACAGTTTTGTACCTACCATAAATGTAGATGTTCGAGTGCTCATACAGCTGCAGTCATTACAGATGGGTTATCCTGCCGTCAGGCGGGTCCTCGGTCGGCCGAATTCCAAAGTCTAGGTCCGGCGTCGGTTGTCGTCACTTCTTTCCTGACGTCAGTGCGGCAGGGGTATAAAAGAGGCAGCCAACGCCATTTTCTTCAGTTTTTCTTGCCCCAGATGTCAGGTGCCCCCAGAAGGAAGGCAAAACATAAATTTATGCAAACATGCAATATAGAATAATCAAAAAACAGTAGTTGCAAGCAAATACACCATAAGAGAATACCCCAAATAAGTTGTATGATAAGGTGTTTGTCATAAGGCCTGTCCTAAGAGGGGACGGAGGGGGGGGGGTAACCTGGACTGCAGCTGTATGAGCACTCGAACATCTACATTTATGGTAGGTACAAAACTGTACTATGTTCATCATGCATACAGCTGTAGTCATTACAGATGGGAAGAATCCCAAAGCTAAGTAGGGGTGGTAGGCACTAAGTGGAACTAGGAGGAGCGAGGATGCCCTGCAAGACTGCTGTGGCAAAACCTGCTCTAGATTTAGAGTATAGTGGTAGGTGATAGCGCTTGGAGAAAGTGTGCACTGAACTCCAAGTGGCTGCTTCCAAAATGTCCTTAGTAGGGACCCCCCTGAGGAAAGCTGCAGAGGTAGCTGTGGCCCTGGTGGAGTTGGATCTGATGCATGCAGGCACAGTCTTTCCATGAAATGAGTAACAAAAGTGTATGCAGTGGGCTATCCATTTTGAAATTGTCTGTTTGGAAATAGCCTTTCCTTGAGCACCTGTAGCATAGGACACAAAGAGTTGCTCGGATTTCCTGAATGGCCTTGTCCTGTCCAAATAATAACGATGTTGTCTGTGAATGTCCAAGGAATGTAGCAGTCTTTCCCCTTTGTTTTGTGGATTTGGATAAAAGGTAGGTGAGTGGACAGTCTGATTCAAAGCTACACTGGATACTACCTTTGGCATAAAGGTAGGGTTGGTTCGTAAGGAAACTCTGTCCTGATGGAAAATGATGAATGGTTGTACAGCCATGAGGGCCTGTAGCTCCGAAACCCTGCGTGCTGAGGTGATAGCCAGAAGAAAGGCTGTTTTCCATGACAAGTATTGTAGTTCTGTTGAAGAAGCTGGCTCAAAGGGAGGAAGGGTCAGCTTTTCCAAAACGAAGTTGAGATCCCAAGCAGGGACTGGTGGTTTCCTCGGGGGTTTTATATTCTTTGCCCCTCTGAGGAACTGCCTTAAGAGAGGATGAGAGAACAAAGGAGGATCTGGGTTGTATTGTGCAGAAATGGCTGAAGCGTGGATCTTGATGGAGGAGAAGGAAAGTCCACTGTTTAACATCTCAGCTAGGTACTGTAAAATTTGAGGTATATTTATTACCCAAGGATTCTGGCCCTTTTCTTGATTCCAGGCACAAAATCGTTTCCATTTGGCGGAGTAGGCTTTTCTAGTAGAAGGTCTTCTGGCCTCCAAGATGACATCTTGCACCTCCTTGGAGAGGAGAGTCTGTTGGGAAATCAAGGAATTCTCCATGCAGCTAAATTTAGGGTTTTGAGCTGGCTGTGAAGGGTTTTGTAGTTGTGCTGTGACAACAGAAGAGGGACTAGAGGTAGGATCCATGGTGGGGAATGTGTCAGGCTCCTCAGGAGCAGATACCAGTGTTGTCTTGGCCAGTCTGGAGCAATGAGAATCATTTTCAGCCTCTCTGCTCTGGCTTTTAGTAGAAATTTGGGCAGCAGAGGAAGAGGCGGGAAGGCATAAACTGTCAATGTTGTCCAATTGAAAGAAAGTGCGTCCACTTTCCAGGCCTGTGGATGATAGGTCCTTGAACAAAATTTTTTCAACTGGTAATTTCTGTGGGTAGCAAAGAGATCTATGTCTGGCTGTCCCCATGCCTGAGTTATCTTTGTGAAAACTTGAGGATGCAACTTCCATTCGTGTGGATCTGTCAGATTTCTGCTTAGGTTGTCTGCCAGTGTGTTTTCCTTCCCTGGCAGGAATTGTGCCTGTAGTTAAATTTGCAATTCCAGTGCTGTGTTCCATAGGGTCATGGCTTGCCTGCACAGGGGGTATGAATGAGTTCCCCCCTGTCTGTTTATGTACCACACATCACTGTGGTGTTGTCTGTCCTTATCAACAGCTGGCCCAGATGCAGAAGGTCTTATGAAGGTCATAATAGCATTTTGCATGGCTAGCATTTCCTTTTGGTTGATATGTAGGTGCTTCTCTTTTTGGAACCATTTTCCCTGAATGCACTGATCTGTCATGTGTGCTCCCCAGGCGTAGTCTGAGGCATCTGTTGTGATGATTTGAGTTGCTTGAGGTACACAGAAAGGGAGACCTGTGTTTCTTTGGCATGCTTGAGCCCACCACAAAAATTCCTTTTGAAGGCATGGAATGAGTGGTATAATTGTTTCCAAGCTGTGGCTGTGTTGAGACCATAAGTTTTTTAGGTACCATTAAAGTTTCCTCATATGCAGCTTTGCACATGGGATTAGCAGGATGCAAGATGCCATGAATCCCAGAGCCTGCAGGACTTTCCTTGCAGTTAGCCTGGTGAAAGTTGCCATTTTGCTGAAGTATTGAGACAGTTGCCCTTGTTTGTCTGGCGTGAGGTAGGCCATCTGGGTGGTTGTGTTCAAGCTGGCACCCAGGAAAATTATTTGTTGAGAGGGTATTAGTTTTGATTTCTTTTTGTTGACTGTGTATCCCAGGAAGTTCAACAGTTTTATTACAAATGCCAGGTGCTGCAGTAGTATGTCCTTGCTGTCTGCTTGGATCAGGCAGTCGTCCAGATATGGGTAGATTTGTATTCCTTGTAGTCTGTAGAAGGCGATTACTGATGCCAGGTATTTCGTAAACACTCTGGGTGCAGTAGATAAGCCAAAGGGCAATGCAGAGAATTGGTAATGGGTTGAACCTGCAAGAAATCTGAGGTATCTTCTGTAATCTTGTCTGATAGGGACATGCAGGTATGCCTCCTTGAGGTCCAATGTTACCAGCCAAGACTCCTTGTCCAGCATGGGAAGAAGCTGCTGCAATGTGAGCATCTTGAATTTTGGCACCTGTAGATATGTGTTTAGGGTGGATAGGTCTAAGATAGGTCTCCAATCTTTGTCTTTCCTTGGTACCAGGAATAGTCTGGAATAAAACCCTTGACCTCATTCTTTTGTAGGTACCTCTCTTGAATCGCTTTCATGTCCATGAGAGCTGAAATTTGTTTTTGTGCCTCTGCCCTTTGATTTTGTGGCAGGTTTGGCATGCCTCTCATTTTTGGAAGGGTGTGAAAGTGGAACCTGTAGCCTCTGTCTATAATGTCCAGAATCCATTTGTCTTTTGTAACAATATGCCAATTTTTTGAGAATAATGCCAGTTTTCCGCCCAAAGGTGCTGCCATTAAAGCTTTGCTTGGCAGGTGTAGGGGGAAGTCATTGTGTCTGTTTTCTGAATGACTGTGATCTATCTTCTCCACCTCTTGGGGTTGGTGCTTGCCACTGTCTGGCTCTGAAAGATCCTTGAGGTTGCCCTCTACCCCTTGGGCATCTGTATCTGCCCCTTTGAGGTCTGTCCGTGGCTGGAAAGGACCAATTTTTTGAAGGCCAGTTTCTGCTGAAACGTGGAGGCTGTACCTGCAGGAAGTCTTTCACTGTTTGCATTGATTTCGCTTTTTCCTCCATTTTCTTTAGTACCTCCTCAGCTTTAACACCAAACAATACATCTTTTTGAAGAGGTGCATCTAATAATTTAGCTTTGACATGATCTGGTAAGGTTTGCTCTTTGAGCCAAGCATGCCTACGTATAACAGACCCCGTAACAGCAGCTCTACATGAGGCCTCTAAGGCCTCTAAAGCATCAAAACCACACTGCAATGTATGCTTACCCACCTGCTCTACACCATGCAACAAATCCTGCAACTCTTTTAAATCTGGTTGTTCTGGTTGTGTCATTTTGCTTTTCAACTGAGATAACAAAAACTGTTGATACTTTAACATATGGAATTGACAGTTTAATGCCCTTGTCGTTAAAGTGGCCGAGGTGTACACCTTTTTCCCCCACCTTTCTAAAGCTCTGGAATCTCTCTCTGAAGGTAATGGGTTTTTAGCAGTAGAGGCCTTAATTCCCTTGGGACCCTGTGAAATAGTTTCTGGGTCAGCAGTTTGGCTTTTATATAGGAACTGGTGAGAATCAGGAACCCGGTAATACCTGTCTGGTTTAACAGGAGCTGGAGGTAAAGAATCTGGATTAAGGCTGGCTTCTGTGTACACATCATCCAATATATCTAAAACAGGAGGGATAGCCAGGGGCCTATGCTGGGGGAGCAGAAGAAATTCCCTGAGCCTTTTCTTGGAATCTGAGTAATCTTGGCCTTTCCAGTGAAAGTGCTCCCTTAATGTATGCAGGGTTTTCCCCAAAAGAGTAGTCCTCAGGGGGGGAGACCGAGGGAATAGACTCCTCTGCATCAGAGTCTTCGAAAGGAGAATAGGCAAAATCCTGGTCCTCAGAGTGTTCTGAGGTAATAGAAGCTTGATCTGAGGAAGGGTAGTCTTCCTCTAATCTGGGCCTTTTGTCAGAGGGGGGTTGAGAACCCCTGATAAGAGTAATCAAATCCTCAGCCATTTGAAAGCATCTGCTTTTTAGGCATGGGGCCTTGAGAGGGGGTCTGAGGCCCCTGTTTTTTTGGTTTTCATGGCTGCTTTAGATTTAGTGAAAGCTTTAATAGAGAAGGAGGAAGGCCTGAAGACACCTTGAGAAATGTCAGGCCTGTCTAAATTCTGAGTTTCCCCGCCAAGAGTGGCGTCGGTATCTGCAATAGGAATGGGGACCGAGGACCCTGCGACCTTGGGTACTGAAGACACCGATAATGTAGTGTCATCGGTACTCAGGGGGTGCGTAGGCACCTCGCTGAGCACCGGAGAACCGGTAGTTGGCCTAAGCGTGGTCTCAGTAGTCGGTGCGGACCTAGGATATCGGTCCTTATCTTTGCGTCTTTTGCTCAAAACTGGAGTCGGAGAATCCGTCGACATGATATAATTAAATTTTTTGCCAAAATAGTGAAGGGCGAACTCCGCCCGGCACTTAATAGTGCGCTTGTTGAATCTAGCACAAAAACGGCAGGCCGAGACGTCGTGGTCTGGGCCTAAGCAAGGTATACAGAAAGAGTGGAAATCCTTATGCGGTATTTGCTTCCCACAAGAAATGCAATTATTAACTTTGTCTGACATCGGTCTGAGGCAAGAAATGTTTCCCCAACGGGATACTTAGCTTTCAAGAAGACTTCGGCTGAAATACTTTCGAAAATCTCAGGAGCTGGCCGACCGGCACTTGCAAACTGCTTCTGCTTCGGGCACCGCGCGGCAAGAAAGACTGAAGAAAATGGCATCAGCTGCCTCTTTTATACCCCTGCCACGCTGATGTCAGGGAAGAAGCGACGACAACCGACGCCGGACCTAGACTTTGGAATTCGGCCGACCGAGGACCCGCCTGACGGCAGGATAACCCATCTGTAATGACTGCAGCTGTATGCATGATGAACATCAGTAGTAACCTAACTAAATAACTTTATATACTATTTACATCTTGTTCTCCAATATTCATTCATTTCTTCCCTTAATACAAAATTTAACAACTGCAATGCTAATGCTGTATACATTTTGTTTTCAAACTAAAGTGATGTCAGTCTCATATACATCTAATAACAAAGACATTTTGGTCAAAATTTGATATAATTACCTGCTTTCTTAAGATTGTACTTAATGTATTGATGTTTTATCATATTCTAATTTAATCAGGTTAATACATTGTGTAACTGCAGGTGGATATTGCATTCACCATTTTCTTGTGACAGAACTCTTTGCTATTTACAGTGTACACCAGAGGAGACGGTATTAATTTCTTTAACTCAACTGAGAATAAGGTAATTATATAATATAAAATCAGTCTAATATAACAGCTGTTTATCTGTCTGTAGTCCCTTACACTCTCATTATATAACTTCTCGATATTCATGTTCTTCTTCACTGAACTGTACAATCATTCTACATATTACTAAACACAGTGGTCACATCTGTACCAAGAAACACTTACTTCATCATTACACTTGTTCAAAATGATTCTGTCTGCATCATTTTCATTTTGAAAGACTTACTTGTACATATGGAATGCTCTGCAAAACTGTCAAGTTGTAAAACTTTTATTGTACTTTTCAGCATGTTAATAATCATTAGAATGTGTTGTGCTAGAGCCTCTCTCCCTGGGACCCCACTGAAAAGGGTTTGCAATCCCCAGTCAGACTTTCCTGATAAACAAAATAAAAATAACATAAACAAACAAATGAGTGAGTTATATAAGAAAAATTATCCGGCCAAACAGTCTAACAAAAAATACTGAATACTTCCCCAATATACTGAAAGCATAAATATGCATTTCCAAAGTACTCGAGTTTCTGTTTTACATCTTCAACAAAAGTACAGTTGTGTACACTTACCATAAATGTAGATGTTTGAGTGCATTCACTGTTGCAGTCATCACATTTGGGTTATCTGCCTGCAGGTAGCCATCAGCCGGTCTGAATACCAGAGTCTTCGGATTTCTGTGCTGGATGCTGTTGCTTCTTCCATGACGTCAGGTCATCAGGGGTATAAAACATGCAGCCGACACCATTACATCAGTTTTTCTTGCCCCAGATGTTAGGTACCCCCACAACAGGAAGCAATTATATGGTACGGAACACCTCCAGCAAAAAGCAAATATATATGATATAATATATGCCGAACAAGAAGGAAAGGTAAATGTCAAGGGAAGTCAGGGGGCTGGAGGGAGGGTAACCAGGACCGCAACAGTGAATACACTTGAACATCTACATTTATGGTAAGTGTACACAACTGTACTATGTTCTTCGTGTTTCACTGTTGCAGTCATCACATTTGGGTCGATTCCCAAAGCTAAGGAAGGGTGGAGGTAGTTAAACAGCATTAGGGCTAGCAATCAGGCCCTGCAAGACTGCTGTGGCAAATCCAGCTCTGGATTTAGAAAAGATAGGCAGGTGGTAATGCTTGGTGAAAGTATGTAGCAGCTTCCAGGATGTCCCTATGTCCCTGGTAGAGACTCCTCTGAGAAATGCTGTAGAGATAGATGCAGCCTTGGTGGAATGTGATCTTATCCCATGTGGGGTAGGTTTTCCATGGTACTTGTAGCAAAAATAGATGCAATGGGCTATCCATTTGGAAATGGTTTGCTTTGAAATGGCTGGAGTGGAGCTCTCCTGGGGGGGGGGGGTCTTACATTTTTTGCACCTCTAAGGAATTGTTTTAGCAGGGAAGAGAGAAGAGGGGTGGCTCAGTATTATAATGTGCTGAAATGGCATAGGCATGAATCTTAATTGAAGAGAAGGATAGGCCCTTGTGGTGCATTTCTGTTAAACAATCTACAATATGAGGTAAGCTGGCACCTCTGTGCCCATACCCTGAGCCTGGCTCCAGGAACAGTATCTTTTCCACTTTTTTGAATAGGATTTTCTAGTACTAGGCCTCCTTGCCTCAAGAATGACATCCAGCACCTGCTTACTGAAGGTTGCTAGAGGTGAGCTCAGGGAATTAACCAGGCTGCAAGGTTCAGGGTTTGAAGTTGAGGGTGCAGAATCTGGCCCACCTGCTAGGACAGCAGGAAAGGGGTCTGAGGCAGGTAACTTGGTTGTAGCACTGTCAGACTGTGCAAAAGGGGGGTACCAGTGCTGGCATGGCCAGTCTGGTGCAATCAGTATTGTCCTTGGCTTATCCTGCTTGATCTTTAGTAGAACCTTCGAAAGGAGAGGCAGAGGGGGAAAGGCATAAACTGAGAGGCTTTCCCAGGTAAAGGACAGGGCATCCACTTTCCAAGCTTGACTGTGGGGAGTTTTGGTGCAGAATTTGTTCAACTGGTAGTTCTGAGGGGAGGCAAACAGGTCTACCTCTGGTGTCCCCCATTTGTTCCTCAAGAGCTTGAATATTTGGGGTTCCAGTTTCCATTCGTGTGGGCCCATGAGATTTCTTCTTAAGTCATCTGCCAGTGAACTTAATTTGCCTGGCAGGAACTGAGTTGTAGGTTCACTTGGTAGCTCAAGGCTGTGCTCCACAGAGCCATGCCTAGTCTGCAGAGTGGGTAGGAATAGGCTGTCAGAGCATTTTGTACAGCTAACAATTCTTTTTGATTGATATGCAGGTGCATCTGTTTTGTTTTCCATTTGCCCTGAATGCACTACCCTGCCCTGTGTGCCCCCCATGCATAGTCCTGAAGCGTCTGTTGTTAGGGTTTGGGCGGCAGGGGATAGAGTGAAAGGGAGTCTCTTGTTGTGGTAGCAGGTCTCTGCCCACCAAAGGAACTTTGCCCTTAGACAAGGAATGATAGGAATCATTGTTTCCAGGTCCTGAGAATGTTGACACCACAAACTTTTTAGATACCACTGAAGTTTCCTCATATGCAGTCTTGCATATGGAATTAACAGAATGCAAGAGGCCATGAACCCCAGGGCTTGCAGGATTTTCCTTGCAGATAGCTGGGTTTTTGTGGCCAATAGTTTGAAGTAGGTTGTCAGATAAACATGTTTCTTTGGAGTGAGGCATGCCATCTGGGAAGATGTGTTCAAGCTTGCTCCCAGGAATACAATTTGTTGGCAGGGAAAAGGTGTGATTTCTTCTCTTTCATGGTGTACCCCGGTGAGGTCAGAAGTCTCTTTACAAATGCCAGGTGCTGTAATAGCAAGTCCTGACTCTGCCTGAATCAGGCAATCATCCAAGTATGGGTAAATCTGAATATTTCACTGCCTGCAAAATGCAATGGCTGGAGCTAGGCACTTTGTGAATACCCTCGGCGCAGTAGATAAGCCAAAGGGAAGTGCAGAGAACTGATAGTCCATGGAGCCTGCTCTGAAACGTAGGTATTTTCTGCAGGATTTCCTTATTGGGATGTGCAGGTAAGCTTCTTTTAAGTCTAGGGTTGCCAGCCAGGCATCCTTGGCTACCATAGAAAGAAGCTGTTGAAGAGTTAGCATTTTGAATTTTGGAACCACCAAAAAGGTGTTGAGAATAGACAGATTCAGGATAGGCCACCAGGAGTTTTCTTTTCTGGGAACCAGGAACAGTCTTGAATAAAAACCTTGCCCCCTTTGTTCTGCTGGGACAGATTGAATAGCCCTGATACTGAGGAGAGACAGCACTTGTTTTTGGGCCTCCGCCCACTGATTTGGGGGGAGGTCTGGCCATCCACTTGGGGATGGGAGTGAGTGGAAATGGAATCTGTATCCTAGGGAAACTGTTTAAACCCCATTTGTCTTGGGTAATGAGTTCCCAGTTTTTTGCATGCAGGGCAAGCTTTCCTTTAGAAGCAAGTATTTGAGCAAGGCTTGGAAGAGTTAAGGATAAGTTATTGTGCCATTTTTCCATAGGGGTGGCTTACTACTCCCTGCTTTGGAAGTGGGAGCCCCCCACTGCTTAGATCTGTGTATAGGAGTCTTGGTGGTCCGCTGCTCCTGGGTTTGGAATTAGAAGGCCTGGAAGGAACTGGAAAGGACCAGTTCTTTGAAGGTCAATGCCTACTGAATCTAGGTGGCTGTACTTATAAGAAATCTTTAACAGTTTGCATAGATTTAGCTTTTTCCTCCATCCTTTTGAAGACTCTTTGTTGCCAAAAAGGCGCTCTTGGTTTAAGGGAGGCTCCAGTAATTTAACTTTAACATGATCTGGCAAAATTTGTTCCTTAAGCTAAGCATGCTTTCTAAGTACAGACCCAGTGACAGCAGCCCTGCAAGATGCTTTTAAAGAGTCAAAACCACATTGCAAAGTATGTTTGCCAACTTGGTCAGCAGAATGCATTAACTCTTGTAAATCGTTGTGTTCAGCACAGTTAGGAATCAACATAATTTTCTGTTTAAGTAGTCCCATAATATGCTGCTGATACTTTAACACATGAAACTGGCAATTTAAAACCCTAATGGCCAAAGTAGCAGAAGTGTACATCTTCTTACCCCATCTGTCTAAAGCTTTAGAGTCCCTATCAGAAGGGGTAGGATTTTTGGCAGTAGTAGCCTTAATGCCTTTTGGTCCTTGGGAAATGGATCCACAGTAGGATTCTTAAAGAAGAATTTGTGAGAGTCAGGTACTCTGTAGTACCTGTCAGGTTTCCTGGGAGCTGGAGGCAAAGTGTCTGGGGTAAGGCTGGATTCCAAGAAAACATCATCTATAATCTCCAGAACAGGAGGGATAGCTAGATGCCTGTGTTGAGGCAGGTTTAAAAATTCCCTAAGTCTCTTTTTGGACTGAGAATTGTCCTGGATTTCCCAGCGGAAATGCTCACTAAGGGTATGCAAGGTTTCACCAAAAGAAAAATCTTCTGGAGGGGAAGCAGAGGGAATGAAATACTCTGCATCGTAACCCTCATAAGTAGATAAGGGTAAATCTTGGTAGTCAGAAGTAACAGAGATATCAGATTCCTGATCAGAAGAATCAGAAAGAAAATCAGTTCTAGGTCTCTTAGAGGGGGAAGGCTGGCTTCCCCTAATTAAGGTAATAAGGTCTTCAGCCATTCTAATAATTTGTTTTTGAGGCATATGGGCCTGAGAATGCGCTTTGGTTGTCGGTTTCCTAGGCGTAGTGTGAGCTTTAGGCCTGAGAAATTCGGTATTCTTAGCTTGACATGACATTATCTGTTTACTATGAAAATAGGTAGGCCTGAATACACCCTCAGAAGCCGGTGCCTGCACAGTGGCTCCGGACCCATCCAAGGTAGAGACATCCACAGGTTCCATAGTCGAAGAAGCATCTCGTGGCATACCGGACTCCGAATGGGTCTCAGTAGAAGCCTGCGAATCTGTAGTAGCGGGTATCAGGGGCTGCGAAAGCACCTCATTGAGTACCGGCGGACTGGCGACTAGCTTAACGGAAGCATCGTCAGCAGTTGTGGACCTATGCGGTCTGTCTCTGTCTTTATCCTTACGTTTTTTCAGGAGATCGGTAGTCGGATGGCTTAACAAAGCCATCTTGGTGTACAGAGATCGAGAACAAAAGTATTTAGCTACAAAAAATAGCCCAATGATGAATAGTTCGGGCGTTGATCAAGGCACAAAACCGACAGCGAGGGACATCATGGTCTGGGCCTAAACAGATGACGCAGTAAGAATAAAAATCTCTTTGAGGTATTTGCTTTCCAGAGGCAAGACAATTGTTAATTTTTTCTGACATCGGTTAGAGCAAGAAAAAAGGATCCCCAATAAGGTACTTATCTTTTTGAAGACTTCAGGTTTGAAACTCAAAAATGAAAATTTCAGGAATGGGCCAACCTGCACTTACGAACTGCTTCTGCTTCAGGCACCACACGGCAAGAAAGACTGATGTAATGGCATCGGCTGCATGTTTTATACCCCTGACGACCTGACGTCATGGAAGAAGCTAAAAAAGAAAAGCCAGCACTAAACTCCTGGAATCAGGCAATCTTCATTTAATGTCCAAATTC
This sequence comes from Protopterus annectens, assembly GCF_019279795.1. Classification (NCBI taxonomy): domain Eukaryota; kingdom Metazoa; phylum Chordata; order Ceratodontiformes; family Protopteridae; genus Protopterus; species Protopterus annectens. The sequence continues at coordinate 1,510,282,192 of NC_056732.1, read as the reverse complement.
AAGACAGCAACATAACATAACCGTACACCAACATGGTTGTACCGGTTTCGGTAAATCCTTCATTAGCAACCAAACATGATGTACAAAATAAAGACAAAAACTAACTTCCTGTCTTGCAACTTATATAAACTTCATATAGGAAGCATGGAGCGCCCTCTGGTGCATCAATAAAATAGTGCACTAGTTCAAAAATACATGAAATGTGTTACAAATGAACCCAGTTGTCCCAATTATATAAATGAGTATATAAACCCAAATATAACAACAAAAATATAACAACAACTATATGAATTGGATGCCTCAAAAATTATCATTCAAGCCAGGGGAAAATAGAGCCCCTAGTTTGATGATCCATATTTTTTCTTTATAAGTGAGCTTATCATGTAGAACATGGTATTGTACATGTCTGTCCTTGATGTGATCATAAAACAAAAACTGCCCATAGGGTGTTTAGAAATGTGTTTATATAATGAACTGGACCCCTTTTTGTTTTTAATATCACTAAGATGCTCCCCATCCTAACTTTAAAAGGACGGGAAGTTTGTCCAACATAGAAAGCTCAACAATTGCACTGGGCCAAATAAATCACCCAAGATGTACTGCAATTGGCAAAACATAATATATCATAAACTTGTGGACAATTTTGTGCAGAAAAAGCCCGACATTTCAACACCCTGGGGCAGCAGGTACAATGACCACATGGATAGCATCCAAAAACAGGGCCTGTAAAAAGGTGAGCTTGAGTAATGGAACATGTATCTCTGTAATAAACCTTCTTGTAATGACTAAAGAGAGAGCCCAAAGACCGCCCTTTCCGAAATGAGTAATGACACCGGACCCCTACATATTTCTCTAAGACATTATCCGATTTTAACAGATACCAATACTTACGGATAATGTTCATGAATCCAACTGTATTCCTCCCATAAGTTGTAACCAATCTAAGCAAATCAGACTTGACATGATCCCGATTTTGATAGAATAATAAATTAGTTCTATCTTGCTGATTTGCAAAACGATTGGCCCTCGTGATGTCACCCCCTACATAACCCCTACTTTTAAACCTGGTGATAAGATCCCTTCTGTGATGGTCGTATGTGGAGGAACTGGAACAAATCCTTCTAGCACAAAGGAATTGGGACTAGGGGATGTTCTTGATGACATGCTGGGGGTGGAAACTAGTGGCATGTAATAAGGTATTGAACTGAGGAAATTTTCTAAATATCTCACTCTCAAGAGTGTTGGTGTCTGTTCTTTTTACCAAAACATCCAAAAATGTAATTTCAGATCTAGAAAATGTCAATTTAAACTCAATCCCCCATATATTGCCTTTTAAATACTCAATGAATTCAAAAAGGAATTCCTCACTAGCTCTCCACACCATCCAGCAGTCATCAAGATACCTCCTCCAAATATCCATCTCGTTTATATAGATATTGTGACTGATGTCATAAATTACCTGGTCCTCCACATACGCCATAAATAAGTCTGCATAAATGGGGGCAAAAGAAGTGCCCATAGCAGTGCCCTGTGTCTGCCAAAAACATTTGTCCTTAAAAAAGAACACATTGTGAATCAGGACCTGTTCAGTCATGCATACTAAGAGGGTATTAAAACCAGGCTTATAGATATTAACCTTATCCAACCAATATAGCAGGGCCAAAAGTCCTGCCCAATGGAGAATACTGGTATATAGGGAGGTGACATCCAAGGTGCATAAAATCCAGTGGGACTCTAGTTGGGTCTCAGAGATAATGGATAGGAACTGTGTAGTATCTTGAATTCTAGAACGTATATGTGCCAAAAGTGGTTTTAGATATATTGTGAGGAATTCAGAAAAGGGTTCCGTAAGGGAACCCCTGCCTGATACAATCGGTCTCCCGGTTAGCCTTGTAGGGTCTTTGTGGATCTTCGGGAGAAAATAGATATATTGCCTGCTAGGAAAATCAACCTTGAGTTGATGACACACTTCATCATTAATAATGCCCTCCTCTGTAGCCAAATCCAAAAACTTGTCGACATCCTTTTTAAATTGCAAAGTGGGATCTGACTGCATTTCCTGATAGTGATTATGGTTAGATAACTGACAATCAGATTCAGCTTCATAGTCCCCCAGATCCTGGACCACCACTGCTCCACCCTTGTCCGCTGAAAGAACAATGTCTTTGTTGTTAATCAGTTTCTTCAAACACATTCTCTGATTTTTGTTCATATTATCTTTAAGCTTGTCCTGTTTATGTAAATACAAATGTAAATCCTTGAGGACAGCATTTTGAAATGTTTGGACAATGGGTTGCATAGGTGGCCTGAACCTGGAGGCACGGAAGCAAAATTCCCTAACCTCAGAGGCATCACAATCAGTCCCATAAAAAAGCATTTCAAATTCAAATTTCGACAAAATTTAACCACATCTTCAGCAAAACGATGTTCTTGGACAAAAACCCAGGGACAAAACTAAGTCCTTTATTCAATATATCAACGTGTTGGTCATCCAATACCACTGAGGAAATATTATGCACATTATTAACATTGGATACTAAATCCTGGTCATCTGTTGAAGGATGTCCCCCAGCCCATCTGGGTTTGTGATGCTTCCTCCCCCCTCGTCTCTGGGACTTATGTCTAAAGGGATCTTTCTGATAAAGCCTCTGTCCAAATTATTCCTCTTGGAAACAGGAGAAATGCTGATATGAGTATCCTCCCATTCAGTATTGGAGGATGAGTCATCACCAGATGGTGTAGACTCCCTGCTCCTTTTCTTCAGAATAGATTTAGACCTAGTGACTCTCATTCTCTTAGATGAATCTATAGGCATATCAAATTTGACCCTAGGTCGCAAATCAAATGGCTTCCCCCTGTCATAGTCCCCCACATCCCTAATAAATTTCTTGACCTTCCTATCCTTCAAACCTAAATCCAAAGTTGCCAATTCCTTGCCAAGTTTTCCAATATTATCTTTATAGCAAGGAAGTGTAGAAAACACCTCCACAGTTTTACTAATCTGCGATAAATTGGCAATTTGCTGTTCAACCTTCCTCTCATAAAAGCTACTCAAAAGATCAACAAAAGTCATAGAAACATTTTGTTGGGCCTCGGCTCATTGTGTGAGAAGACATTCGTCCGGTTCAGCCACCATGGGTTGAATCCTAACCCTAAGTCCCCTAGGAACTATTTTTCTACATTGATAAGCCCAAAATAATTTTAAATGCCAAACATTTTTACGAAGGGAAATGAGGTCCTTGGTCAATTTAGCGAAAGCTAAATTGCAATCCTGAATGAGATCCCGGACACCCAGATCAACATCCCCTGAACCCGAAGCTAGGCCAAAAATACCCAGATCCTCAAAGTTGAAGCCAAACCTTTAATTAAATTTGCTAATTCCATCCCTGGCAAAAAATTAACACAAATTCAGTATCAAATACAAAGATATGTGTAACAAATGTGAAAAATATAGGTTCCACACTGAATATATTACATGAACAAATGGTTGGACAATCATTATGCTAAATGCATAATTCATGTAACCAACCTTAAATCTTAAATACACTCCAAATTAGGTGAAACCATGTGGCCACCTTATTATTATACTTCAAAAACCACAAGGGAACCATATATAATTACAGATATCAAAAATATCAAAACTCAAGGCCCCAATTGAATACTATTATAGCCAACAAGCTTATAAAAAAGCCTGAATTGAGCCTACAAAAAGCTCACACTACGTAATCAAAAAGGGGCCATATATATGTGCATGTTGAATCCCAAATATAAAAAACATATGAGTGTCCTTAGCCAGTGGTGAAAAAGCAAAAAAAACAAAGCAATTTAAATAAATTAAATATGTTCAGAAGGGCTGTCCTGGTGTCCAGAATAATGAAATAAAAATGGTCCAAATCTACTAATAATAAACCAAAAAAAAAAAAATTTTTAAAAACCAAAAAACTTTTTGGATGGACCAAATAAACCCTACAGAAACAACCCCCAAGGTATAGTATATCACATAACGGTTTACTATTAAAATGTCAAACGGCACTACGTCGACTGTACTATAGTCGAACACGGAAGTTCGAAAATAGTAATGTCGACGTCAAAAAAACAATCTAGGAATGGTTTTAACATGGGTTGAGGTAGGTGTTCAGTATTATTCAGAACTACAAACATCTCCCCTACCTCGACCCATGTTAAAACACAGTCCTAGATTGTTTTTTTGTCGTCGGCATTACTATTTTCGAACTTTCGTGTTCGACTATAGTACAGTCGATGTAGTGCCGTTCGACATTTCAGTAGTAAACCTCACATAACATGTACCATCAAAAAAGAAAAAATTCTAAACCTACAAAAAGCCCAGAGACAAAAAAAGGGGGGGGCAAAAGACTTCCACCCTTGTAACCCACTAAATCCACACTACCAATTGCAGAGAAGGGAAATAATGCATATAAAATGCATATCAAAGTACATGCAAACTCAAAAGCCCACCAACTTGACATATAATAAGCTGTTCAACCTGTAAAAAACTGTTATAGAAGCCAGCTTTTGGAAGTAAACCAAATGAAACTAACCAAAAATTTGGCCCACAACAACACTTATGTAAAAAATAAACTGAGGCCTAAATACAGATCAAAAGGACAAACATATAACATACCTGAAAGATATATACGGCTCATAACCTGTCCATATTAATAATAATGATGGCAATACATGACATAAGAATGCAAATATGTTTGAAAACAACCAACATATCAGGCTGAACAATTATCTAAACTTGTCATAGATATGACACCATACAAGATATCTAACAATTGACAAACATAAAATACTAAACATTGGTAGATACTTGCAAAAATATAGTCCTCATGAAATGTGCTGCCAAACAAAAAAGAAAAAAATGTGTCACTTTTAATCCTCAGTTCAAACGACCACAAGGTCCCAGTATGAACCCAGATTCAACTGGGAACATCCAAACAGAAACTAAGGGCCTTGAAAAAGGAAGAATCAGCATCCAAAACACCAAAGACCATCATTCCACCGTATTATAGGGTGCTCCAAAGCTTTCTGATCCAAATATCCGACGCCATCCAGGGGAAGCCATCAGCAAGAGACAAAACCCTTCAGTAAGTCCAAAACCTCCTCCTGCACGAACGGCTGGTGCACGGCTCAAAAAAACAAACCAAAGTTAAAAAAGAAAAGCCAGCACTAAACTCCTGGAATCAGGCAATCTTCATTTAATGTCCAAAATTCAAGACAGCAATATAACATAACCGTACACCAACATGGTTGTACCGGTTTTGGTAAATCCTTCATCAGCAACCAAACATGATGTACAAAATAAAGACAAAAAATAACTTCCTGTCTTGCAACTCATATAAACTTCATATAGGAAGCATGGAGCGCCCTCTGGTGCATCAATAAAATAGTGCACTAGTTCAAAAATACATGAAATGTGTTACAAATGAACCCAGTTGTCCCAATTATATCATGGAAGAAGCAACAGTGTCCGATGCAGAAATCTAAAGACTCTGGCATTCAGGCCGGCTGAGGGCTACCTGCAGGCAGATAACCCAAATTTGATGACTGCAACAGTGAAACACAAAGAACATCTATCATTTCTCTACTACAAGTTTTATTACATCTGTCCAATATATAAAATGTTTCATTTATAAATGTCCGTGTGTGGATCTTCCAAAAGGGAAATGACGTTTTTGAGACAGATTTTAAATTAGGCTTTATTTTACTCTGTACAGTCAATATTTTCATTTTACATAGTGAATTCCAAAAAGCATATTCTATAGCTTCTTTATGCTCTTTGGCAATTTTATAGAGATGTGAAAGAATTATCTTGTTTTTCCTTTTATTACATATATTGTTAAACTATGCATTCTAATATTTTATGGTATTTTTGTAAATCTCTTTCATTAGCCCCATTACCACTATTATAATTCCTTATACTCTGTATATTCATTCACACTGTTTTGGGCCAGATTCCAAAAGAGTTGCTCATAGTGCAAGTCTGCCCTGATTCTGAAAGACCTGCTCTTACTGTGACTTACTTTGGTGTAAAGCCTACATATATAAAGAGGCTTACACCAGGGGCCAGATTCTAAAACACCTGCCCTCAGTCTGCCCTCAGTGTAAGTGATCACTTACACTGAGAGGAGGTCTCTGGAACCGGGCCCTTCCTCTAATAAAAATCTTTCTATTATTGCTTCAACTGTTTTAATGTTGGTGTTGTATATACAGTTAAACTATCCAAAAAAAAATCTTATTTTTGCATTTATTTTATTTTTGTTTGTACCTTCTATTACTTGAGTCATTGCATAGAAAGGAAAGATTGTGAATAACTGCTTTTCAATATTTTACATTTATAAAGTTGTTAATTATTTTTTCTGTGTTAATTATACACTTTGAATTAAAAATGAGTACAAGTTAAGCTGCATGTAATTAGTAACTGTAAATTCAAATTTTTGTGCCTAGCTTTTGTATCACTACATATCATATGCAAATCTTCCATTCGCCTTCATATTCCTGATCAAACCATAGAATTATAATTTTATAATCTGCTGCCAATATATGTTAAATGCAATTCTCCTTCTCCATATTCAGATATGATTCTTATTTTAAGTGTACAGAGAATAGGCAAGAGGAGTTTGGAATTTACTGAAGAAAACACCAAGGAACCAAGTTATTGGGAACAAATAACTAGAGAGATAAAGGTAAAAGAATAGGAAGAGGTGAAAAAGACATTTAGACTACAGCGTAGAGACTGCCTTCCCTTTCTGGGTGTGATATCAAAGTAAAGGCAAAGAGAAAGAGATAGAAGAATCCTAAGTTAAAGACTTGCTCAGGTAGTGTTTTTAGCTAACTCTACAACAGAAGCTGCTGTTAAAAAGGGATAATTAGAAGGGTATATTAAATATAGCACAACAATTAAAGGAATCAGTGAGAGGAGGTTAGAAAAGATTGGGACGAGAGCTTGGATAAGCAATTCACAAGTAAACCATGAAAGAACATGTAACAAAGTCTAGAAGACTTAGGATTTTTGCTTGGAAGTGTTTCTATAGGTATTTTTATACCCCAAGCAGACTCCAAATAATTTTTCTTCATGTAGATGCCAAATATTGGAGGTGTGATGAGAAAGAAAGAGGTAACTGAGAGGATCCCTATCAGCTGATCAAGTTTTCAGAAAAGTACAGTTTTGTACCTACCATAAATGTAGATGTCCGATAGGTATGCATCTGCAGTCATAACATATGGGTTGTCCTGCCTCAGGCAGCCCTTCGGTCGGCCGGATTCCAAAGTCTGGGTCTGGCCTCGGCTGATGTCGCACTTTCCCCGACGTCAGAGCGTGTGGGGTATAAAAGCATCAGCCGACGCCATCTTCCTCAGTTTTTCTTGCCCCAGATGCCAGGTGCACTCTATGAAGGCTAAATTTGGATAAAATGCCAAAAAATTCCAAACATAATGCAAAAATATATACATATATATATATATATCTATATACAAACAAATACACCATAACAGATTCCCCCAGCTAGCTAATGAAGGGGTAAGCACCCTAGGAATACCACAGAGGGGAAGGAGGGAGGGTAAACCTGACTGCAGATGCATACCTATCGGACATCGACATTTATGGTAGGTACAAAACTGTACTATGTCCTTCAAGGATGCATCTGCAGTCATAACATATGGGTAGAATACCATAGCCAATCTGGGGGTGAAGGTACTAAGAAAATGATGGTGTAGTTAAGAGACCCTGCAGGACTGCTGTAGCAAAACCTGCTCTGGATCTGGAGTATAAGGGTAAATTGTAATGCTTGGCAAAAGTATACACGGAGCTCCATGTAGCAGCTTCTAAAATGTCCTTGGTAGCCACCCCTCTTAGGAAGGCTGTAGTGGTGGCTGTGGCTCTCGTGGAATGAGGCCTAACATTCACAGGAACAGTCTTTCCATGAAAGGAGTAGCAAAAGCGAATGCAATTTCCTATCCATTTTGAGACTGTCTGTTTGGAAATTGCTTTTCCTTGTGTCCCAGCAGCATAAGCTACAAACAGTTGGTCAGTCTTTCTGTAACTTTTGGTTCTGTCCAAATAGTAACGTAATTGTCTGTGGATATCCAGAGTGTGTAGAAGTTTCTCCCCTTTATTTTGTGGATTTGGGAAGAATGTAGGCAAATGAATTGCTTGGTTCAAGGATACTCTAGATACCACCTTTGGCATAAAAGTTGGGTTGGTTCTTAATGAAACTCTGTCCTGATGAAAAATAAGAAATGGCTGCACTGCCATTAATGCTTGTAACTCAAATACTCTTCTTGCTGAAGTTATGGCCAGAAGGAATGCAGTTTTCCAGGATAGAAACTGTGGATCTGCCGATGCTGCTGGCTCAAATGGAGGAAGTGTTAGTTTTTCCAGCACAAAGTTGAGGTCCCAAGTAGGTAAGGGTGGTCTCCTTGGAGGATTGATGTTTTTGATTCCTCTGAGAAATTGTCTTAAGAGAGGATGCGAGTAGACAGGAGGATTTACATTGTATTCTGCTGAAATTACTGAGGTATGTATTTTAATGGAAGAATAAGACAGGCCATTGTGGAACAATTCTGCTAAGTATTCCAGTATATGTGACATGTTCATCACTGTCACATCAAGGCCTTTTGTTGTGTTCCAAATGAGAAATCTTTTCCATTTTGCTGAGTATGCCTTCCTTGTGGAAGGCGTGAGCTTCCATAATAATGTCCTTTACCCTCTGGGATAAGCTGTCCTGGGAAGGAGTCATGGTATTCTCCAGGCAGTTAGCTGCAAGGTCTTTAGGTTGGGATGCAGGATCTTGTAATTGTTCTGCGTCACAAGAAGAGGCCATAATGGGAGAGGCCACAGTTTCGTCTGTGACAAGCTCTTCAACAGTGGGTACCAATGCTGCCTTGGCCAGTCTGGAGCTATCAGGATCACTTTTGGCTGTTCTGCTCTGATCTTCAGTAAAACCTTGGACATTAATGGGATTGGTGGGAAAGCATAGACTTTTCGGGCTTTCCAGCTGAAAGAGAGAGAGTCCACCTTCCATGCTTGTGGATGGTATGTCCTTGTGCAAAAAATTTTCAGTTGATGATTGTGGGGTGAGGCGAACAGATCTATCTCGGGCCTTCCCCATGTCTGTGTTATGAGTAAGAAGATGTCTGGGTGCAGCATCCATTAGTGTGTATCCATGGTAGTTCTGCTTAAGCTGTCCGCCAGAATATTGTCTTTCCCTGGCACGAACTGGGCCTGTAGTTGTATATTGTGTTTCAAACAAAGATCCCATAGATTCATAGCCAGTCTGCATAGAGGGTAGGCGTGCGTGCCTCCTTGCTTGTTTATGTACCACATAACTGTGGTGTTGTCTGTCCTTATTAGCAGGTGGCCTTGTTGAAGGAAAGGTTTGAAAGCCTCGATTGCATGTATCACTGCCAGCATTTCCTTTTGGTTTATGTGCATTTGCAGCTGTCCTTGAGACCATAGCCCTTGGATACATTTGTCCTCCATGTGTGCTCCCCAACCTCGGTCTGAAGCATCCGTGGTGATTGTTTGGTTTGCTTTTTGTTTGAAGAAAGGCAACCCTGTGTTGGTCTGGCAGGCTTGAGCCCACCACAGGAATTCCTTTTGAAGGCAAGGTATGATTGGAATCAGAGTTTCTAAGCTGTGACTGTGCTGAGTCCATACACTCCTTAGGTACCATTGCAATCTTCTCATATGTAGCCTGGCTTGTGGAAGTAGTATTATGCAGGATGCCATCTAATCCAGGGCCTGCAGGATTTTCCTTGCAGTTAGCTGAGTTTGTCTTGTCAGATTCCTGAAGTAATCTGGAAGTTGTTTCTGTTTTTCTTCTGTGAGAAAGGCCATTTGGGTGGTTGTATCTAGATCTGCACCCAAAAAGGTTATCCTTTGGGATGGTACAAGTCTTGATTTTTGGATGTTGACTGTGTATCCCAAGGCCTGTAATAGCTGGATGGCATAGTCCAAGTCCTTTAACAAATTTGTCTTGCTGTCCGCTTGTATCAGGCAGTCGTCCAGATATGGGTAGATTTGAATCCCCTGAAGTCTGCAGTGTGCAATTACTGATGCCAGGCATTTCGTGAATACTCTGGGCGCAGTAGATAAGCCAAAGGGCAATGCTGAGAATTGATAATGCTCTGATCCTGCAAGAAATCTGAGGTGTCTTCTGCAACTTTGTCGAATGGGGACATGCAGGTATGCCTCCTTGAGATCTAGAGTCACCAGCCAAGACTCCTTGCCCAGCATGGGAAGAAGCTGCTGTAGGGTCAGCATCTTGAATTTCAGCACAATGAGGTAAGTGTTCAGTGCGGACAGATCGAGAATAGGCCTCCATTGATTTTCTTTCCTTGGAACAAGGAATAACCTTGAATAAAAACCTTGGTCTTGTTCTGAGAGAGGAACCTTCTCTATGGCTTTCATTTGTAGTAATATGGTGATTTGCTTCAAAGCCTCCGCCCTCTGATTTGGTGGCAGGACTGGCATTCCTTTTCTTTTTGGCAATGTGTGGAAATGGAACCTGTAGTCTTTGTCTATTATTTGCAGTGTCCATGAGTCCCTTGTAATGTAATGCCAATTTTCTGAAAATAAAGAAAGCTTTCCGCCCAATGGTGCTTCTAATTGAGCCCTGGTTGGCGGAGTCAAAAATAAGTCATTGTGTTTGTCCTGGTGTAGCAGTTGTTGTTGCTGTTCCTGCACTACCTCTCTGGCTTGGTGGCTGCCACTGACTGCCTCTGTAGTGGCCTCTAGCTTGCCCTCTACCTCTGGTACACCTGTTCCTGCCTCTCTGTGATCTTTCTGAGTCTGGAAAGGACCAATTCTTAGTAGGCCAATTTCTGCTGAATCTCGGTGGTTGTACCTGCAATAAGTCCTTGACTGTTTGCACAGATTTTGCCTTTTCTTCGAACTTCTTTAAGACCTCCTGGGCCATGGAACCAAATAATTTTTGTTTTTCCATTGGAGCATCCAGGAGCTTAGCTTTAACATGGTCCGGTAGAGATTGTTCCTTCAACCAGGCATGCCTTCGTATAACTGCCCCTGTCATTGCTGACCTACATGAAGCTTCCAGTGCATCATAACCACATTGCAAAAAATGGTTGCTAACCTGCTGTGAGTTATGTACCAGATCCTGAAGTGATTTACGGTCAAGGGGCTCAGAGGAGGAAAGTTTCTTATACAATTCATCTAACAAATACTCTTGGTACTGAATCATATGGAATTGACAATTTAATGCCCTCATAGAAAGAGTTGCAGAAGTATAAACTTTCTTTCCCCATCGCTCTAGAGCTCTAGATTCCCTTTCAGAAGGTAAAGGATTTTTAGCAATGGCAGCTGCAACCCCTTTTGGGCCCTGTGAAATGGTTTCTGGGTCTGCAGTGTGGGCCTTGTACAGGTGAAAATGAGAATCCGGGACCCTGTAGTACCTACCAGGTTTGGCAGGAGCCGGAGGGAGAGAATCAGGGGCTGTACTAGCATCAGAGTACACATCATCAATAACATTCAAAACAGGAGGTATAACCAAAGGCCTATGCTGAGGTAAATGCAAAAAGGTCCTTAATCTTTTTCTGGAATCAGAAAATTCCTGGCCCTGCCATTGGAAATGTTCTCTCATAGAATGCAGTGTCTCACCAAAAGAAAACTCTTCAGGAGGGGAGGCCGAAGGAACAGATTCTTCAGCATCAGAATCCTCGTAGGCCGAATAAGCCTCCTGCTGGTGCTCTGACAACACAGATTCATCCGTAGACTCATCTGAAGAGTGGGGGTAAGAGGGCTCAACCCTGGGCCTTTTGTCTGGAGGTGGAAGAGAGCCCCTGTCCGGGTGGGGTTGAGAACCTCTAATTAAGGAGATAAGATCCTCTGCTAGGCTGAGAATTTGAGTGCTGGTAGAAGGCCTCTGAGAGGTAGACTTGGGAGGCAAAGCTTTGGCAAGCTTGGCAGCTTTAGCCCTAGAGAAGGCCTTAATGGACATGGATGCAGGGGGTCTGGCTGCACCACGTGCAGGGGTGGACTTGTCTAAAGGAATGGTGTCGGACATGTCCTGGACACCGGTTTCCGAAGGTAGTTCAATAACCGACTCGGCCGGAGCCTCCGAGGCAGAGTTAGTCGGTTGTAAGGTTTCGGCAACAGGAAGCACCGAGGACTCGGTTTCAGCCGAAACCGAGACACTCGCGGTAGGCCTGACCGAGGTTTCAGCCGAAACCGCGGGCCGCGAGGGTCGATCCTTGTCCTTCCGTTTTTTCACTACATGTGAAGTCGGAGTCTCCGACGGCATTATATATGCAAAACTAGCCCCAAAATATTCCTCTGCAAACTCCGACCGACGCCTAAGTGTTCGTCGGTTGAAGGAAGCACAGGCAGAGCAGGCTGAGACGTCGTGGTCCGGGCCTAAGCAAGGGAGGCAATAAGAGTGGAAATCCTTATGAGGTACTTAGCTTTTTCGAAGTCTTCGGTAGCTGAATCAAAGGAGCTGGCCGACCGGCACTTGCGAACTGCTTCTGCTTCGGGCACCGCGCGGCAAGAAAGACTGAGGAAGATGGCGTCGGCTGATACTTTTATACCCCACACGCTCTGACGTCGGGGAAAGTGCGACATCAGCCGAGGCCAGACCCAGACTTTGGAATCTGGCCAACCGAAGGGCTGCCTGAGGCAGGACAACCCATATGTTATGACTGCAGATGCATCCTTGAAGGACATCTCAAAATTCATATGGTCAAGACCATGTATGATTGAGTTTTTAAAAACTCAAAGCTTTTGAATGGAGATTGCAGTACAGGGAGGATCGGGAAATTTACCCTTTACATCACTGTAGTGCGATCTTGGATTTTAATTTGGGGGGGGGGGTGCAGCAGGGTTTGCCCCACTGTATAAATGTAAAAAAAGTAGATTTATTTTTTGATGTTTTAGTTTTCAGAAACTCAGTCATATGGTCTCGTCCATATGAATTTTGAATTTCTGAAAACTCAAATCATCTGACATAGATCCAACCGAGAAAGTACATTTTGGGAGTGTAATGAGTTGACAGACTTAAAAAGTTCCCTACAGAGTACTCTGTCAGAAATATTGGGTGATTAAATGGGTGTAACTAAGGAAATTATTTTTTTGAGCTGGGATACAAGATCTGAACTGCCTTGGCAAAGTAAGGCTTTGTTACGTTTAATTCTGGTGGCTGCCAAAAACAATTACTAGAAAATTGAAATTAAAGACCAAACCAACTGCACTTGAATTACTGAATATTGTACCACAGCTAAAAGAACTGGAAGTGGGATCTTTAGAAAAGGGTAGAAACAAATTAGATAGAAAAACTGGAAATTGTGGGCATAATGCATGCAGAATAATGTTTTGGAGGAATGAGATGTAAGAGAAGCCAGGAAATTTTCGATTTACATAATGCTGGATTGATGATAATTATACAAAACAGCATATTTGATGTATAATGTTTGCAAATGGGGATATGGCAATAAGATTTTTTTTTTCTATACATGTATTATTATGTACTCACTATAATGTTTCATCTATGTCGTCCATTTTCATTATTCTTTAATTGATGGATTTGGATCTGAGACTCAGATCTGACTCGGCCACTTCTTCCACATCACTGGATCCTAGAACCCTTAAGCTCCTCCCATTACCCATAATGCCCCCACCAACTTAAAGTACCTCAAAATGAGTTTGCTGTCCCTACATGTAAAAGGATAACCAGGACAGAAAAAGGCAGTGGTAGCACAGAAAAGAGGAAGGTGGAGCTCAAAAAAGGAACAGAGGTTCCTACAAAAACCCTAAGGTCTCTCCAGAAGGCAAAAAAGGAGGGGGCAGGTGCGTGGGGAGTTGAGGAAGAATGAAAATGGACAACACAGATGGAATGTTATAGTGTGTGCATAGTCTTTTAATCTGATATTGTCATTTTCATTCATTCTTCAACTGATGTGACAAAGTCCTCAGCTACTGTAACCTTGGGAGGACTCTAAGGAAGGCTATTCCAGAGCACTGCTGAGCCAAATGCTGCTCTGTTCCTAGAAATCAAATCCAATTTGTAATGAGGAATGAACGTGTGGGAATTAGCCCAAGTAGCAGCTGCACAAACATCATCTAAAGAATCTCTGGACCAAAAAGCTGACTAGACCGACATAGATCTTGTGGATCTAGGAGATATTGGGAAAGATAAACCCAACTTACCAAAGACAAATGTTATACACAGACAAATGTTATGCAATCAGTCAACCATTTGGCCTATGTAACTTTAGATACTGGATCACCTAATCTGACAGGAGAAAAGAAAACAAATAACTGTTCAGATTTCCTAAAGTCTTTGGTTCTGTGAAGGGAGAAACAAAGTTGTCTATCCACATCCAACAGATGTAATATGTAAGAAAACTGGGAGTTTAATGACCTGGTTAATATTCAACTCAGAAATTACCTTAGGTAAAAAAGATGGACTAGTTCACAATGACACCTTGTCTTTGTGAAAAACAAGGTAAGGAGGCTTTGAAGACAGAGCCTGGAGTTCAGACACTCTTGTAGCCAACATAATAGCCACCAGAAAAATGATTTTCCAAGATAAAAATTTTAGGTCAGCTTTGGCTGAAGGCTCAAAGGGAGACTGAGTTAAGGCCTGAAACATTTTATGTAAATCCCAAGGGGGTGTAGGATCTTTTAAAGGAGATCAATGTAATTTTGAAGAGGCCTATGTAGAGTTATTTTTGCCCATGTGGAAATTAGAAATAGCAGCCACATGAACAGTTGAAAAACTAGCTCCTTCATTAAAGATTGAAGACAGAAATTCAAGTATTTCTGGTACAGGTTCTGAAAAAGGGTCCAGATCTTTGTTAAGGGCCCAGAAGACAAATCTGTTCCATTTACTCTTGTAAGCCTTTCTAGTAGAAGCCTTATGGGAAGATAAAATATGATGGACTGTGCAGGACAGCCTTGGCTGTCTAATAATCAGTGGAACTGGAGAAACCATGCAATCAGTTTGAGGCTTGTAAATCTGGGTAAGTCATTCCAGTTGGGTGAGACAGGAGGTCTAGAGCTGGATCCAGAATCCATGGTGGATGTAGAAGATGAGGCCAGAGGAATGGTAACCAAACCAGACGAGGCCAAAAAGGAGCAATGAGGATAACTGTGCTCTTCATCCGAATTGCTTTCTGAAGAAATCTGAGAATTAGTGGCAAGGGTGGAAATGTAAACAGAAAATCAGTCATGGATTACAGCATCTCTCGTTGACAAATCAGAGTGGACCTGTTTAATTTGTCTGCAATCAAGTTGGATTTCCCTGGGATGTGCACTGCTATTAGAAAGTGATTAGAAGAGACTGCCCACTGCTATACTCTCATAGCTTCTCAACAAAGAGGATAAGATCTGGTTCCCCCTTGTTTGTTGATGTACCAGACTACCAACATGTTGTTCGCCTGTATCGAAAATGTCCCAGAAGGGAGAGTGTCCTGAAAGGCATGCAACACTAGGAGAACAACTCTCATTTCCAGGACACTGATATGCATCTTGGCCTCTTCACGGGACCACATGCCTTGGACTGTCTTTCCCAAGTAGTGCCCCCCCCCCAAGCTGGGAGGCATCTGTGGTTACTGTGGCCTTGGGGAGGGGAAGAACAAAGGGACATCTTTTGTGGAACTGGTTCGAATAAATCCACCATAGAAGATATCATTTGTACTCATAAGAGATCTTGACGGGCATGGATAATGAATGTTGGAGGATGGACCACTGAGATGACAGAGCCCTTTGAAGGATTCTCATATGGAATCTGGCCGAAGGAACAAGGGTGATAGCATCTGCCATGGACCCCAAAGCCTGTAGCATCAATTGGGCTGGAAGAGAATAATTCTGGATTATTCTCTTGACTTGGGACCACACAGTGTCTATTCAAGTTGAGGGGAAGACATGCTATTTGACTACCTGTGCCCAAATGAGCACCTATGAACTCCAAACTCTGTGTTGGGGTGAGCTGAGATTTGTTGCAACTGACTGTTATTCCTAGATGAGGATACAACTAGAGCAAGTAGTACCTTGTCTGTATCCGTTAAAGCAGCAAGGAGCCAGTCAAACAGAATCCCAGCAGGCTCAGGTGAGCTGCTACAACTGCTATGCATTTGCGCACCCTGGGGACTGTGGTGAGACCAAAGACAGGGCTCTGAACTGGTAATGACTGGCTCCCAGCTAGAAGCGTGGGTATCTCCTGGAGCACCTGTTCATTTTGATGTGATAGATCTTCAGGACGTGTACTATCGAGCACAACCAATTGTCCTTCTGCAGTAGGGGCAAAATAGACTGAACCATGACCATCAAAAACGTTGTATACTGCACAAACTGACTTAACTTGCTGAAATCCAAAATTGGTCTCATGTCCCCTGTCTTTTCTTGGCACTAAGAAGAATCTTGAATACGTTCCGGACCATCTCTGGTCCAGAGGGACCACTTGGATAACACTTTTTTTCTAGCTGCTTTTTTATTTCTAGATATGTAGATATGCTGCTTCCCTCTGACTGGGTGGAACATTCGGGATTTTCTTAAGAACCACTGGTATAACCTCTGGATATGATCCTTTGCACCCACAAATCTCTTGTTATGAATAGCCAGGCTTTCTGGTGCAGAGATAAATGACTCCTGATTGCCTCCAGCGACAGACAGTCAGGCCTCCTTTCAGTAGCACTGACAGGGCCTGTTTGAGAAAGAATCTCTAGATCCCTGGTTCTGTGGACCACCACTGCCTCAAGGACAGTGTCTTACATTTGAGATCCCCCTTTGCCCCTGTGGGAGCCATCTCCATGCAACTCCTTGAAAGGACCATGGGACTTCATAAACCCTATCTTTCTGCCACCTTGTTGGTTCCTAGAGGAGGGCCTTTGAGGGGTAGAAAATGTACACCCACAGCAGAAAGAGTTTTTCCATCTTGATCGCACCTAGAGAGTGTGTCCTTAACCTTGGGCACATTGACGAAAGAAGGCTCAAATGGTTCCACAAAATCATATAAGCGTATCCAGGCATGTCTCCATTTGGCTATGCCTGAACCCACCACCCATGAGGTACCTTTCACAGCATGAGAGATCAACTTCATGGATGGACTGGAGATAGATTAGAGGGTGGCCAGCTGTGAGAACATTCTATTCCTATCCTCAGAGGACATGGACCCAGAAAGAAATCTGGAGAGTTCCTTGATCAAATCCCTTTGCAGTCTTGTAAAATGTGCCAAGTAAATCACTGCCCTAAATGCAAAGGTTGCTGAAGCATAAACACACTTCCCAAATCTGTCCAATGCCTTAGACTCCCTATTAGGAGAATGGACAGAGGAACTCTGCTCTACTAGTTCCTTTCTTGTAGCTGCAGCAACAACCATGGCATCAACAGGAACTCTCTTATGCCAGTGAGCACGGTCATTAGGAGGGGCAAGATTCTTATCCTGTCTCTTAGGTATTGGCTCAACAGTGTTCAGCTCCTTCCACACCCACCGAGAGACTAAATCAACAAACTTGTCAGCCTGGGGGGGGGGGGGTCACCCAGGTATTATATGGGCCAGATCCAGAAGCTTTCAGGAACTCGACTCCTCTTGGAAGGGGATATCAAAAGACCAATCCCCTCCTTGTTTCAACAGCTCCAGGATGTTTCCAAAGGAGAAGTCGTTAGATGCTGATCTAGTGTACCTCTCCCTCTCATCAAAATCAGTGTCCTTGGTGAGAGATTCCTGAGGGGAAACATACTGCCTCCTTTTGCATGTTCTCTTGAAAGGGATTTCCTCAGTGGGGTTTCCTGGGGAAGTATCGGAGGAGATTGCAATGCCTGGATGGACTGGCTGGAGGCTTGCTCAGGCTGGCTGTCCCAGTGGAAGAGAAGATCAAGGCTCAGGACACAGAACAGTACGAGGTAGGGTTGTCTGATCTGATGGGAGCAGGGATGCCTGTTCTCCAGGCATAGAGAAAACACTCTCCACAAACTCAAAAGTATAATGTCTAGGAAAAACAGAAGTCTACAGATCCAAAAATGAAAACTCTCAGATTGTCAGCTTCTGTAATTCCATCAGTACTCAACCTGAGGAGGAATTTGCACCCGAGCTATCCAATGCCAAGTCTCAGAGGAGAAGAGATGGCTCTGAAAGCTACAGAGTTGACTTCAAGCCCACAGATCTGGCACCAATGCTTTGGCTCTGAGAGTCCTCTGGCTCAGATGAACTCAGTGCCAATCAACTTAAGGGGACCCTTGGAGTGGAAAAAACATTCTTCTTCTTCTTCTGATCCAAAGTAGACATCTCCAGGGATCTCGGATCTAACATCTTCAAAATGGAAGGACATATCAGAGAAGGACATATCAAAGGGGAAGTAGGCTTCAGCTCTCAGGCCCAGAAAGGGTCGGAGTTGGGGAAACCCCCATCTGTATCTGTGCTCTGAAGAACTACCTCATCATCTTGTCTACGTCTGCTTCAGAAAGGCTTCTGGAGGACCAAAGAGAGGAGGTTGTGGAAGGAGGTCTAGAATCTCTTTTAGGCGACTCCTCTAGGAATGGAGAGGGGAGCCTGGATGAAATAGGATCCGATGAAAGAGAGGTACAAACCTGTGGAGATGTTATGCTTCAAGGTGTCAGATCCAGGACCAAAGGACCCGACTTTTTAGGACCTTGAAAGGGGGCTCTAAAGATGGAGCAGACGCCAAAGTTGCAGAACGTTCTGGTGACCTTTGTTGAGGCTCCTTGTCCTTAGCTTCAGGATCACCTTTAGCTTTTTCAGGCTTCCTAGGGGTTTGAGCCCCAGGCACCAAGGAAGAGGATTTAGAAGGCAAGAGACCCCAGAGAATCAACTTGTTTTTATTATCAATTAAGGCCCTAGAATTGAAACCAGAGCAGATATAGCAGTCTATATCAAGGTGGGCCAGACCAAGACAATAAACACATTACCTGTGGGTATCAGAATTTGGGATCTTATGTCCACAGGAAATACACTTCTTAAATCTGATAGGTTTTTCTGACATCTTAGCAGGGCTACCAACAAAAAGGCAGTAACAACAAGATCTTAGCAAAAAAGGCCAACCAACAATGGTAGAAAAAGTAGTCGAGGAGTACAAAGGAATACCAACAATGGTTAGAAAGAAGTACCAAAAAATGGTGACTTAGTTCTGAGTAAAGGGAAAAGCTAAAAAAAGTAAATTTTGGGAGGGACAAAAAGAGGTAAAATACTAAAATTATAACAACTTACAAAACTCAGTAAGAGGAAATTCAAAGATTACACCAAAAATGCTCAAGAGGTAGGAATCCACATCTGAAACCCAAATCTAAATTAGCTTCCTCAACTAAGGACAACCATAATGCATGCTTTAGTTACATCCGTAACCAAAAAGGAAAGGCCCAGCTTTGTGCTGAACTGGTAGTTATTGATACCACATATACTGAGCCTGTGGACACAGTTAACCCGTTGGCCAACAGGTTCTGTGAAAACTTCACTCCCCTATCCCAGCCGCACGTACCCATGACATCCCTACCACCTGTCCCCAACCTTGTATCTCTAAAGAGCAGGTCATAAACACCCTCTCCAAGGCCAAAAACGCAGCATCTATGGGACCTGATAACATCCTAGACTGCGTCCTACATGGACTCCATCAAGAATTAGCAACACCATTGGGTATTATTTTCAGTCATAGTCTAACCACTGGCATCATCCAGCTGAATGGAAAATGGCCATCATTATTCCCTTGCACAAAGGCAGTGTTTCCACTGGCCCCTGGAACTATAGACCTATTAGCCCTCTAAACTTATCTGCAGGGCCAAGGAGCAAATCATCAAGGACCTTATCAACAAAGATATAAATAATCTCCAAACACTTGACCCTGCTCTGTTTGGATTTGTCAAAGGGAGATCATGCCTGTTAACCCTGGTGGACTTCTTTGAGACAGTCACCAAGGCCCTGGATGAGGGGGAAATCTGTGCATACAGCCTACCTAGACTTAACCAAGGCTTTTTACACTATCCCCCACTCAGGCATCATCAATAAACTCACCCAGCTAGGTATTAACCCTTGTACCATTAGATGGATCACTAACTGGCTCACTGATAGAATACATATAGTCAAAATAGGGGAATCCACCTCCAACAGTAGACCTGTAACCAGCGGTCTTCCACAGGAATCAGTCCTGGGACTTCTACTGTTTGGAATCTATTTCTCCAAAGTACAAGCAAAAACTAAAGGTCTGTGGCTGACAAAGTTTGCTGATGACTGCAAACTGGGAGAGGTCAAAGAATCTCCAAATTATGTCAACATCCTACAACTTGGTCTTACACAAATAAATGATTTGGTGCCAATGCCCTGGATAGACCTCTAACTAACTTTGTATCTCTTTGCACTCCCAATAGATCCTATATGAGGCATCTATCCTCTCCTTCTCTCAGAATTCTCTCTTCTTTCCAAGCATGACAAATGATTTACATGCATATGTACATACTCATGCTGTGATGTTTACTGTACATATTTATCTCAGATGTTTTATATTTATCTTTCTGTAACTATTATGTTGACACTTTGAGCTTGCTTGCAGACAAGCCATTTTCCTTTTAGCAGTGTATGTAAACTTTATGATTTTTTGTGACTGTGTGTAAGTCTTATATTACCTATAACTGTAACTCAAACTTGTAATTTTTACACAACTGGAACTTGTCTCCACTGAAAAAGGACCTGTGTCCAGTCAGATGTTTCCTGTAAACAAATGTAAAATAAATAAATAAAATAAATAAAGTTTATCTTATTTGCCTTAAACTCAATGCAAAAAATGTATTATCATCCCTTTCAGTAACAGCAATGTTCCTGCTAACTAGTACACCCCAAGTATGCACTTGTGACAGACCTGGGTACACAGGTTGACAGCAACCTTATCTTTGATCATCATGTCTCCACAGTGGTAAGAATGACATTCTATATTGCTCATCTCATAAGTAAGGGCATTGGCTCCAGAAAAAAATAAGTTATAACCTTCCCAGTACTCTTCCGTCATCAGACCAACAATTGATTACAACGCCCCTTTTGGTATGTACCATTCCAAGCCCCTGCAGCAAATGGAGAGATTACAAAGGTTCCTCACAAGGAAAATTCAAGGTCTTCAGCATATGTCCTATGTGGATCATCTGAAATCACCGTTACTTTATTCTGTTTCATACAGACTACTCAAAGGCGATCTCTGCCTTGCATATAAGGCAATCCCTGACTCTGCTTTATTGGAAATGCTGCATATCCGCAAGTCAAATGGTTTACTCACTCTAAAGACGTTAACCTTGTATGTGACATTAACAGAACCTGCTGGAGGAACAAATTTGTCTCCCAGAGGTTACTACACTATTGGAACAGCATCCCACTCATGTCAAACAGAGCACCCCATTGGCCCTCTTCAAACGCAACCTGGATGATTGGATGGATAACCATAAATTCACCCCAGGGGTTTCACCTGTGTCTCTTTTGCACAGGGGCAATAGGTGCTGATCATGGAAATAAGGGAAGATCTCGGCCAAGCTTGTAAGGGCCCTAGGGCCATTAGCCTAGTAACCTCCTATGATCCTATAAAACCTGGCAGCAAATGAGATCTGAAGTACTTTAGGTTGGTGGCCCATTATGGGTAATGGGTGTAGCTCAAGAGTTCTAGGATCCAATGATCTGGAAGAAGCCTCCAAGTCGAATCCGAACCCGTCAGTTGAGGAATGAATGAAAATGACAACATCAGATTGTATGTTTACCTATGTCTTAAGTTTCAATTTAATAAAGGTGTTTATATATATATATATATATATATATATATATATATATATATACATACTACACATACACACGCACACAAACACACACACACACGCACACACACACAAAAACACACGCGTATTTATACGTCTATATATCTACACACACACACACACATATATATATATATATATATATATATATATACATACACACACACACACACACACACACACACACACACACACACACACACACACACCCGGCCTAATAGCACAGCGGTTAAGATGCAGGTTACCAACTGGTAGACCTGGGTTCAAAACCTGGCTGGAAAACAACTGTGTAGCAACAGCAAAATCTGCATTGAAGAAAGGCCTGGCAATCTACTTCCACAATGTGCCAAAAAAACCCTATGGGTTCTTCCCATAGAGTTGCCATGAGTCTATTTCGACTCAGGGGCACTTATTATATATATATATATATATATATATATATATATATAAATATATATATATATATATATATAGTATGTGTGTATGTATATGTATATATATATATATATATATATGTAAATGTGTACATTTTATTAACACCGATATCACCAGAGAAAAAGGAATACTCTAACACAAGTGATCTCAGAACAGAATCACTATATGTCAGCTCATTAAACCCTAGAGATGCCTCCATATGTTTCTCTAGGTTCAACCTCTTGATGCCTCTAGGCATCTACTATTACTCATTCATATTTACATTTAGCAATTCTAAAACCATTCTACACGCATGTTGTTGAAAGATATTATACTAAAGCTGAAATGATGGCAAACATAGCTATACTGACACTTGACTTTGTCTAGTATAGTTAAAACAATATTAAATGTTCATATACTACTACTTTATTTTATCATGATTGTCATATTTCTGTAAATAGCTCAATATCTCGGTGATACAGACATATGAAAGTTTACAGTTTTATAAATAAAATGCTGCCGTCATTATGTGTACAGCTTGAATAATTATGGAGATGTTGTAAGTTGTTAATAAAAAAAAAAATTGCAAAAAATTATTTACTGAATTAATTGTGATTTACAAATCTAGTTTAGGACCATGAATCTAATGAATATGACCACTGTAATGTTTAATTTGTGTTGAACAATTTCCCAATTTACACCACTTTAGTAACCAGAAGCCGCGGTGGTACAGCGGTAGCATTGTTGCCTCACAGGAAGAGGTTCTCCTGTTCGATTCTCAGCTGGAACGCCTTCTGTGTGGAGTTTGCATGTCCTCCCCGCGGTCGAGTGGCGTTCAAAAGACATGCGTGAATGGGCGTGCCTTCGCTGAAGGTTGGGCGTCGGCTGGCAACTCGGCACCATAAAAAAATCTACTGCCAATCATTAGCGGACCGGAGTTCCACTGTGGCGATCCCTAACCGGGAAAAGCCGAAAAGACAAACAACACTATTTTAGTAACCCTTATTGTCCTAGAGATATGAACATGTGTATGAACTATGAGGACACAACTTTGCTTTGTCAAGAAACTCATAATGCAATCATTGGAAGTTAAAGTATAAACTTTCAAAGCTCCATTTGATGGAATGCTTAAGTCCCCATTTTTGCAGATTCAGTAACAGTATTACAGGACTTTAAATTATGAGTCTTAGAATTTAAAACTGTTACTAACTATAAAGCCAATTACCACATCAACAACATCAATGATGCTCAGAAATTGATTAAATGTAAAATAAATGCTGAAAAGAAATATGCATAAGCAGAAATACTATTATGATAAAAACTACATAAAGACTTTCAGATTTACAAGGTGGAAACAAACACAAAAGTCATAGGAATATTTTGAGCATGAAGCATTAATTGGTAAAGCAGCCAAATCTGTATTTGTTGTTGCAGAAGAAGATGGACAGCTGTGGACAAGAGCAGACATTTATACAAGACAAACACATTAAAGCTGAAGTTCCAAGAAAAGAAGCCAAAAGTGCAGACACAGTCCGGTCATAAAAGTATAAGAACTGTGATAGTCAAAAAGAGTACAAAATATTCATGAAGTCACGTTTCCAGGTAAGGCTGTAGTACAGCAAGAACTTCTGCAAAGGGAAGCTCAGATGTCCAGTGTAAAACCTTCTGTGAAACACTCCATCCAGATTTGAAGACTACAGAATAAACTAGGCACGTACATGGACTGAGTTTAACATTATGCTAAAGACTTTAAAGTTTAATTTATTAAAGAGACTTTGGATATCTTCCAAAGTATTACTTTCATGTAAAAAGTTAATGGCACGTTTAGTACAGCATTAAGGTTAAAGTAATCAATATAATTTATGCCGCTTCACAGACTACATAAAACATCTGCCTTTTATAACTAAAAAGGTGGATTTAAGATACAGGGTATATACCTTTAAATGCTAACAAGCTAGCTAGCTACAAGGAAGCTACATGACTGTGATATATATCTATACACTTCTATGCATGTTCCCTGGGAAACAAAAAGGAGTAAGTGTATTATGGAATTTATTCCAGCAGCAACCGCTGGCAAGAGACTACAGGCCATATGTGTCTCCCTGCTGCAGCAAATATCAAGAAATACTATGGAAGAAGCATTTGTGGGCAGTTAAGACCACCAGAGAAAGGGAAGTACTAAATCTGTGTTGGATTTCCTATGAATAAGTAATTATAGTAGTACACAGTCTACAGTCCAATACAAAAACTGTGCCATCATCAATTGTCACTGACAAGTCAATATCTGACAAAGAAATGGATAGTTCTGAACTGCAGTACTGAGTGCTAGCACTATCACTACTCGATGACAAATGTACAAAAAGCAGTTTAAATATATGCCAAAGTAATACACTACAGCATATACAATGTCTGAGTAGAGTCATAAATGCTATAGTTGTAATGGTGGGAGATGTCCTTCACATACAGGTGCATTTCTGGTTCTCAGCCTGACCATCTAATATCTTCCAGCATATTTCCTTCAATTCAATGATATTCATCTGTTAAAAGCACCATAAACATTACAGTTGGTTATGTCCTGCACTGTGCCTCTCCATATTGTCCCTACCACTGCAAACAACAAATGGCTCACAATCTCCAATGGTTAAAGCTCACACCCCCTCACAGCACAAACTACATACAAGCAGTGGAAAATTGGTATTCTCGTCTACATCCAATCATATGCAATCCAGAAAATAATTGGAGGGCTTTCTACTGCACAACTGCCTAATGGTTAAGGTGTTTGCTTTACAAACACAAGGTACAGGATTTGAATCTCACAGGAGATAACTGGCTAAGCTTAAAATGGCTCGCAAGGGCAGTTAGCCTAGTACTAACCTATGAACTAGTGATACCTTAACATTTCTTTTTCACTTGTGCAAAACACAGCACTGTCTAAAAACATCTGCATTTTCTCAGGCTATCACTTTTCATATGAAGGTGTGTGTACCAAGCTGCCCATCTATAACTATGGACAGGAGTGTTCACTATAGCAATAACCCACGCCTGGGTGTGTGTAATGCTGGATTTACCCATGGTTGGTGTGGTTTGGTCACGAAGGCGAAGCCCGAGTGGCCAAACAAAGCCAACCATGGGTAAACCCAGCATTACCCACACCCAGAAGTGGGTTATTGCTATTATA
Source organism: Protopterus annectens (assembly GCF_019279795.1). Classification (NCBI taxonomy): domain Eukaryota; kingdom Metazoa; phylum Chordata; order Ceratodontiformes; family Protopteridae; genus Protopterus; species Protopterus annectens. Next base: position 1,510,256,825 of record NC_056732.1, on the reverse strand, counting down.
CAATGACATTATTTAAGGGAAAAAAAAATACTTTTCTTAAATAATGGCATTGTATAATGCCTTCTTGCTGCCCTTCCACAGCTGTCTGGTATTCTGCGGCAGTTCTGATGTACTGCGCATGCGTATGCCTATGCAGTACATCAGAGCTGTGGGCAAAAGCAACGGAGAAAGCAAAATCTCCCTTGCTTTTTGCAAACTGTTTCGCTACATTAAATGGGTTTAACATAGCAAGACAGCTTTAAAAAAAGCAACGGAGAATCTCAGTTGCTTTTTTAAAGCTGTCTCTCTATGTTAAACCTATTTAACATAGCGAGACAATTTTGAAAAAAGCAACAGAGAAAGCAAGATCTCCGTTGCTTTTTACAAACTGTCTCGCTATGTTAAAGGAGTTTAACATAGCGAGACATCTTAAAAAAAGCAACAGAGGATCTCCATTGCTTTTTTTAAAGCTGTCTCGCTATGTTAAACTCGTTTAACATAGCGAGACAGTGTGAAACAACAGAAATCTTGCGTTCTCTGCTGCTGTTAAAAAAAAGTTATAGTAATGGAAAAAGTCCGGGCGACCAGACCTTTTTCCATTACTATAACTCTGATTTACAACGTGCATGCTGACCAATCAGCGTGCACATTTTTGAATATTAATCGGGAGTCGTTGTATAATGTCTAGTAATACATGTTTGTCACCTTTCAACCGCCTTAAGTAATTCTGTAAAAAACTCCTTCCAACCTACCTGGCTCACTCTTGACAACAACTGTGTTGGTTGCAGCTTCTTTCATACCTGTAGCACCATTCATGGTGAGAAGGTTTAAGGATCCTGCTGGCTCTTTCTCTCAGATTTTGATTCACTGCAATATGTAAAAGTAAAAATAAATGTTTGACATTAACTAGTTTAAAAAAGTATGCAAATATAGTGCCTCAGAAAAGCAAAGAAATAATAAAATGCATCTCCAAACCTCTAAAGAATACCTTGTTTAGTAGCATAGTTTAAAACTGAACTTGATGACTAGTGTAAGGAATATTGTACTCCTTCATCCCATAACCAAAAGTGTATAGCTGTTTAACAGAATAAGAAGATGAATGGAGAAAGTGGTGTTGCTTGAGTTCAAATCTTCCCACAGCTTCAAAATCTCAGGTAAGTCAATTGCTCTTACTCATTTCTAAGGTTACAAAAAAAAAAAAAAAAAAAAAAGAAAACATAAATCTATCCCAAGATGTTGGCATCTGCTGGTCTATGTGCTGGTTGAAACTGTACTGTGGTCTGATGGATTACTTTCATAACAAAAATCCCATGACATGCACCTGGCTTATCAAAATAGTAAGGCAGCAGATAAATACAAATTCCACTCAAAGGAAGACAGCATCACATCAACTGACACCTACATACAAAAATCAGGATGGCAACACTATTATAAAAAGCAGTGTTGACCAACTACTGTGAAATTCACAGATCTGTCACAAATGTGTTTCAGAATTTGCCAGTCTGAACCAAATCATTCTCCTCTAAATGCAGAAGTTTAGTACATTCACACATGGTCTGCAGCAACATGAATGTTTCCCTGGGTTTCAAAGGTCTGGATGGTGTTGCATTCACAAGGAAGTAGTGAGGCTACCCATGGTGTGGCGCCTGTAACTATCATCATGCACTGCCCTATACCACGAGTCAGCAAGGCAACAATGGCAGCTGCATTTACAACTAAAGGCTTCTTCCCACTTTTGTGCGTTACAAACACAGAAGCCAGTAACTGATAAGGATTAAAAGACACATCCAGTCAGACCATTTTTTTATTTGATGGTTGTGCCACATATCTTTTCTAACTCAACTGCATTGTCCTCTTTTGTCCATTCATTGTCTGCTACTTAACTATAATATACACATAGGTTACATCAGTCACTCAGTGTAACACTTGATCTGTAAAAACACAGGCTGACTACAGGACTGCTGAGACTTATGCACTCCCCCCCCCACCCCCGCCCACAGCAGAAGTAATCACACCAGTGCAGCCCATTACTTCTGCTCCACCAAGCCCCATTTGAAATAGCTTACTAGACATATATACTATAACATACAGAGAAGCCCAATGAAACACGAGAAGAACAATGTAAATTGACAGACATACACTGTATGATGAGTACCTGCACCTAAATTCAGAAGCTTTGGCTTCGGGATTACTGGGAATAAGTCCGCAGCAAACCAGACCTCTTTGTTCAGATGGGAAGCAACTCACAACAGGACCCTGTATGATATTGCTGAAAAAAAGACATTTCTGAGCCTGGATTATGAACTTCAATATGGATTCCAAACTATGTTGCTATTGCAGAGATATCATCCAGGGAAACATTTCTATAAATGGATGTATAACAGACACCTGTTCTTGTAGGAGGTTTGGAAGACTCATTACAGTAGCTGGAAAAACACAATTAACTAACTAACCAAGTACAGAGCAATTGTGAATGTTTTCTTACTTTCTCTACCCTTGGTAAAGAAAAGGAAGAACATGTAGTTCTTCTTCCAAGGAGCAGTGTGGTCGGTCTAGTAGCACAACTGTTTGTAAACTTCTACAGTTGAAAGCAGGTACTCAAACTGATTTTTACAATAAAGAAAGAAAAGAGAGAAGTGAATGGATGGAAGGAATGAAGTTGTATAGGTAGCTACTTCAAAAGGGGCTGGTACTTTACAAAGCCTATCATTGCGGAAGAACAGAGGCAGAGGAGGAGGGAATAGTAGGGTTTGCCTCTGCAACATTCAACTAGCAGAGGTGAGTACCACCAGAAAAACAACCTTCTAGGATATAAACTTTAAATCATCTGAATCTATTGGTTCAACTGACAGAAAAGTATGTTTTTCCTCAGTGTGAAACTGAGATCCTATTGGAACAAGGGCGCTCATAGAATGGAAGTCTAGATGAATGAATACAACTGAACTGCCATCAAATATGAAACTTTTGTTAGATGCACTTTAATGGCAGAATAAATTAAGCCTGCATTAAAATAACTGGACAAGTACTGTATCATCAAGCAGGAAACAGCTGAGAAAGTCCGCTGATTATAAATAATAATACATGCATATTCATTGAATGCATTTCTGTGTTCTTCTATTTTTGCAGCTTCTTATGATTTCCAGTGTCTAGTGACATTTTTGGTCAACTATACTATTTACTTATTTATCATTCATTGACATTTGTTGACCGGGAAAGTCCGCTGGGTCAGAATAAGCCATTTTCAGTGGAGACCTTGGGAGAAAAGCTCCAGTAACAAATTAAAAATTACTACAGCAAACAACTAAACAAAAATTATTATACAACAGGATAAGATTTACAGTAATAAGAAACCATACAAATGTAAATAGCATTTCTGAGTGATAGAAATAAGCACAGTACAATGTCATTATGCAGTGAAAATAAATGACAGTAGAACTTGCACAGTTTATAAAAATGGATAACTTGTTGAGGACATTCAATATAAACAATCATGATGCACAGTATATTCTGTGCAATATGAAGGTGATTATACTTTTGCCTTTTGGAAGTTTCTTAAGGATTAAATATTGATTAGTATACTCTGTTTAAGAGAAGAACTACAGTTGGTTTATTGGTACTTCAGTTGACCTAAAAAAGGGGTATTCTAGTCAGTAAACTCACTGGTATTGGTTTACGGTGGTATGAAATGCTGATCACAAGGACAGATGTGATTATTAAGAAAGTGATTTTTAGGGTGACTTTGAAGGTTTTCATAGACTCAATCTGTGTTATGGAGGGGGGTAAGGTATTCCATAGCTTTGCTATGGAGTAAGATTATAAACTTCATTCAGCTCTTTTATTGGGTTTGTATACTGTAAGAAGATGTTTATTAGTAAACAAAGACTTTGGGTTGGGATGTAGGATTGTACAACAGAATGTAGTGATGGGTAGTTATTTGGATTGTATATTAATTTATGAGCAAGAGTTAGCTGAGTGTACTGGAGGTAATGTGGGAATTCTAACCATTTTAATTCTTTAATGGCATCACAGTAGTGAGTGTGGTTTTGCAGTCCAGACACAAATTTGGCAATTTTATAATAGCATGATTGTAGTTTATTGCTTAAGGATGCATGAAGGTTGGTAAAGATGGGGGAACTATAGAGGAGTGAGGGAAGTAGGGGGGAATATGCCAGTTTTATTCTTGTGGTCTTGTCCATATACAGTTTATGTCTATATAGTTTGCCTACTTTTGAGTGTGTTTTTGATTGTGTTAAGAATATGTTGTTCGAATGATAGTTTATCATCTATAGTGATGCCCAGAGGTTTAGCTGTTTTCAATACTTCAATTTCCGTATTATTTATGGAGTAGATTTTGAACTCTTGTGGGGGTGGTTTGGTACACAATATTAGCAGTTTGTATTTTTGGGGATTAAGTAGTAATTGAGTTTTGTTTAGCCATGTTTCTATGTTTGAGAAGGTGTTTTGTGTTATTTTAAGGATATCTGGGAAGTTGCTGGCCGAGGATATAATGGCAGAATCGTCAGCATACTGGAGGAGGGAACTATGTAGGGAGACAGTATGGAGATTATTTATAAATACAATAAAAAGTAATGGTCTAAAAATGGAGCCCTGGGGGATGCCTAATTTATTAACCAGATAACCAGACTGATCGTTTTGTCATCTGATAGATTGTTGTCCATCTTTCAGGTAGCTAGTAATGGTATGTTCAGCACATCCTAAAGTTTCTAATTATTGGATTAGTTTGACATGTGATACAGTGTCAAAAACTTTGGATAGATCTAATAAAGCTACAGATGTCAGTAGACCAGAGTCCAAACTTTATTCAGAGTACTGGTGAAAGAAAGTAAGGCTGTAATAATACTATGTGCAGGGCGGAAACCATGTTGGGTTTGGGCTAAGAGATTGTTATCTGTGAGATGTTTTAATAGTAAGGTATGTATACAATTTTCTAGTATGTTAAATAATACTGAGAGAATGGAAATGGGTCAGTAGTTGGTTAAATCATTAGTATTTCCACCCTTATGCAATGGGGTTATGATAGATTTCTTCCAAATTTGAGGGACCGTGGATTCAGAGATGGATCTGCTAATTAGAATACTGATGGGATAGGCTAAGACATCTGCACCAAGTTTCAGGCATTCAGAGGGGAGGTTATCAGCAAATAGGAAGCATGGTCTAAGTTTAGATAGCAGTTTGAATATTAGTGAGGTAGCTACCAGTTTTAAGAAGAACTTTGGAATTTCTTGAGTATTGCTAGTTCTTTCTATGTGAAGTGAGGATGTAAGCTGGAATTCTCACTAACAGAACTTGAATTACTTGTCAAATTGTTAGGGGGGATCACTTGTTATTGGTGAGGGTCTGTTGACAAGTTTGAGACTGGTGTCTATAAAGTGGGTATTAAAAATGTGGGCTATATTTTCTGGGTCTTTGTCAGGATATGGTGATGGGTTTTGTGTAGTTCCAGCACTAAGAAGCGAGTTGACTGATTTCCAAAAATGTTTTGGGTTGTTTTTCTGATAAGATAGTTGTTGTGAAAAAAATTTAGTTTGTCATTTTTTACTAATGCCTTAGCTTTATTGTGCAGTTGTTTGAAACATATACTATTAGCCTACATAACTGTATATTGTGATGTGAAAGCAGTACTTGATTTCTTCTCGCTAAAAGGTTTCTAGGTTCCATTTTAGGAATGTGCCACCACCAGAAAAGCTCCTTCTTGCATACATGAGAATTTTGATGGAGTCAAGTGAATCTTAAGACCACTAGACTCTCAAAGTAAGTTTTTACTGGTAACCCCACAAAAGGCACTGGTTGGATGGCCACTGCCATAAAGCACAAATACTTGCTGTGGGTAGATCTTAGGGGCATGGAGGAGCTGGGAGCACAAGTTTAAAATATCTTCCAACCAAGACATATTAGGAGGAGAGTTGGCAATGGCTGTGATTTTGCATTGCTGATTATAAATCCTGAACAGAAGAAGAGCAAAATCCCAGCTCAAACAATTCCAGCCACTGATCACCAGGAAATAAACATACAGGTACTGAAATACCCTGATACCTTTAACACAAACTGCCACTGACCATCACCATGTACGTAAATAATAGTAGAAACCTAAAATAGATTAACTCTGATGCAAAAATGCAAGAAACTCTTGTAATGCTGTCTAACCTTTATATGCAGATACACATTCTGGAAATCCAATGATTACATGCAGACACATCTTGGGCAGAAGATCAAGAATTCACTAAAGGGTAGCCTCATGGAGACGTCTTTTGGGAATAAAGGTGCTGAGGCTCCTTATATGGCTTTTGCATGATTCAGCACCAAAAAGATGCAATAAACTTTCAAAACTTGGTGGTTAATAGAGACATACTAGCTGGCTTTTTATGGAGGAATGGCCTCCCAGTTGGCTGCTACTTTTTTACAATATGATGGAAAAGAAATGTAACTCTTAGCTTTTTGCTCAACATCTAAATGATAGAAATAATGGTCAGAACTGCTGCTGTCAACCTTGAAAGCAAGTTTGTCTGACTCTGCTGGCACTGAAGTCCCAAACTTTTCTTCAAATGTATTACTGGTTACTAGAGGTCTGCTAATTCAGATGCTGGCCTTGCTGTACACCCTTCAGGCTCCTGTAGAATCTGGGTTTCTGCTGGCTCCAGCATGAGCTAATAAAAGTCTGATTTTAAGGGTAAAAAGACATCCACAAATGAAACAGCCAGACTCTTATTTTTATAGCTTTAAAAAGGCTGTCTACTTCCAAGGCAAATAACATAGTCCCCCAAAAAGGAGATCATAATGATCATGATGACGTCCTGTCTAAAGGGTATAAAACAGAACTTCTCCCTTCCTTGACATGTGTGATACATTACTACTGTGCACCCAGTTAAAGTTTATAAGACCCAGTTAAAGTTTATAAGACCTTTGAAGAGTTTGATGACTGTCAGAACCATGCAAGAGATCTGTAGAGAGGGAACACTACGCTTGATGCAGTTTCTTCTTATGAGAAGGTACAGAGTTCTTGACAATCACTCTTGCACTGCACCATGTATAAGACTTCCCCCAGACTTGGGGTTATTGGAAGAGGGGAGGAGGAAGAGGCCATGCTATCTTCATTGCCAAAGTCTACAGATCTCATCATAACCTTGATTTGAGGATTTGAGATAGTATATTCTGGTTACACATGTCTGATTTCTCTTGACTTGAGGCTCCTCAGATGACGAGAAAGCCAGTCTTTCCGAAGACAGACTTAGAAGAGGAAAATTGGAAGTACTGAATTTGACCTGGGCCAGCACCACTACCTGGAGTACCCAGTACTGGAAAGTTAGGACAAACTAAGGAAGCATGATTTAAGTGGTTGATAAATATGGAATGGGCTGTCAGGAGAGCCAGTCCACAGGCTGAAGCACATTGGAAGATTACACTGATAGTGGATAACTCAGTGGACCTGTCTGTAGAGCAAGAAGTAGCAGACTGGTACAGCACAGCTATTACACTAGTGGCTGGTATGAAAAGGAAGGTGACAGGTGCATGATGAACCAGTACTGGTACGGACATTCAAATCATGGGCATTGAGAACACACTACTATGTAGGCTGACACCTGTGATACTAATACAAGTAATGTTGTCTCTAGCATGTTGATGCTATAGATAACTCTCTTCAGTCTGATATTATAACACTTCACAAATCTAACATCTTGAATGTTACCTGCAGCACTGAAGTCAAACTATGGGACTGCTGCAGAGGATAAGCACCTTGCAACTTATTTGGTACTAAGTTTCACCAAGAAGAGGCCCAGCAGAAGCTACATGAGAAAACAGACAAACTGCCTGCTGCCAGTTATTTGCAATTGATATACAATACAGCATCTCAGATGTAGCAATATGCCTCAAAGGGGAAGGTGAATCAAAACCAGCAGCAGGCACCTACACACTGACCAACTCTTTGCCAAAAACTTGCATATTCTACACGAGGGAGTTGGTACAGAAGAAAAGGGCAGCAATGGATGTCTGCCCTCGTCTGAGACAGTTTCCAGTGTCTACATCATTAACAGAGGGCAAAATGGTGATGTCTCCTATCTTTCACTCTCTTTATGATGCTACTGCTTAATCTCCCTTTCTCATTTTCTGCTATTTTTTTTTCTTGGGGGAGGGGGGGTTGATGTTCTGTGGACTATAGACAATGATACAGAGGCAGGTTATCCTTCTCACTTTTCTATTTTTTCTGTTAAAAGAGCTAAGCCAAGACTTGTGTTACCTTCTACCATATCTCTTCATCTCTCTCTCTCTCTCGCTCTCCTCTTCTAATTTAAATCTCTTTAGTTCTCTTTCTTCTTCTTACTTACCCTCTGCACTGTCATACTATTGTCATACTTTATATAGTATCGAATGCACTACTTACCGAACACATCTTCGTCGAACTCTATTAAGTGAAATCTTATTCCGTTGAATGACTGTTTCAGCAAAGTTTTTCCCAGGGAAAAAAGTAGTTGGCTAACCGAGGGACCACAACAAAAACAGCACTACTTAAAACTCACCCTGGTGGGGGCTGCGGTCCCCACACCCCCCCAATGTCAGAAGCTGCACCCCCACTCACCCCCACTAACTAAATATACCAACTCTGAGAATGCACTAAGTGGGGAAAAGAGCAAATCCCCGATGACAGTCCACAGTTTTTTCCCCAGGGAAAAATTTTGCTGAAACAATCATTTGACAGAATAAGATTTAGAGTTCATTCTCAGCCATCCAGCCATTTCCCTAGAACAAAATTAATTTACAGTCATGATCCACGAACACTGCAGGAGACACCATATGACTTTAAAGTGTCTCCTGCTTAGCACTGTAGCACAGATGGAGCCTAGGCTGCAACCCAGGAGACAAGGGTTCAATTAGTGACCCTGGCACTGGGGAAGCCACCTCAACATGGGGTGCACACACACTGAGGCATACAGTGGGATGTAATTTCCCCTGATAGAGACCAGGGAAACCACCTTTCTTGTTTTGAGTGGGGGGGCAGGCCAGAACCATATGAAAGGAAATGTCCTTGTAGAAACTGAGGGAACATCCTTCAAAACAGGCCCACTGCATGTCCACCCCGCATAATGCTGAGTACTTGTAACGATGTTAGGACCAAAAATTCAGAAAAAATTCACAAACCACTCTGATGGCTGTGTTTATGATGGTCCCATCCCAGTCGATCTTTACCCCAACGATGGGGGACAAATGGGTCAACTGACATATTTCACCTTTTTATGGGCTCAACAGTACAGGATAAGTGGATCGTTTGGCCATTTTCTGAAAACACTCAACGTTTACTCCCAGTGGAAAAAGCTATGCATCAAGGTTCAGCTCTGAGTCCACTGCTGTTCATACTGGTGATGAACTACATTAGTAAATAAGTCAGATCAACAAAGCTGCTGTATACAGACAATGTGGCATTTATAAGCAGACTATGAAAAATAACTTCAGCGAATGACAGGGGAATGGAAAGCAAAATTGAAGGCACACAGGATGCAACTGAATACAGATAAAATAGTTGCAATGACAACAAATGGGGGAATTCAGAAGAAGCTGAAAACTGAGATAGAAGAGAACATTGTGAAACAGTTTAACAACTTCCAGTACATGGGAGGGGTGGCTGAGGAGATGGGAAGAATGAATGAAGAGGTCAAAGCTGGAATCAGAGAGGCTGCAGCCAACTGGCACAGCAGTTAAGGAAGTTAGAGGCGATGGAGATCAATGGTAAGATGCACACTGTAGAACAGACAAAAATGAGGACAAGAACAAAACTGAAGAACAGAACAGATTACAGTGGTTTGGGCAGATGTTCAGGAAAGTAGAAGGCAATTTGGTGAAGAAGATTTGGAACACAGGAAGAATGCAAGAAAAAAAGAGGGCATCCAGCAAAGAAATGTATGTAATATGTAAGAGAAGACCTGTGACAGTCAGGTATGTCTGTCAAAGAAGGTAGGAGAGTGGCAGGGAATTGAGAGAGAAAGATGGTGACAGTTGACTTGACAACCACAAGCAGAAAATAGGAAAAAAGCGGTTGATGAAGATGACGACTCAGCTTTTGCAAAATCTTTACGTCCCTAACATGCAGGAAGATGGGTTGGCTTTACTGGGCTGAATGCCTTAATAAATACATATAAAAAGTAAAAAGTCAGTGGGCATTCAGAAGCCACCTATCTGGATCACCTGCATATCTTTAACGGGCCATATGCATATTTCTCATGAACCTCCTACAAATGGAGGTTTAAGGTATTAAACAGAGAAGATTCTGATTTACCAGGGTCTTTTGATGTTTTGGCCTATGCGTGACCTTTGCAATATTTGTTTTATAATTTTTTTTTAAACAATAGAGTACTAGAGTTCTTTTAATGTATAACATACTCACTCTTTTCTTTGCATGCCACTATCTCAAATCATGTCACACTCTTTAAAGTCATGCTATCTATCACCCAATCGTGAATGCGCATCTTCCCTCCAGTCTACTCCTCCAACAAGGAAGTGAATGTTCACTACAGTTTATATACTGAGCTGGCGCTATCACTCAATTGTGAATGCGCATCTTCCTTCCAGTCTACTCCTCCAACAAGGAAGTGAATTTTCACTGCAGTTTATACACTGAGCTGGCCAGCAGGGATATCGTTTGGTAGCCTCATCAAGGGGCAGGGAGCTGAAATACAGCTAGCAAGCAGTCAGGACTCAGCTGTAGCTACACTGCATTTATAGTAAACATGACAGTAGACTACACAAATAATGTATGTGTGCGCATGTCTGCATTTGTGTAACTGTGTGTTTTTTAAGCTGCTGGCTCCCCTTCACACACAACTTGATGCATCTAGCACCATCAGCCCTGTAACTCCCTTCTAACAAGGTAATTAAAAACATAATTTAACATAAATGAGACAACTGACAAAGTCTAATAGGGAGACCTCTCAAATTTCCCAGTTTTGGAGGAATTGACCTCTTTTTAGGCCTTAGGCCTGATGTATCCCTGCATATAATGTATCTATTTTTTGAGGTGTGACCCTATTTTCAGGCTTGATTTAACCCTTCACACAATTTTCTGAATCCTGTGATTCATGTGATTCTGTGAACAAGGGCGCCCGCAGGCAGGTGCAAGGGGGTGCACTTGCACCCCCCTGGATTCGGCTGGCCCGGAGACTTCATTTTCTTTTAATTTAAAAAAAAAAAGTTTTTTTTTTTTCTTTGCGTCAAGTCGCACAGATGGAACAGGTGTTTGCGACATGATTTCATCTTCTCCGTCTGTGCGACTGTTGGCTTACGTCTTTAGCTTCCGCCTCCTCCACCCCGTGCGCGGAATTTCAAATCCAAAAGATGTTGGGACGAGCATACAAGTGAGAGGTAAGTGTGTGCGTGTGGTTTTTAAGTGTTTGAGAGGTGTGTACAAGTAAGAAATAGGTAGTTAGGGCCGGGGATGTTAAAAGATGTTGGGACGAGCATACAAGTGAGAGGTAAGTGTGTGCGTGTGTTTTTAAGTGTTTGAGAGGTGTGTGCAAGTAAGAAATAGGTAGTTAGGGCCGGGGATGTTAAAAGATGTTGGGACGAGCGTACAAGTCAGAGGTAAGTGTGTGCATGTGTGTTTTTAAGTGTTTAAGAGGTATGTGCAAGTAAGAAATAGGTAGTTAGAGCCGGGGATGTTAAAAGATGTTGGGACGAGCGTACAAGTGAGAGGTAAGTGTGTGCGTGTGTGTTTTTAAGTGTTTGAGAGGTGTGTGCAAGTAAGAAATAGGTAGTTAGGGCCGGGGATGTTAAAAGATGTTGGGACGAGTGTACAAGTGAGAGGTAAGTGTGTGCGTGTGTGTTGTTAAGTGTTTGAGAGGTGTGTGCAAGTAAGAAATAGGTAGTTAGGGCCAGGGATGTGTGGACAGGGTTGCCAGCTTTTCAAATGTCCAAAGTGGGACATTTTTGGTACAGACATCAGATTTTGCAGGCCGAAACATACCCACGGCCAGTACGAAGGATAAAACGTCACTTTTTTCTAAATAAAAGCTTATTTTTGTAGCATTTTATGTTACTTATTCTGTTTCTTATAATATCTAGGTGTTTCAGATCATACAGAATAACTGTTTGATACAACTTTTACATAAAATATAGGAAATAATTTTTCTCTAATATCTCAGGACATTTGCCATTTTTACAAATTCTTTGCAGGACACAACTGTCCAAAGAGGGACTGTCCCTTGCAAAGTGGGACAGGTGGTAACCCTAACATACCAGGATATCAATGGCTGAAATAAATGTTTCATGAGCCTTACAGCCTTTATTTTTTTTCTTTTTGTGACAAATTAATTTGTTTATGAATTTCATGAGTATTTCATCAGCACACTTGTTTCCTGAATGTTAATGAAGCTCTCATAACAATATTAATATCATGTAATCTGTTAAAAGTATCAGCACTTTTAAAAGATTTTTTTAAAACTGTTTTGTTAGGAGAAACATGCTTCCTGCAATTTGTGACCACTCAAATGTTCATTCTGACATTTAAAAACTTGTAAGCTGTCTTTGTGACCATTGTACATACTTTAGTCTCTAGCCCCTTAAATACCACTGGACTTACATTTTTTTCCATTAACCTTAGTCATTGTGTTTCCTGTGTCCATCTCTAAATAATTTTATAACTGCATAGTATAAATGTGTTTCATTTACCAAGTGTATCACAAGCATTTCAAGCTGGACTATCTAGTTGCTTTAGATGGCCTTCCAAGGACACTGTCTACAACATCAACTTATATTTTCCCAACTTGTATCCATAGTCAGCAGCATTTGATGTAAGGCTTCAGTTTACACCCACAATAGGCCATCTTTGCGACATGGTTATGGCATCCACAAAGGATACAGATAAAGTTACTGGATCTGCAACATTGCTTTCTCATGCCTGTTGCCACACTGATTGATTATAGTGGGTAGGGTCTATGGCTGTCCATTTATTATGAGGTGTTGTCTTGGATAACCATATTGTAAGTGTATGATAATTTTTCTCTTTGATTAATTCTGAACTTTATTTTACCCTTGTTTTTATGCTCAACTTTTATTTCAAACCGACCCAGACAGTTTCCCAGTCATGTTTTTAAGCTGAATACATGAAAGCTCACTTGCTCTACACATGACTAGGGCTTTATCCAGAATCACCTCTCTCAGTAGTCTGCCCCTGACTTGATCATTACTGCTATCCCATACATCTGTCTGTCCCACGTGGATGTAAAAATTAGATAGGGGTTTTTGTATGCATTAGGAGTTTGGAAGTGTTCTTCCAAATAAACGCATGTGGGTTTGTGATTTCTATGTAACAGGCAGTGGAATGTTACAAGAAGAGACAGAGGACACAGGTTCGCTACACTGATAGAAATTACATGGTGCAGCTCTGCATGGACATATGGGGCAACTATACGAATACAATATTAGTGAGTTTAAAGAATTACCAGGATTTCATGTCCGGGTGTGGCTTACAGAACCTGTATAATAGGGAGAAGACATTTATGTTACATTTGCAGCATATATAACATATGTGAGTAAGAACAAAATAAGACACACCTGAAATTTCCTAGTGATAATCTACTGATAGATGCGGGAGCTGAAATGCAACTGTTGCAGGGAAACAAAGACAACCAGACAGTATTACTAAGCACATACTCACCAGTAGGTAATATATACACATACTGGTTTAACTAGGCTGATGTGGATGTAGCAGTTGCCCTATGCAGGTGTCGAAGGACATTGTATTAATGGAGGGCACCAATAGAAGTTTCAAGACTGACATGTATGAAACAGAAGAAATGTCACACCAGTTACATCCTCCCTATGTGGTTAGTTCCTCATTGGTTGTAATGCAGATCCTGAAGTAGGAAAACAAACAAAGCACAAATGTGGGTATGCAACACATCCTTTAGAAAAATGCAAACTAACACAAATCCTGTTAGTCTAGCAATTTTCTAAGTTCATGAGAGAAATATTTGTAATCTGTCCCTATTTATGTTAAGCTCTGGACATATTTCTTGCACTAAGAGGTTGTGGTGAGTGTGTGAGTGTGTAATGTCCTAGTTAGAATTATCAGGTGGAATTTATTTTCAAGTGCATTTTTAAGGAATTGTGAGCTTCAAGGGAAGATAAATGTACTGCTTCTCATGCTAAGTCTGCTTAAAATGTGCAACTGTTTAGTTCAGCAAATGGTATCACTACTGTCATATAGAATTTTAAAGCAGTGTTAATAGCACAGCAGGTAGCATACTTGCATCTTGATGTAGAAGGCTATAGGTTCTACTTCCACAGCATGTAGATTTGTATTTTAAGGAGATGGGGTGCTGCAGTCCTGAGTATGTCCTCCTTTGGAGGAAATACCTAGCAACTATGAACCTGTTTTTCAGCTTGTCACCCATTCCCTATTGCAGTATACTAGCTTACCACTTTTGTTTAATGTAGCATGGGCAATTTATTCTTTAGGAGCAGTAGGCACTGAATTGTAGATATGATTGCATAAGATATTTACATAAGCATAATGGTTTAGACATACAATTAAAGGTATAGTAGGTAGTAACATATGATTGTTCATGCAGTATGTTTAGTAGAGATAATGTTGAAGATGTACTAAAAATAAGACAAGAAAGGAAAAACTAAAAAGCACTAGCCAGATTGTCAAAGCAGGAGAATATAGACAAGTTCATGTGAGATTCATTGACATTTTAAGGGAAACTGTGAAGACTGTGCATAAAACATATATTTCTATCCAGAATTCATACCTCAGTCTCAACCTCTTAGAGCAAAAAAATCTGGACAAAGATTAAAATGATGGGGGAACAAGTAGGGAAAGATTTTAAATATTGTTCTTACAAACTTAGAAAGTTGATAGAATAATAGGTTTTGCATTAGCATGAAATTTCTGAAGGATGTGGACTCTTCAACTCAAATGTTTATCATTATTTAATGACTTCAGTCCTCAGCTATTTGCCATAAAAGTACACATTTTAGGAAGAACACACAAAAAATATGAGGCAAACATCTGTTCAGTTGAGAGGTATAATGGTGCTTACTGCAGTATTAAGTTTTCTTTGCATAAACATGTACAAAAGCAAAAATCAACTAGTTTTATGTATTTATTTTTTGTTGTTGTCCAGGTTAGTATGATGCACATGCCAATCATTGGTGCAGCTGAAACACATCAGAAAATGTTTTTTTTTTTAATCCCATACCTGACACTTTTTTTGTTTGTTTTTGTTCAGTAACATCATTGATAGAAGATCTGCAAGATATTGACAACAAAGGTAGTAGTAGCCCATTGGATTCTTTAGGCTGTCTTATAACTTCAAAGCCAATGCATCAGACAAGAAGCGATCATTCAGATATAGTAGCAATATGATTAGTTTTCAGAATTCTTCACGTTGTAGGTTTTGCATCATTTTAAGATGCAGATAAAATAAGTTGAACTGAGCAGTGTTAATGGTGGGAAAGCGAGACGTCAGTGAAAAAACTAAGGAGTCAAGATAGGGAATAGAAATACTTGTTCTGTAATAACTCTCAAAATCCATGACTACTGTGTTTGCTCGGTGTGTCGATTGCAAATCCTTGACAACACTAACTCAATACTAAATTTATCTGCTAGTGATCTTGCCTTACTGAGAATGTCATTCTTAAAGTGTTCTTCAGCATCGTTGCGGTGCTCCTTGAATATTTTAATAAGTCTGTTGATGTGTTGTTGAGCCTCTACTATATCAAGTTGAACAGACTGAAACATCTGGGCAACAGGCTCAAGAACTGATGAGTAATTTGCGATAATGAAGAGAAAAATAAGAAACGTGCACGATGAGCAAGCGCTGAGTAACATATGTGCATTTTGTCTGGTTTCACCAGCAGTGCTCTTCTGAAGATCAGCCAGGCAGTCATATATTTTCTCAAAGTTCTGACTAAACACATGAATGGATTTATATTTCTCGGTCCATCGTGTCTCACACAGAAGAGGTATATTTGGTGCCAATGCTCGTCGTTTTGGACTGTCATGGAAAAAATAATCTTGATAACATCAGCAGCACTATGCATTTCAGGAACATCATTCAGATCACTGACTACAAGGTTTAGTCTGTGAGATGTGCAGTGGATAAAGGCTGTTTTTGGATACTTTTCACAAATCTTTGCCTGACCACCATTCTGGATGCTTGCCATTATGGAGCAGCCGTCATAGCCAGTCTGAGTAATTTTTCCAGGTCTAGACCGCACTTTATGCATTCACTGACAATGACATTTGATACAGACTGTGCATCTCTCACAACAATGGGAACAAAATCTGCAAACTCTTCTCGAATACAATCATCATCAACAAACCAAATGCCCAGTGACAACTGCTCAATGTCTGAGACATCTGCAGTTTCATCTGCCAATACACTAAATCCAACTGCCCTGTTTGCTGCACAAACAATCTCCTTTTGAAGTATGTGTTCGTATTCTGCCAACAGCTCATTTTGCACCCTATGGGATATGTACCAAGCATTTCCTGCACCTGTTTCACTGTGCTATTTCAGTATTGTGTCACCAGCTTCAATACGAAAATCTAACAAGTAACAAATTTCCACCAGAGTCTTCTTTTCCACAGAGAGGAATGTCAAGGGTTGCACAGTAAATAATGGTAGATACAATTGGTTCCAAATTATTTTGGTTCTCTGCAATTTGTTTTCCTACTGCTGCATCTGGCTGTGGAATAACAGCTGTTTCTGGCTTCTGTCGTGTTCGTGTATGAGAAAAATTTACAGCATCTTCAGTAGAACCTCTGTGCCATGATGATTGCATGTGATTTCTTGCAAGACTCATTGAAGGCATTATATTTTGTGCACACACTAGTGATGAAGCTGCCTTGCAACCCACGGTGAAGTAACTGAGGAAATAATACACAAGTTAAGCAGAGTGGCCGGGCCTTTCAAGAGAGGAGAAAATGCAAGCCACGGTGAGTACTGAGACAACCAACTATATCTGAATATAGTTGGTTAATAAATAATGACATGCATTTCAGTTTCAGACTTCATATTATTCAGAAAATTTAATTCTAACATAAATCCTTTTATTCTAGCAACTTTCTAATGTGTCCCTAGTTATGGGCCTTTATCCCCAACGTTATAACAGGCTTTGTCCAGATTTCTTGTGTTAACAGATTGAGAGGTATGGTGTGTATGTGTGTCTGTATGTATAAGAAGGAGGAAGCATACCCCTCAGCTGTCCAGGTTTTTGGAGAATTTCCAGATTTTTTCCCATATTCCTCCTAAAAAGTATTGAAGTTGCTAAGTAATGACAGACATTTGAGTTTTAGATATAATATCCTTTAGAAAAATGCATACTAGCATAAATCCTGTTATTCTAGCAATGTTCTAAGTTCATGAGAGCAATATTTATAATCTGTTCCGATTTACTTGCTTTGTCCAGATTTCTTGCACTTAAAGGTTGAGGTGTGTGTTAGAGAGAGTGAAATGCCCTAGAGTTAACAGGTGGAATTTATTTTCAAGGGCATTTTCAAGGAATTGTGAGTTTCAAGGGAAGAGAGTTTTACTGCTGCTCATGCTAAGTCTGCTTAAAATGTGCAATTGTTTTGTTTAGCAAATTGTATCACTATTGTGGTATAGAATTTTTAAAGCAGCACAGCAGGTAGCATACTTGCATCTTGATACAGAGGGCTGTAGGTTCTACTCCCATAACATGTAGATGTGTATTTTAAAGGGGTGTATGTCTTCCTTTGGATGAGCTGCCTAATAACTATGTACTTGTTTTTCAGCTTGCCACCCATTCCCTATTGCAATATACCAGCTTACCATTTTTTTTAATATAACGTAAGCAATTTATTTTTCAAGGGCAGCAGGCAGTGAATTTGTAGATGAAACAATGAAATATAAAGTTGTTTTCTAGCAACAACCTCTTCACTGGTTTCAGATCTCTTTAATGTGGAATTATTCAGATGAGTTTTACTTCTGCAAAGATTCTGCATATTGATTGATATTGGTGAATTGGATGACAGAAGTTTGAGTAGAGTGGCCCTTTTATTGTTGAAATGTTCTGAATTGGCAGGTTGTCATTATTGGTTCATATGATTTGTTTCATTGCTTAAAGGAAAAATGTTCAGAACTATAAATTTAAAACACACTCTAACAAGTGGTGCTGTATTATACAAGGAATATAATTCAATTATTATATAGTATAATTAATAGTATAATTAATACAGTCAGGAGGGTGAATCAAATAACTTTTGCATGGTTCTAAAAATATGTGCAAGGAGCCTATGATTTGAAAACAGCCCAAAGGTAAACTTACCCTGTCACTGGCTAGATGCATTTTCTTTGAATGCGGGTTTCAAAGGTAGAGAAGTTTTAATGCTAAGTCTCTTTTCATTGTAAGACTATTGCTTTGTTTAGGTTTAATAAACGTCTATCGGTGTTTGTGCTATAAAATTTGAAATAAAAGTTGTAAATGAAATCCAAATATCTGTAATCATTGTAGATGTAAAGCATAAAACAGTATGCACACTGAGAGATTTGAACAGTGTCTATGATAAATGGGGAAAAATAGCCAAGTATTGGGACACTGGAATGGCTGCGTGGGCGGGGGTGGGGCTGAGTGGGCGGGGACATCGGAGGGGGTGGGGCTACATGGGTGGGGCTTGACTTTGCACCCCCCCTGCAAAAAATCCTGCGGGCTCCCTTGTCTGTGAAGCATGTGATTTTTGAACTATCTAGTAAACATAAAACCATACTGCATGACCAACAGACCAATGGCACCAAACACATATATGTGTTGAATTCTTCAGAGCTGCTCTTGGTTTGGCTACTTCACCTGATATTTACACCGAATCTGCTGCATTTAAAGCCATTCACTGCTAAAAGAAGGAAAATAAGTATCATTTTGCACTTCTGCTGATTATGTTTACTGTATTTCATAAGAATCCTGTATTAATTGTTACATTTCACACACCTTAGTAGAGTTTCAGAGCTGAACTGTTTCCACTGCTGCTGTAGAACTTAAATACATTGTGTCTGCTAGTTTTACATGACAGTAGTATCTAGACTGTGTGGTTTCCCTGCACTTGAAGTCTAAAAAAAAAGCATTTTTACATTAAGAGGATTTTCTGACTGCACTCTTGCCAGACGTGTGGTGTAGCAAACCTATCTGAGTTGGGGGCTGCTGGCTGAAAGCTTATTTTGTGTTTTCCTGCTTGGTTTGTAGGCCCTGCTGTTGTAAAACTTGTTTTTCTGATTCTATATAAGCCCAGTGTTTGCACTAGACTGCTCTCCCTACAGAGGCAGTTAGCAGAACCCTGTATAAACACAAATTGTTAAGTTAAAATTTCCTGCAACCTTCCCCTGTCCCCCCCATTGCTCCAGGAGCATCCGAGTTGTGTGCACAGCAGTGTCACCTTTTTGGATAGCCACAGTTCATACAGAGTATAATACACAGTCTTAGTCTGTGTGCTATAATCCTAGTCCAGTTAAATCCCCCTACTCTTCTCCCTGGTTAAACCCATAGTAAAAAAAAATGAAACCATTGATAAGCACTTTCCTGCTATCTCTCAGGTCAGCCTGATGGACATGGCCATCCTGAGGCAATATAGCAATTGTGCCATGTATACCGACAGCCACTTATTCCTGAAACAAACATAGTATGTGAGAGATGTAGTTACATTAGGAAAATTGAGACGTGACTCACATGCCGATAAATCAAATGACAAAGAGGTTTGTCAGCACACGTACATCATTTCCTCAGTCTATAAGGTCTCAACAAATAAACCCACATATGCGGAGGTACTCACGAGTAACTTAACAAAACCTTAGTGGCCTTCCACATGCTGCCATCAGAAACTACAAGCAAACAAAACCAAGTCAACATCTGAGATGGTCTGCAGACTCTGCACCTATTGCTGCTATTATTTAAAATATGGGCCAGGACATTAATCACACCAATATAGTACATTTTCTAGGCAGTGCCAAACCAACATAACTAATTCTTCTAATGCCAAGCTAAAGATACTACTGCTCAATGCAAAGTGTCTTAACAAGAAAATGCACTCCCTGGAAGCTCTCCTTGCCCTGGAGAATGCTGACATCTGTGCAGTTACAGAGATGTGGTTCAATGGTTGCAGAAAACACCCCAGCAGTGCAAGGCTGCAATGCCTATCATATAAAAAAAAACATCAACCAAGTGTTAAAACACACCAAACTACAAATCCAGCAAAAAAGATGCCACCAATTTTGTATTAAATAGTTTATTCACACTGAATAACACTCTGGTGCCTCAGCACATCCTTCCTGGAGTTACAAAATATGCCACACCATGCATTCATATATATACACACATATATTCACTTAAATACAACTATATATTCACTTAAATACAATTAATTAAACAATCATCTAACTAATCAACCATCAATTAAAATAAACATATATACATTTTAAAGAAACTCTCTCCAGTTACATTCACTATTTAGACCTGCTGGAGATAGTGTATTAAATTTTAAAATATACAACGTTTCTTTGTACAATAACTTCTTTTTTATTAACACTACATCTGTTTCTGAAATATGTTCCAAAATACAAGCTTTTAACAGTGAAAAGTCACTACTATGACAAGTAAAAAATGTAAAGCTATAGGGCTTATAGCATTATTCTTTTTTATGTCTCTAATATGTTCTTGGAACCGTAGCTTGAATATTCTTTTAGTCTCCCCAATATAAAACAAATTACATGGGCAAGACAGAGCATATACCACTGATTTAGTTATACATGAAAAAGCAGAAGTGGAACAGAATTTTACACTATTTATTTTTTCAAAACATTTGGTAATATTGGGGCAAATCGAACACCTTCCACAAGGGAAGGTGCCACATTCACCAACCTGTAAGTTTAATTTTTCACCAGGTGAAACAAATCCATTGTGTACCACCATGTCTTTAATATTTCTACTTCTCTTAAAATAGATATTTACAGTTCTACAAAGATTTTTACCCCTTCCATATTAATTAAATAGGGCCAATAATTTCTAAAGACATCAATAATTTTCTCACTTAAAATATTATATACAGTAACAAAATAAACTTTTCTACACTCCTGCACAGTATTAAAATCTCTATTACTATTTATCTTATTTACTAAAGGCCTATTATGAAATAACCTGGTATCTATTATTTTATGCCTATCATACATTCAGACCACCCTTTGGAAAAAAAAAAAAAAGAGGAGGTGTTTCCATTTACATTAAAAGCATTCACACCTCTAGATTAGTCAAGTAAGATGACTTACTTAAGCTATTCTATGTCCATCTGACCAAAAGCAAAATCCTCCACCATATCATAGCCAGCTGCTGATCCCCAACCATGAACCATGAAAATTCACTCTGCATACCTAAAGTTAACAGAATTACTTTCATTCAGCTCAGCACACTATTCATGGGTGATTTAACTACTCCATAGACTGAGAAAACATATACGACCACTAACATGCTAGCGCAGAGATTCCTGGACTCTGTCAATACAAATTGTCTGGAACAGCTGGTCTGCACACTCACTACGGGCTCAAATATCCTTGACATTGTACTCACAAACAAGGGGGAGTGTTGCACCCCAAACATAATGTCCTCATTGATAAGATCAGATCATAAATTGGTCTCCTTTGAAATAAATGTAATGGTAGTACCCCCATCAAACCCTAAAACCCTAAAGAATTTTTTCCAAGGCATATTACCCTCCTTTTAGATGGTAGCATAGGTAATTTTAAAGCTTCCCTAACCCCGAAAACACACAGACCTATGCAGAAGTATACATGCAAGCCCTGTATAACCACTTAAACAAATGCATAGGAACTAAACTCAGGTCTAGCCGGAAAAACAAGCCACCCTGGTGGACCCTTGGCATAAATACACAATACAACAGAAGAAAGAATTTTTTGTCTAGAAGTAAGTGGTAGGGTGCAGAACAGAGAACAAAATCCCTCATTAGTCACAACTAGTAAATCAAGGAACTAGTCAAATCTTCAAAATCTAAATTCGAGACTGAAGTTGCCTCCCAAGCAAAGGATAACCACAAAGCATTTTTTAGTTACGTCCAGAATCTTAAGAAAAACACTGTAGATGGCACTACTTATACTCAGCCAGAAGAAATAGCAAACCTGTTGGCCAATAAATGCAACTCAAATTTCATCCCTCATCACTCCCAACAAAATATCCCCTACTACTCCTTTCTCTGTTATCACAAAAGAACAGGTAGTCATTGCACTCTCTAAAGCTAGAAACACAGCATCAACAGAACCCAGGGGGGCCTATTAAACAACTTGAAACATGACCTAGCAGACCCACTTGGATCTCTGTTTAACCACTCTCTACAGACAGGTTTTGTCCCAGTAGAAGGGAGGACAGCAACAGTCATCCCTCTGCACAAGGGGGGCCCATCAACTGACCAAGGAAACTACCAACCCATAAGTCTGACTAGCCTCATAAGGAAGGCTATGGAAAGGATAATCATGGACCTGATTAACAACAACATAGAAAATCTCCAGACTCTAGACCCAACCCAGTTTGGCTTCATTAATGGCAGGTTCTGCCTGCTCAGTCTGGTGGACTTTGAGACGGTCGCACAGGCCACAGATGAGAGTATACAGTGCACACTGCCTACTTTGACCTGGGGAAGGCACTGACACAATACCCACTTAGGTATTCTAGACAGCCTCACAAAATTGGGCATAAATCTCTACATCATCAGATGGATAGCCAAATGGCTCACTGATAGGACACATATTGTTAGAGTAGGGGAATCCACATCCTGCAAGACGTCATTCACCAGTGGGGTACCACTGGGCTCAGTGCTGGGCTCCCTTCTGTTCGGAATATACTTCTCAGATGTCAAGGTTAATGTAGATGGCCTTTGGCTCTACAAGTCTGCTGATGACTGCAAGTTGGGAGTGATCACTGACTCCCCCAAATGATACTGACATCCTGCAGGAAGGTCTGATGTACATTAATGACTGGTGTCAGATCTATGGCCTCAAACTAAATGCAAAGAAGTGCATAATAATACCCTTTGGGAAACCAAATACCCCTGTAAATTACAACATTGTTAGCAACCTCCTAAGGGTGGACCCACTGGTGAAAGATCTGGGTACTCAGACAGACAGTAATCTGAACTTTGACCACCATGTGTCCACTGTGGTGAGGAAATTCTTCTATGTGGTTCAGCTTATAAGTAACGGCTTGGCATCCAGATCTAAGGATGTCTTTGTACCACAAGTACTCAGCCCTCATCAGACCAATAATCAAGTACAATGCACCCTTTCGGTTGTACCTCACCAGACGACTGCAACAGTTGGAGCATCCTCAGAAATTTCTCACCCAAAAAATACAGGGTATAACCAACATGTCATACGTGAACCGATTAAAAGTTCTATCACTACTGAGGGGAGAGCTGTGTCTGACCTACAAGGCAGTCTCTGACCCAGCCCTGATGTAAATGTTGCATATTCCCAAAACTAACTGCATTAGGGTTACCAGCTCCAAAGATCTAAACCTGATCTTTTACATGAACAGATCATGCTGGAGAGACAGACGTGTCCCAGAGACTGCCCCTCCTCTGGAATAGGCTTCCTATTCATGTGAAGCACAGCCCTTCCCTGTCTATCATCATCAGCCCCATTTTTCCCATTTTTCTACATGGGGTCGGGGGTATCGCGTATCATGGGGTAACTATTGCCAACTCTCTCGATTCAGTGCCACACTCCTGCCTTCTTCGACACTCATGCCTGACTCTCACAGATCTTCTTTCACACAATCCATCCATCTCTTTGCTGGACGTCCTTGCTTCCTCTTACCTTCTTCCTGTCTGTCCCAAATCTTCCTCACCAGATTGTCTTCTGCTTTTCTACACATGTGACCAAACCACCGTAATCTGTTCTCTTTGATCTTTTCTGCAATTGGAGCTACTTTGGCTTTTGCTCTTATGTCCTCATTTCTTCGTCTGTCCCACAGTGTGCATCCTACCACCTTTCTCAGGCACTTCATTTATATCACCTCTAGCTTCTTCAACTGCTCTCCCTTTAGTGCCCAGGTTTCTGTCCCATACAGTAGTACTGGTCACACCACTGTCTTGTACACCTTACTTTTCAGCTTCTTTGGCATTCTTCTGTCATAGACTACACCTGATACTCTTCTATACCAGTTGGCTGCAGCCCCTCTGATTCTAGCTTTGACCTCTTCATTCAGACTACCCTTCTCCTCAGCTAACCCAGATACTTGAAGCTGTTTACCTGTTCCACTATCTTCCCTTCTATCTCTATTCTCAGCTTCATCTGATTTCCCCAATTTGCTGCCATTACCACCATCTTATCTGTGCTTAGTTTCATCCCATGTGCCTTTAGATTTGCATTCCATTCTCCTATCCTTTGCTGAAGTTCTAGCTCAGAGTCTGCCTGTACTGCCACATCATCTGCATACAGCAGCTTTGTTGATCCATCCCCTCCAACCTGTTTGCTAATGTAGTCCATTACCAGTATGAACAGCAGTGGGCTCAGAGCTGAACCCTGCTGTGCTCCCACTCCCACTGGGAACCCCTCTGTGAGACCGAACACTGTTTGTACTTGAGTCATTGGGTCCTTGTATATAGCTTGCACTAATTCTACCAGTGTTTCTGGGACTTCAAACCACTGCAGTACTGCCCAGATCAGCTTTCCTGGGACCTTGTCATATGCTTTCTCCAGGTCTAGGAATGTCCAGTTGGACTCTCTCCTCATCTCTAGCTTCTTCTCAAGTATCTGTCTCAATGCAAACATTTGGTCAATTGTACTGCATCCTGATTGGAATCCAAACTGCTCATCTCCCTTCTTACATTCTACTACTCTGCGTATCCGTTTGTCAATCACCCTCTCCAGAACTTTCATGCAATGTGATAGGAGTTTGATGCCTCTGTACTGCCTACAGTTGTGGATGTCCCCTTTGTTCTTGTGCATTGGCATGACCATGCTTATTCTCCAGTCATCTGGGATATGCCTTTCTTTCCATACTGCTATTGGTACCCTCAGGAGCCATTTCTCCCCTATCTCACCCAGCATCTTTATCATATCTGCTATGACCTCATCTGAGCCTGCTGCTTTCCCTGACTTCATCTTCCTTAGTGCTGTTTTCACTTCTTCTAGGGTGGGCTCCTCTTCTTCTCTCATCATAGGCTGTTTCTGGGGCAGTACAGCTTCTGTGGGGTTTTCTTCATTCAGAAGCTGCTGGAAATGCTCCTTCCATCTGCCTTTGATGTCCTCTGAACTGGTGAGCAGGTTGTTGCTGGCATCCCTTATGAAGGGTGTCTGACTATCTTCTTTATCTTTCTGTCTTTGCCTTGTAACCTGCTATAGTATCTTTGTGCCCTTTACTGAGTCACTTTCTAGAAGTTGGTACAGTTCCTCCAATGCCCAAGTCTTTGCTATTGCAACATCTTTCTTAGCTTCCTTGTTAGCCAACCAGTAGTCCTTCCTAGCCAACCAGTAGTCCTTCCTAGCCTGGTCAGTCTTTTCTATCTCCCAGAAACTAGATGTCTTAGTGGTTAAGGTCTTTGCCTCCCATGCAAAACGTACAAGGTTCAATCCTGACCTCCGTCCAATGCCTGTTTGGAGTTTGCATGTTCTCCCTGTGTCTCAGTGGGGCTTCTCCCATGTCCGAAAAAATGCTGAGTGTTTCCATCTCAAACTCACCAATGAATGGAGCTGTGGGCAGCAGCACAGACTCTACATGGTGCCCTATAGGGGGAAGAGTTGTACAGATCAACTGCTTTGGACATCTACTGTGGTGTGCAGTATCCTCAAGATAGGAGAACACAAATCACAGACTGCGCACTGTGGCAGAGCTGGCCACTTGACGGTGTAAAATATGACTCGAGGCGATTCGGTCATGTTGACTAATGTCGCCAAAAATGGGCATGGGTAGCTACCGGTGATAAGTGGGTTGAGGACCCGCCCTACTCTGACCCACACCATGGACCCTTGCTAATGGTGGGAGGGGTATATGGTACAAAGACATCCTTATTGGCGAGTGTTTGCCCACCATAAAGCCCAGAAGCCATGGGTCAATAAGCTACTGGCTGGATGATGTCTAGTTGCCCAGCATGGGTTACCTGGGATAGCTCTGTTGAGCAAAAGCTGGATGTAAAACCAACCAACCTGCCAAACATGAACTGAAAATTGCTATGCTTAATTTAGGTTCACTGACAGCATGCAGCTTGGAAGTGGATGACATGATGATACGGAGGAGGCTGGACATCCTATGTATCGAAGAGATGAGATGGAAGGGCAGTGCAGCAAAGCCACTTGGCTTGGGATCCAGAGTCTACTACTCAGGTGGAGGGCAGGCTAGAAATGGTGTAGGAATTATGGTGAGAGAGAGGCTTCAGAAGGCAGTAAGAGATATCATCAGAATTAATGACAGACTCATGGCAGTCAGACTCCAGCATAATGATAGGGCAGTATTTATAATCTCAGCCTATGCCCCACAGCAGAGTTGTGATAGTGAGGAAAAGAGTCCATTCAGACAGCAGTTGCAGGACCTACTAGATAAAGCAGGGCAACATGAATTGGTGTTAATAATGGGTGACTTGAATGCAAATACTGGGACAGACAACAGGATATGAGGACTCCCTGGGTCCATATGGGTGGGGCAACAGGAATAAAGAAGGAGAAGCCATTCTAGACTTCTTTCTGGCAAATGACCTGATAGTAGCCAACACATGTTTCAGAAAGAGAGACAGTCACAAGATCACATACAAAAGAGTAGTCACCATGCAACTCAGGCAGACTTCCTCCTAGTAAGAATAAAGCACTGGGGTAGAATCCAAGATTGAAAAGTCATCCCCAGTGAAACAGTCAGCCTACAGCATAAACCACTAGTTGCCACAATCAGCTGCAAGCAGTGGTCAGAGAATGCTCTAAGGTCAACAGAGACAAGGTAATAACCTGGAAGTTGACTGGAGAGAAAGTACAACAGTTCAAGGAATTACTCAGGGCTCTAGCACCCCAAGAAGAGGAGGAAATAGGTGAAGTTGAAGAAGAATGGCAGTGCCTAAAAACAGCATGTGTTAGGACTACAGAAAAGATATGTGGCCAAGCCAGATATGGAAATAATGTACATAAGGAAAACTGGTGGTGGAATGCAGAAGTCCAGGAAGTCATCAAAAGAAAGGAGGAGTGCAGGAAGAAGTGGGAGCTAGAAAAGACTTCCCTGTCTATCTTCAAGCACAATTTGGACCGATGGATGGGAACTCGTAAATTCACTCTGGGGGTGGTGCCCAAATACCTTATGGACACAGAAAATCTGTAAAAAAATAGTAAAAAATTGTGCTTATATTCTGTTCCTGGTGAGAGGAGGAGCAGAGTGCATTGATTCCCGACTGTTTCTGGCTAGACAGTGAGTGTCTGTGCTTAATGTTCCCGATTGGTCTGGTTGCTATTCAAGGCATCTACCAGAAAAAGGCTACAACAAGCCTACAGGCCCTTGCATCATCTGGGACAAGACTGTGGATCAACAAACAGGCTGTGGCCTGCTTCTTATCTTGGGACTGGTGCTTATGTTTTTCTTCTGGTTAGAGAAGAAGCAAAGGAGCATTGTATCCCAGCAGAGTGAAGCTGTGGTGAGACCAGTACTAGTAGTAGCCATTCATGCGATGCCCTGTTATCATCAATCTTGATAAGCTAATTCTTTGGTTTCTGTAAGTACTGCTTGACTTCTTTCTAACTTCAGAATATCTGCCTAAATACTTCACCCTTAAATTTTGAGGGTGTACGTATTAGTTTCCCCTCAAGTTTTTGGCAGTGCTCTGTACAGACTCAGACAGCTTGAGTGACATTTTTCCGGTAAAAGCACAACTGAAATTTCTCCAATACCTAGTTGCACACACGACAACTAGTTTGCAGTGAGAAGCACTGTCCCCATAGTTGTAAACCGGACACTCTTGACAACGATTGAGATTCTCACTCCAACTATCTAATCAATAAAAAAAGGTCTGTTACCATGGATATTAACATTCCCACTGTCTCTGTTACCAGTTTGGTGGATATGGGCATCCTGAGGCAAACCAGAAATTGCCTCATGTTTACGGACAACCAGTTAATTCTCAAACAAACTGATACGGTATGTGAGAGATGTATTTACACAATGTCACGGAGGCAAAACTCTCACATAAAAATGCTCCTAATGTCAATAAGGTTGTCAGTAGTACACACACTGCATACATCACACACAATTCATAGCAAACATATCAACCCACATATGCTGAAACGGGTCTATATTGGATGCTCGAATGTTTAAAAGTTTGAGTGTCATATGGTCGACACCATATGATCGAACTTTTAAAAGTTTGAACATCCAAAAAAATAAAAAAATAAAAAACACAAATAACCTACCTGAATGTTTTAAGCAGGGGCCAAGCCCTCCTGCACCCCCCACATGCTCTTTAAATATACCAACTTTGAGATCGCACTACAGTGCAGAAAAGGGAAATCTTCACATTCCGCGCTGTATGGAGATCTCTGTTAAAACGTTCGAACTTCCAAAAGTTCGATCATATGGCGCCAACCATATGACACTCAAACTTTTGAAAGTTCGAGCATCCAATATAGACCCTGCTGAGGCACTTAAGTGTAACCTTCCTAAATCACAATGACTTCCTAGATGAAGTACACATAACAAAGTGCCTCAGCAGCCCCAAATGCACTCTTTCAAAACAACACCCACATCAACACATAGAGCTACATCTCATGGAGCCTCTACCTCTAAGCCCATACGGCAAGCCACCAAACAATCCAACATTCTGGTCATTGGAGATTCCACCGTGAGATGCACTGATGTCCCTCTCACCAGGCTGAGTAAGAAGAAAGCCACAGTCAGTTGCTTATCAGGGGCTAGGATCTGCCACATTACGCACACACTCAGATCCATCCATCCATCCTCAACCCCTTTTCCCATTTTGCACATTGGGTCAGGGTGTCATTTCAGCAGTGACAATCACCTCGAGTCAAGGTTTACACCACCGGGTGGCTAGCCCTACCATGGTAGATCATTCATGCCACTCACTCACAATGAAACTCTAACCTACGTCCAGTTTTAGTGTCCAATCCAACTACTGCATGTCTTTGGAATGTGGGAGGAAAAAGGAGTACCCGGAGAAAACCCAATTGACCACAGGGAGGACATGCAGACTCCGCACAGAAGGCACCTCAGTCAAGAATTGAACTGAAGAACCTCTTGCTGTGAGGCAACAATGCTACCCTCTGCACCACTGGGGCCACCACTCAGGTCACTGGACCACAAGTACCGATATGAGTTGGTCGTAGTTCATGTGGGAGTAAATGACCGGAGACGTACGTCCCTAGACTATATGAAGAGAGACATCATGGAGCCTTTGGAATAAGTATCTCAGGTTGGTATGAGCCTAGCATTGAGCAGCATTTTACCTTTTCCAAGGATGATGCTACAATACAAACAAAAGATGACTGACTTTAATAATTGGCTTAGTTTCTGGTGTCATTCTAAGGGGTGCAATATTCGTCAGCATGGAAGGAGAAAGTCAACAGACAATGCTGCTTTGCCAGGGATGGTCTGCACCTCTGCCCTTTAGGCTTTCGAATATTAGCTTGAACATTATCTTCCCCTATAGTGACTTTATTAGGCAATGCCACACTGAAAGTACTTCCGACATAGCAAATCAAAACCAAGAAAATCTAAAGGTATTACTGCTCAATGCTAGGAATCTAAACAAAAAAATCCACTCTCTAGAAGCTCTGTTCACCCTAGAGAATGCTGACATCTGTGCGGTCACGGAGACATGGTTTAAAGCCACGGAGAGCACACTAATAGTGCAAGGTTATAATGCCTTCCACACATTTAGACCAGTTACTTCACAGGCAGGGACTAAAGGTGGAAGTGTCTCTATTTACATCAAAAATAAATATATTTCATGGCTGGTCAAACAGGACAAGGCACTTGAGCTGCCCCATGGTCAAATCACTAATACCACTTACATACAAGCTATAGGTTCACCTCTATGACCCAGGAAGTCCATACCAATTATTACACTTACTAGAGACACTAACCATCCAACCCAATACCATATTCATCGGTGACTTTAATTACCCCACGATTAACTGGGAATCCTATACGACACCAAATGTACAGGCACAGAGATTCTTGGATTTTGTAAATACAAACTCCCTGGACTAAACAGTCAATACACCAACCAGGGGTGCTGCCATACTGAATCTGGTCCTCACTAATATGGGAGAGTGCTGCACACCCCCTTCTGTAATGTCTTCCCTGGTAAGGTCAGACCAGAAAATGGTTTCCTTTGAAGTAAAAATAAATGCTAGAACCCCAGAACCCCAGCTAAACCCAGAATATTCAGGAACTGCTCTAAGGCTAACATCCTGCTATTAAGTGGGTCTATATTACGTTATCGAATGCTGGTAATGTCGAACACCACAACACTGACAAGTAATGCGCGAACTATGGTAATGGCAAACATAACAAAACCACAAAACGCGAAATGTCGAAGTGTGATGGTTGGCCCATCTGCGGTATAGCTCCGTAAGGTAAGTGTGCGATAGTTTTGGACCTTAGGGTTAGGGTGCTGGTTAAGGTAAGTGCATAGATAGGTAATGTATGTAAGGTTTAGTGTAGGGTTAGAAGTAGGGTTTTGTTAACTGTATGTGTGTGGATTATTTGTTTTGATTGGGTATATGTCTGTAGGATAAGTGTGCGATAGTTACAGACCTTAGGGTTAGGGTGTGGGTTAAGGTACGTGCATAGATAGTAATGTATGTAAGGTTTAATGTAGTGTAGTGTTAGAAGTAGGGTTTATTTGTGTATGTATGTGTTTTATTTATGTTTGGGTATGTAGTATGTAGTGTTGTGGTGGTGTTGGCCGACTATGACGGTTCGAGATTTGAAAATTCGCAGTTTAGGGGGTTTGACGTGTTTGCGGTCTCGGCCTTTGTGTGTCGGTGTTGTGGTATTTGACATTACCAGCATTTGATAACGTAATATAGACCCTATTAAGTGATAACCTGGTAAAATTTCAAGCCCCCATAAGCCCTGAAAACACTGCTGCATATGCAGAACTGTTCAAAGAAACCCTGTGCAAGCATGTTAATAACTGCACACAGGCAGCTATACCCACCAGGAAGAAGTATAGAACTAACTCAAAAAACTATCCACCCTGGTGGAATCACAAAATGAACAGGCTGTATAACAGATGGAAGTAAATCATGGCAAAAATTAGGAGATGCAACACCCAGCAGGATAAAAGCACTCCCATGAAACTAAACAAACAGCTCAGAGGGCAAATTAAGTGTACTAAAGCCAAATTTGAGGCAAGTTTGGCTTCCCAAGCCAAGGACAACCACAAAGCATTCTATAGTTATGTCCGCAACCTCAAAGGCAATATGTAATTGTGTGCTGAGCTCATTGTAAATGGAGCTACCTATACTGAGCCAGAAGATATAGCAAACCTCCTGGCTGCTAAATTCATCTCCAACTTTACTCCTCACTCCCTCTCAACCTTCCCTCGTGAAACACCATCAAATATAACTCCCCCTACTATAACTAGGGAATAGGTCCATAATGCTCTCTCTAACCAAGAACAGTGCATCAATGGACCCAGACAAAATCCCAGGATGCCTTCTAAATAGCATGAAACATGACCTGTCAGGGCCTCTGGAATTACTATTTAACTGTAGCCTCCAAACAGGCTTCGTGCCTCATGAATGGAGATCAGCAACAGTCATCCCTCTGCACAAAGGTGGGCCATCTACAGACCCTGGAAACTACAGCCTCGTAAGTCTCACTAGTCTTATATGTAAAGCCATGGAAATGATCAAAAGAGATATAGTAAACCTACAGACACTGTACCCACCCCAATTTGGTTTCGTCAAGGGCAGACCATGCCTACTCAACCTGGTGGACTTTTTGAAAAGGTAACCAAAGCAATGAATGAGTGAAAAATGGTTCACACTGCCTACCTTGACCTGGCCAAGGCATTTCACACAATTCCCCACTAGGGCATTGTTGACAAACTCAAGAGGTTAGGTACAAACTCATATGTCACCCAACTGGCTCACAGACCGGACCCAGGAAGTTAGAACTGGGGAGTCCACCTCTACAAAGAGGCCAGTCACAAATGGAGTCCCTCAGGGATCAGTCTTTGGTCCGTTCCTTTTGGCATTTACTTCTCTGAAGTCAAGGCCAATGTCAGTGGTCTCTGGCTGAATAAGTTTGCAGATGATTGCAAATTAGGAGCTGTCATTGAATCCCACACTGACACAAATGTTCTCCAGGAAGGCCTGATACAGACAAACAACTGGTGTCAGAGCCATGGACTAAAATTAAATGCCAAGAAATGCATAAAAGTATCTTTTGGGAAGTCATCCACCCCTAGTAGCTATCATACTGACAACACACCCCTTAGAGTTGATCAAGTAGTCAGGGACTTAGGGGCACACATAGTAATCTAGTCTTTAACCATCACGTGCCTACAGTACTGAGAAAATCATTCTATGTTGTGCAACTTACAAACAAAGGTATGGCATCTAAGTCCAATGCAGTCATTGTTCCACTGTATTCGGCATTCATCAGACCTATCTTTGAGGATAATGCCCCCTTTGGTATGTACCTAACCAGGCATATCCAACAACTGGAACATCCACAGAGGTTCCTCACTAAAAGAATGCAGGGCATAAGTAAAATGTCCTATGCAGACCACCTCAAGGGCCCATCCCTGTATTCTGTCTCCTACACATTTTTGAGGGAAGATCTATGCCTGCCATACAGAGTATTTTCAGATCCCACTCTGATGGACCTCCTGCATATCCACAAATCAAACAGCAACATAATTACCCATTCTAAAGACTTAAACCTTGCCTGTGATATAAATAAGTCCTGCTGGAGAGACAGGTATGTATCCCAGAGACTACCCTTCTATGGAACAGGCTCCCATTCCATGTAAAGCAGAGTTCCTCCTTAACCCAGTTCAAGTGCAACTTTGACAACTGGATGGGTAAAAGGAAATTCATCCCTGGTTTGGCACCTATGTCTCTAATGGACACAGGCAATCTGTAAATGGTTCATCTCCCAGGCCCCTGCGTGCAAATGTTTCATCTTCCAAACACCTGCTTACACTCATCAAGGGTATCAGAACTTGTCAGACTTGAGATGCATGGCTAGGCTTAAAAGGCCCTTGTGATCATTAGTCTAGTAAACACCTATGAACCTATAAAAACACACTTGCTGACCCTTGTTATCTTTCCCCTAGGGATAGAAAATTGCCTAGGCTTGTAGGGGCTCTTGAGCCGCTAGCCTAGTAATCTCTTATGAACCTATGAACATATTACATCTCTCTTTTTTATAAGCAAAGTAAATGGCATTGTGTGATACAACTTTGCAATACAGTTTGTTAAAGTCTACATATTTTACACTATATCTTTGTTAATGTGCTTATATTTTTCTTCCATTTTGCCGCTTTTTGTTTTTTAAAATACGTTTCTGAGAAGTGTCTATATTTCTACTAGAAGAAAGAAGAGTTCTGCACTATCTGGTGCTCAGATTTTATGCTAATTAGATGGCCACATTTTTGTCTAAATATATCTATTTAACAGTAACACTGTAATCATTGGACAACAAAGCTAACATACACACATTTAAACACATAAAGGCAATGTCAACAGAAAATGTGTTTAATTACAGGAATCAGAAATGTGTGGGCCAGTGATTACTACAGCAGAAAAGTGACAATTTCACCACATTTTGCTGAATAAATAAAAAAATAAGTTTAATTAAAGGCAACTGAGTGGTAAATGTATCAGTGACTACAGCTTAACTTCTTCTTCTTTCAGCTTTTTCCAGGTTAGGGGTCACCACATCGGATCACATGTCCACTCCAGATTGGCTTAACATTCATGTCTAAAACCATCCTAATCAAACCATTCCTACAAGATCACCCATGTAAGCCACAGTTCATATCACTCTACTCTCACGTCTCTGTCTCAGCAATCTTATTTATTTATTTATTTTTATTTTACATTTGTTGGCCGGGCTAGTCTAACTGGATATATGTCCATTTTCAGTAGAGGCCCGGGGAGAAAAGCTCCACATAAAATATAGAGCACATTAATAATTCAGTTTCAAGACATTAAACTTCAATTAAAGATACTAGTCATACAAAACATGTGGTACAAAGTAAATAAGCATATGTGATATAAGACGGCAGGGAAAAAAACTTCTATAAGTTACACTCCTGACAGCTTGCCAAACCTGAGCATCCTTAAAACAGCAAACTGTGCAGACTAGAACAAAATAATTAACTAAATAAATAATAGACCAAATCACTGTATTGCACTAAAATTCCTTAACTGATTGGGGATACAGTCTGCTACCCTATTCTCACCTTAAATGTGTCTACCCCATCTTCTATATTGCAGAAAAATATCCTGCCACCAGCCAAATCATTAAAATGACACACACCCCAGGGAGAAATGCATTCATGTAGCCATTTAACTAGAATGAATTCAAAAGGCTAAAATCATAGTGCAGACTGTACAGACAATATTAGTTGCTAAACTTGGGAATTTAATTCCAGCAAATATTAGGAAATGTTCATCCCACCCACAATTTGAAAAGCTCATTAAAAGCATATTTATCAATTAAATACTCCTGACCTCATACAAAACACCATCACTAAGCCACATTCCTGTCCATTCAAATCCAAATTATCAACAAAAGATATCAAACTTACTCTTACAACTGTCTGAATATATGTCTCAAGTGATTACGCAACAGTTTTTAACATAAGCACATAGCCCATACTGCTGTCTATAAGCAAAAAGTGTCATACACCACTAATTCTAAAGTCTGTCTCCTGTACTGAACTTTCTAATATGCATTTTACATACATATATACATACATACATACACACACACACACACCTATATGTATGTGTATTCTACAATTTATATTGCTGTAAGAGTATATGACAAACAAATATACTGAAATGTTGAAGATTTGGATATGTGCTATTAAAATTGGCTGCTCTATGAGAAGTATACCATAATACTATATTTTAAAATGCATAAGTATATATATATATATATATATATATATATATATATATATATATATATATATATATCTCCTTGCAGGCTAAAAAATGTGTACTTGATAACTCATGCTGATTGCACAAATGGGTATGACATGGAGCTTTTCTCCCCTATCTACCACTAAAAAAGGGCTTTGCCCAATTGGACTTCCCAGTACACAAAGGTAAATAAATACATTACCATACAAACAGATTAAGTGCCTTGTTAGAATGAGACCACCTTGCTCTTGTGATCGGATTGTGTAAAGTACAGTTATGTAAGTAAACATACCACAACAGTAAATGTCCTAACAGAGCACTGTTGCAGTAGCCTAAGTTATTTAGCTCATATCATCCCAGGGACATAACCACCAGCCTCCTTTCAAAGTTTCTGGCACCTTTCATGCACCTGAACTGCCAAGCTCTCATGCAGAAACACATAAAGTGTCAGTTTGGGGACCAAAATCTTCAGAGCTTTCTTGCCTCAAGAAGATGGACTACAGCCCTAGAAGCAAAAATGTTAGGAATAAAAAGCAAATGTAAAACCTGTATTAACTATATACACAAGGACGAGTACATCCACATACTAGCAATACATAAAAAACAAAACAAGGGGGGGGGTGGAGGAAAGGGATGGCTACTGCAACAGTGATCTATCAGAACATCTGCTGTTAGGAAAGTATGTTAAGTAAACTTACCCTATGTTCAACATTACAGCATGCAGTAATCTAAACTATTTAGGTAGATTATCACAAATTATGAACATGGAGGAGGAATAAATTCAAGAACAAAGGAGCCCATGGAGAACACTCCTAGCAAAGTGTGCTCTAGACTTGGAAAAAGAATCCATTGTAATTATTTGTGAAAATATTTACAGAGAACATAGTTGCTCCCACTAGAATACCTCTAAAGTCCATCCCTTTCCAGAAAGCCATGGAAGATGCCAAAGCCATGGTACAGTGGGATCTAACCTTGGCTATAAGTGACTTGCTATAGTGAGAATAGCAATAAGAAACAGCATGAAACAACCACATAGAAACTGTCTTCTTTGATACTGGCTGTCCTTTTTTCTTACTTTCATAGGAGATAAATAGCTGAACAGCTTTCCTGAAGGATTTGGTTCTGTCAAACTAGTATCTGAGCTACCTGTACACATCCAGGGTATGTTGGATTTTTTTCTCCCTTGTTTTTATGTGCTGGAAAGAATACATAGAGATTAACAGATTGGCTCAAGGTTAACTCTGAAATCACTTTAGGCATAAAGGAAGGATTTGTTCTCAAAGAAACCCTATCCTTGTGAATAACGACATAGGGTTGACTCACCATAAGAGCATGTATCATAGATACTCTTCTTAGAGAAGTTACAGTAATGAGTAACACCATTTTCCAAGTCAAAAACCTCAAATCAACCTGATGTGTGGGTTCAGATGGAAGAAGCATTAGTTTTGCATCCACAAAATTAGGATTTCAAGGTGGGGCCATTTGTTTTCTAGGCAACTGGATATGTAAAACCCCTTTCAAAAACTGCTTAACTTGAAGACAGGTAGAAAGGGTGATCCAAGAGTAGACAAGAAGAAATGCTTGAAAGATAAATCTTGATGGTAAGAAAAGCCAGAAGATAGCAACTCACACAAATAATCAAGAACCAGAGGCATCTAGACCTTAAACAGGTCTTTGTTCTTAGAATTGCACCAACTAGAAATGTTTTTCCATTTACACATGCACTATTTTCTAGTAGCAGATTTCTTAACCTCCTTTAGTGCCTGTTGCACTGCCTCAGAAAATAAGTGCCTAATGGGTATCAAAATTCTATCATCTTGGCAGTCAACTGAAGTATTTTCAGGTTGAGGTGCATCAACCAACCACTGTCTTGTGTAACTAAATCCAGTCTGTGGTGAGGCTGGTGGAAATTGTCCCTGACCAATTTCCAAACGGGAGAACCACTGTTGCCTGGAACAAAAGAAAGTCATCATCACTATCTTTGGAGAGTCCTTCTGGATCTTTAGAAGAACCATTGGTATCAATGGAAAGGGTGGAAAAACATACAGGAACATTACCATCCATGAGAATGAAAAGGCATTCATATTCTAGGCCTGTCTACACGGAATCCTGGAGCAGAATTTCTTCAACTCTTTGTTTTGAAAGGAGGCAAACATATCTATTTGTGTTGTCCCCACTGCTGGGTCAACTCCCGGAAGATCTGTGGGTGCAATTTCTATTCATGAGGGTCTGTCCTGCTCAGCTTGCCTGACATAATATTTTATTCTGATAGCATATATGTGACCTGGAGTCAAAATGAGTTGGACTACCACCTCTCAGGTCATCATGGTAAATCTGCAAAGAGTGTACCACTTTGTTTATGTACCATATTACTGTAATGTTGTCGGCAATAACTTGAAGAGGTCCTATGGACCAGAAATTATTTAAGGCTTTCAGAGCACTGATAACTGCCAGCATCACTTTGACACTGATAAGTTTTTGTCTGCCCTGCTTGCTCCACAGATCTTGTACCTTCACCCCTTTTGATAAAGCCCACCCCCCACAAGTCTGAAACATCTGTTGTAACAAACTAAATGGAGGTGGAAGGGAGAAGTGGAAACACAGGTTGAGAGTGAATTGATCCACTGACAACAATACCTCCAGTCTCAAACTCAGAACTGGAATCTGAAAAGATAAGGGATGTAGGCGTTGAGACCAGATTGAATGGCGATATGACTGAATTTTTCTAGTGTGAAATTTAGCCAAGGGAATCACGACAATCACAGAAGCCATGAAACCCAGGATCCTGGAAAAATGCCTTGACAGATGTCAGATATTGGTTAAAAAATGAGAAGGAAGATTTCTTTGTACTATTCTATTACATACAGTGGAAGGGAAGTAAGCAGAAGACATTCCCCCAAAAAATTATTATGTGTGAAGGGATGAGAGATGATTTATTTAAGTTCATCTGAAGCCCAGACTGAGGAGGTTTCTTGGCACATGTAAGAGAATCCTGACAAGTGGAAAATGAGTCTGCAAATAAGAGATAATTGCCCAAATATGGAAAGATGTCAATACCTTGAAGTATGCAGTAAGCAATTATTAGAGACAGATACTTTGTAAATACCATTGAAGCAGTGGATAGTGTAAACCAGATACAGAAAATCTTAAAAACATGCCTGAAATGTTTGCCAGTGGAAATGTGATAAAAGCATCTTTTATGTCTAGCCATCTATCTGGCTAGAACCTCCTTTTCCCCATTTTTTGCACATGGGGTTAGGGTGTCGCATCACACTACCATGAAACTGTGTAACAGAATGAGGGATAACTGGGTTTGAAGGGATAACATTATGAACTACGGGACCTTGACAAAAAGATTGAGAAAAGAGAGGTCTACAAATTATACATATAATAGATGCTGCAGCTGTAAATATGTGGTTAGGAAATTTGAAAATATCAATGGTGTACACTTTATACCAAATGGACTGTATAATTGGAACACAGAAAGTGTTATACATTTATTAAGGTGTGATTGTGGATTATATTATGTTGGAGAAACAGTTAGGTATTTTAAAATAATAAATACAGGAACATGTTAGAGATATTATTAATGTAAAATGGAAAGCCCTTTGGGGGCTCTTGTTAAGTTACATCACAATTCAAATCCAATTTGCTTAAAAGCAACAGTTTTAGAGCAGATAAAACTACAATTGGGTGAACATGGAGAAATTAAAAATAAGTTGTTATAAAGAGACATTGTTCATCCTAAAATATAACACAATGGAGCCATTAGGCTTGAATAAAGAATGTAATTGGAAGTTGGTAATTAGATAATTGGAAATTAATTGAACAGAGTATTGTATATAAATGGAGAGTTTGTTTGAATGGTTATCACTCTTTGAAGGCTGTGTGTGAAAATGAAGCGCTAAGTCTGGTTTATTAAACTGGAAATTCGTTAGTACGTTTCTGTGACTGTTCCATTGCCGTTTCGTTTTAATTTTTTTGAACATACAGTTGTTTTTATTGGTCTACAAATTTCCCTCTGTTTTCCTGCCTCCAGAGAGATCACTGAATGCAAACCTTTGCCCATCAGATCTGAGGGCACTAGTTTTATGACCCTGAGACAATATTTGTTCTAAAACTGGAGGAAACAAGGATGTTTGGTTTACAAGATGATGAGGAATCCCCAAAAAAGGAAACTCCCACTGCCATCTGTACCCTTGCTGGGTGATTTTCAGAACCCACTTGTCTGATACAGTCTGATACCACTGAGGATGACATAGACCTAGACTTATAGGAACTACTGTGAAGGAGATGGTGGAAGACCTGAAGAGGAAAGCAGTCATTCTGACTTTTCAGACTGTCCTTGATTCTTGGAGGTTTTCCCTTTCCGTTTCTTTTTAGAGCTTCCTTGCCATTGTTTTTTTTTTTTTTTTTTAATCTTGTTTGTTAACATGTCACTTTTTAAACTGCTTTTTGAAAAAGCCTGCTGATTTAGAAAGAATTTTTTTTATTAAACTTAGAATAGGAGGGTTGGAAAATTTGGGTCACCCCTTGAATCGGTTTTCCTGTTTCATCAAATCGCTTTAAGTATCTCAGCAGCAGAATTGCTAACCAGAATATCTTTGTTAACTGGAGAATTTAAAATTTCAGTTTTAACATCTTCTAGTAGGTTTTGGAAATGTAAAGCTGATAAAAGAGTTGGGACAACTGAAGACTGAAATATCCAGTTGCACCAAATTATAATACTTCTGCTGGCTATTGGGGATCTCATTTGGTTCCCACTGAAACATATATTTTATCTTTGCTAAGGTCTCAGAAAAATATAACTCTTCTGGAGGGGAAATATGAAATAGCACTTTTATCAGAATTAGAATCTTCAGCTTGTGGAGAAATCACTGAAGAAAAACACCCCCCTCCATTCCCTAATGGTCTGACTGAGAATTACTGCTAGAATGAGAAAGAAATATACAGGATTTAAAACATTAAAACTAAAAATTAATTATTTAGGAAATCCCAGCAAGTCTTCCCTGTCCATAGTAATATAAACAAGGGAAGTAACATTTTTAATTTGTTGTTTTCTTTTCCTGTGAGACTCCCTCGAAAAAGACTGACTCCTGGCAGGGACACTATTCTGGGGCTCAGTTACCCTAGCTCAGCTATGCAGTACACCTTTTCCTGTTACTTCCACCAAGACCAAGGGCAATTCTCCCTTGCCTGGAATGGACAACCCTACAGTCACAGAGGATGTGTATCTCCCAGCCCTTACTGGCTTCCCATGGAACTACAACAGAGGGACTGAGGGACACTGCTAAGTAGTCTGAGGGACCACGTCTGGCCACAGCAGAGTCACTCATCTTTGACTGAGGCAGAGAAGGAGTAGGTCCGACACCCAAAGACACCCCGGCACATTTCCTTCAATTGTGGACAGGAGAAGGAGACCAGCAACTGCTCCACACTGCTTGGCACAGGATGCATGGCTGGTGAAAGCAGGTAATCCATCTGACAGAAAAATAATGATTTTGAGGTAAGAATTTTAATGACTGTCCCCAAAAGCACAATATCCTGTCCCAACACACTAAATCAACATGAATATGCAGAGAACCAGAAGAAAAAATGGATTATACAGTTTTCTCACCCAAGCGTATACTGAGTAAAACTCCCCTACCAGTCATAACAGTTCATAAAAATTAATTTTCTTAGGATAAATAAATAATTTTACAATAAACACAGGTTTTCCTCAGAAGAAAGAATAAGTGGAAGGTTTTCCCTTTTATTTAATTTCTCCAAACTTTTGGGTTTCTAATACCATGATAGGAATAGACCCCATTCCTAAGTCAAAGTACAATTAAAGTTCATGAAATTAGTATTGTTTCAATCTTCGATGTCAGCCAAAAGTGCTCTTCGTAGCACTCACAATGTGCCCAGTAATGACTCATTTTGCAATTCGTATGAGGTTACATGGATTGGTAACATATCTAAATACAATTGTAGATTCTTTTTTATAAGACCCGTTAATCCAACTGCTACTGAAACTGTCTGGGTATCTTTCTTCCACATTGCTCTTGTTTCTGCCTGCAGATCCTGATATTTTATGCTTTGTGTCTCTCTGTATGCAAGACACTGTAGTAGTCACTGGGTGTTGCGATTTCAATGATCAATGCTACTTTTGTCTTTTTTTTCTTGGGCAACTATATCCGGTTTTCTAGCACTTATCTAGCTGTTGATAACAGGTGATCCCATGTGATATAAACTTAATTTTCTATAATGCTTTGTGGCTCATGTTTCCAGTGTTTTTCAGCCACTTCAATACCATAATGTCTACACAATCCCCAGTGCAACAGTCTTGCCACATTATTATGCCTTTCAGTATACAGTCCTTCTGCCATTAGTGTGTCACAACCAGCAACTAGGTGTGCGACTGTTTCCAATTCAGTTTTACAAAACCTACACTTGTCTGTTTCTCCCACATGTTCAATGGACTTT
This sequence comes from Protopterus annectens, assembly GCF_019279795.1. Classification (NCBI taxonomy): domain Eukaryota; kingdom Metazoa; phylum Chordata; order Ceratodontiformes; family Protopteridae; genus Protopterus; species Protopterus annectens. Next base: position 1,510,215,255 of record NC_056732.1, on the reverse strand, counting down.
GCAAAACAATGTGTATGTAGCCTACTATCTTGTGCCACCAATATTAACCTTTCATCTCTTGGTTTGAATTCACTAACCATTCCTGCATTCATTCCATAGATTCATAGGTAGGTACTAGGCTATCGGCCAAAGGGTTTAAGTAAACCTAGCCAACAAGTTTCCCTGGCTTACGCCACCCAAGAAAGTTATTTTCCTGTGCCCCTGTTGAGCAGAGCCACAAAAGTGATCCCTGGGGTGTATTTCGTACTTCCCATCCACTCCTCAAGACTTTTCTTGAAGAGTGCTAATGAGGAACTTTGCCTTGACATAGATAGGCAGCTTGTTCCAGAGTATGGAAGTCTCTGGGACAGGAATCTATCCCTCCAGCATGTCCTGTTTATTGTGGTGATAAGGTTTAGGTCCTTAGAGTGTGTAGCTCGGAGGGATTGTGATTTCTTTAGGTGTAGCATGTCCAACAGCTCTGGGTTTGACATAACTTTATATGTTAGGCAGAGATCACCTTGGAGTAGGCGATATGCTATGGAGTAAAGCTGGAGTTTTTTTGAGATGGTCAGTGTAGGGCATCTGTTTGAGGCCAGTAATCCTCTTTCTGAGGTACTACTGTGGCCTTTCCAGCTGCTGCAGATGTCTTGTGAGGTACATTCCAAAAGGGGCATTATACTCTATAATGGGTCTGAGTGTTGAGTAGAGGGGAACAATAACCTCTTTTTTCCTGGATGAGAACCCTTTTGTGATGAGGTGTGCCACGTAGAAGGATTTCCTGACTACTGTGGCGATGTGATTATCAAAGGAGAGATTACTGTCCACCTGGGCCCCAAGGTCTCCTATCACACATTCAGCATTAAGTAGACTGCCACCTATGTGGTAGTTCATGGGTACACAGTTTTTACCAAAGGAGATGACAATGCACTTTTTGGCACTGGACTTGAGGCCATGGCTCTGACACCAGGAATCTGTCTCAGTGATGCCTGTCTGTAGGGTGTCCACATCATTTTGGGACTCGACTATGGCTCCTAGTTTGCAGTCATCTGTGATCTTCGTTAGCCAGAGGCCTTCTGTGTTAGCCTGTACTTCAGAGAAGTAGATAAACAGGAGAGGTCCCAGGACTGAACCCTGTGGTACTCCACTTGTCACTGGTTTGAAGTCAGATTTGGAATCTGCAATTTTTACAGTGTGGGTTCTGTCAGTGATCCAGTTGGCAACCCATCTTGTGACGTAGGGGTTTATACCTAGTTTAGTGGGTTTAGCTATAATTCCAGAATGAGGGATGGTGTCGAAAGCCTTGGCGAGGTCAAGGTAGGCTGTGTGAATCACCTTGCCCTCGTCTACAGCTTTGGTGACTGCCTTAAAAAAGTCAATCAGGATCAGGAGGCATGACCTGCCTTTCACAAATCCGAACTGAGTGGGGTCCAGAGTTTGGAGGTTACCAATGTCTTTGTTTATGAGTTCCATGATGATACGTTCCATGGCCTTGCAGACCAGGCTCATCAGGCTAATAGGGCGATAGTTCCCGGGATTAGTGGTGGCTCCCCCTTTGTGGAGTGGGATAACTGTTGCTGTGCGCCATTCAGTGGGCACAAAGCTTGACGTGTGGCTATGATTAAACATGGTGCTTAGGTGGGGAGCCAGTTCGTTCTGAAGTTCATGTAAAACACAGTCTCTGATGTTGTCCAGTCCATGGATGCTGTGTTTTTCGCTTTACAGAGTGCAGCCTTTACCTGCGTAGTTGTGATTACAGGGATTCTGCATTCTTCCTGTATAGATATGGGCCCTTTAGGAGGTGCTAGGGGGGTAAAGTTAGCTCTCTACCTATCTGCCAGAATGTTGGCAATATCAGTTGGTTCTGTAATTTTCGTGCCATTGTGCTGCAACTCAGAGCAGATCTAGGTGTTGCCACCGAGATTCTTGACATAGCTATAGAATGTTTTGTGGTTGCCTTCAGAATCAGTGGTGATTTTCTTTTCATACCTAGCTTTGGAGGATCTTATAAGGGATCTCAGCTTCTTACTGAGGCTGACCAGGGAGCTCCTCCACTCATGGGATTTTACTCCCTTTTGCAACAGTTTATTCCTTCTTTTGCAGAATTTGTTTATGGCAGGGAACCACCAGATTGGCTTCCTTATTTTGGAGGATAGTGTCTTGGTTCTGTTTGGGATAGCATGATCCATGCACTCGTGTAAGTGCTTATAGAGTGCATTTGTGTAGGATTCAGCAGTTGTAACTGTATTGTCCATCTGCATGGGTGTCATGAAGTTCACCACTTCAGTCTTAAGAAGCATGAAGTTGGCTTTGGAGAAATTATTTCCCGTGCTTTCCTTAATGGAGCGTGGGGGCGGGATGTGGATATCTAGGATGATTAGCTTATGGTCGGATCTGACCAACGAGGAGTTGACTTCAGGTGTGGAGCAGCAGTCACGCATGTTTGTAATGACTAGGTCTAGGATTCTGTTGCCCCTGATGGGGGTGTGGATAAGTTGATCCAGGGCATTGGAATTTATGAATTCCAGAAACTGTTGAGCGAAGGAGTTGGTACAGGAGTAGTTTTCCCAGTTAATGGTGGGGTAGTTGAAATCGCCCATTATTAGGGTGTTTGGTTGAACCCTAATATTTTCCAGTATATCAAGAAAAGAGGAGTGGAAATCCTGGGGCATGGTGGGGGATCTGTAGCATGCTACAATTTGGATTGTAGTTTTGCCCAGAGTTAGTTGCACTTGCATAACCTTGGATCCATTAGCAACTAGCCTGGAGGTGTGGAATTCCTTAATGAATATAGACACACCTCCACCTTTGGTGTTCTGGTCCAGGTTAGATGGCCGAAAAGTGTGGTATGAGTTACAGCCTGGTAATGCAGGGGTGCTCTCTGGAGCCTTGAAACAGGTCTCAGTCACTGCACAGATATCGATGTTCTCCATTTTAAGGAGTGCCTCCAGTGAGTGCATTTTGAGATTTAGACTTCTAGCATTGAGTAGCATTACCCTCAGATTTTGCTTGCCTGTTCCTGTTACTGTGGTGAATTTGTCATTTGAACCTTACCTAAAAAATACACTACAGGGGCGGCATGAGCCTTAGCCAGTATCCGGAATCCCAGGGGTGACAGGTGCAGGCCATCTCTGGCAAAGCATCGTGGTCTGTCGACCATGTCATCCCAGGCAGACAGATACTGGATCCCCTTGATTCTTCCTGATCAACACGAGGTTCTTCCAGAAGTTTTCTGTACTTGCAACTATATTTATGCATTTTTCACATTTCTTGCCTTCTCACCTGGTCCTTCACCTTATATTCTTTGTTTTGTTTTTTGGCACATTCAGTTGCTGCCTGATTTTTATCTATTTATAGTTTGATTTTCATTCCTGCTTGACACCGATATATTTATGCTAGATTAAGCAGAGAGGTCATCTTAGATTTATTCTCATGTTTCAAAACTTTCACTACTTTTGGGTCTTCTGAGGTCAGCAGATATGTGTGGAGTCCTGTGATTGCAGATTTACACATGTAATCAATTTCAAGGAGGCCCATCCGTCCTTTGGAACGGGCAATATATAATCTTGGTATACACTGATCTTTATAGATCATTTGGTGAGCATGAAGCATCCTTCTTGTTTTAATATCTAACCTATCCAACACATTTTGGGGCCAGTCAATCACTCCAAAACTGTAAGTTAGGACAGGAACAGCAAATTGGTTTATATCTTGGATCTTATTCCTAGATGTCAAGGCTGTTCTCAGGATTAATTTAAGTCTTCTAAAGTATTCCTTACTGAGTTTTATTCACATTTGTTCATGTTTTATTGCTACTCCTTCATCAATTCCCAAATATTTATACACTCCCTCTTAAGTTCTTTTATATCACATTCTTGTCCCAAACTGGTATTTTCCTGGTGATGCAGTTTTCCCGCTTTAAAGGTTGCTTTTGCACATTTATCAAGACCGAATGACATTCTTATATCGTCTGAAAAAGTTTTGACAACCTGCAGCTGTGTTTTCAGTTCTTCATCTGAGAAGCTATACAGTTTTAAATCATCGACAAAGAGAAGGGTAGGATACTCCATCTGGCCTTGAAGGATCTCTAGCCAACTGTCAGTTCCATGAAGCCCACAAAGAGAACACACTTCATCAGCAAGAAATCTTTGAAGCTTTTTGTACCCAGACTACCTCTTTATGTTGCTTTGCTGGAGCCCCTGGCAGTTAGGGCATGTGGAAGTTGCCCTGAAGCTTTGAAAGCTGGCCAATGGTCATATCCTGCAGAAATTGATCTAATTCTGAACATCTTAAGCTTTTTAATAGTCTGTTGGCATGTGAGGGTGTAATCCCAACTCAAATAACTTAAATATAAGCAGATGCGAAATGATGTAAAAGATCCCACAGCACCTACCAAAAAGAGTAGGAAAAGTTCCCTGATGCCCTGGCCAACACGTAGTATAAATGCCACTGAAAACAGACTACTAGCCTAGTGAGACTAACCCAATCAACAAAAGATAAATAAAATAAAGTGAAAGCATAATATTAGCACTCATTTGGGACTGGAACTCAAGACTTCCAAGATAAAGAGCTGGTGTCACTGTCACTGGACTAACAGGAGCATCTGGACAGACAGGCGTTGAGATTTTCCTTAAGAATGTTATCCTTTCAGCTAGGTTATAATACCTAGTAAAGCAAACATTTTAAACACACACACCCTTTCAGGCTACTCAAATTCCAACCATTCCACTTTTCAACATTTTAATTAATGCGTTCCAAAATTATTTAATTGTTTCCTTAAAGCTGAACACAAGATCTAAAGTTTGTATATACTATTTAGCTTCACTGCACTGCACGTTCTCTTTATAAAGATGAAAATTTCACTTTTTATTTATTCACCTTAACACTCATCTCTCCGTTCCATTCTCATTCAAGTTTCATACTTGGCATATCTCTAAAAAATAAAAAAATAAAATAAAAAATAAAAAAAAAAATAGCTACTTTATCTGCAAAGGCAGAAAACTTCAGTCATTCCTTATACTGCTTAACACTTTACTATTATCAATTCTTTCTAACAACAGTAATGGTAATTCACCTATACTAAAGAACTAAGTGGACCACCCTGCATAAAAAATGATTTTTCCTGCACAGCAATCAACACCTACTATAAACTGTTTCCCCACCAACACTTTTATCAAACTGCATACGCTAAGCCCTTTGCTAATCCAGCCCATTTTACTCCATTATACTGCTACTCTAACAATTCATAAAGTCGCTTACAATAATTTCAATCTACTCACAATCTCTAGTCACTTGCCCTTTCATTCACAAACCTTTCCTCCATCTCAGCCTTCTTCATTCTTTGCTTAAATGTCTAACGTACATCCTTTGCACTATCCCTAATGACCTTTTAAATTTTAACTATAGTCCAACACTTCATTTTAATCTCATAAGTACAGTACCTTCCTTAACCCCCTCTCCACTCCTTTATACTTGCATTCACCTACTGCTAACAACTCTCCCCACCCTTGACCACATATTAAATATATCCTTATTTTGCCTACATTTTAACCTCACTGCTGTACTGCTTTTAACAGTATCTACCACTTAATATAAAATCAAAATAATATTTTATACTTATCCTCAAGGGACAATGGGAGTAAGCAGCCATTGTTGGCTCATCCATCGGGGGGGGGGGGGGCAGTTTTGGCTCACCACATGGGTGACACCTAAGGGGACACAAAGTTTCTAACCCATGGAGCATGAGCTTATTCAGCCTGCTCTGTTGTGTGCAAGTCACACAATAAACCACAGGAAATTCAGTGTGCAAAGGCATGCTTCCTATCAAAAGGCTGCTATAGTGGTGCTAGGAAGAGCTGCTGCATGGTAGAAGGTAGGCCATCTGACAAGGTCAGCAAAGGTGTCCACACTCCCTAGCACCCGACTCTTGCTGTAAGCATATGAGCTCAATGGAAATAACAGGCAGGAAGGAATAGGCTAGATCGCTCTCACCTTAATAAGAATCTGCAGCTCCTGTGACTGCAGAACCAATAGTTTAATTGGATGTAAGTAGTGTAGCCACCAGGCTAAGTCCAGCAGGGATGCAAAAAAGAACAATTGTTTGTAATCCCTTAACTCACTAATAAACTTTTCATTATCCAATGAACACTCTGTTATCCCCATGCCTACCCTTCACCTAACTGTACTTTCACACTGATCACAAAACTTCTGTTAACAATATCTGAACATGCCTCTTAATCTACTTCCCCAAGCATACACTTAACCCTTTTAGTAGTCAGAAAATAGTCAATTAATTTACTATGATTCCCACACAAATATGCAAACGTCAACCTTCTAGTAATAGTAGTACAAACATAAACCAAAGACCTTCATCAATTCCCTTACCTTATCAATATCACAATACACCCTGCTAAATTCTTATTACTATGCATGACATCCAGCAGATCACTGAACAGCCTAGTCCAATTTCCTAATTGTTCCAGAGCACTGTCTCATTAAGTGACTTAACTCAGACTAACATAACAGTCAAATGGAAGCTACTGATATCATATCTTGGACTACAGGAAGCAACTCTAATAGCACATTTTATTTAGTTTTATTTATTTATTTCACATTTGTTAACCGGGAAAGTCCAGCTGGGTCAGGAACTCATCTTCAGTGGAGGCCCTGGGAGAAAAGCCCCACAACAGTAAGCATCAAAATTTACAAAGTATTGAATTAACAGTTGTTATAAAAATTTGCAGAGATGTACATGACAAACAACTGGTATACATTTACATATGGATTAATTTAACAAAACTAGTAGCCGATTTGCAGAGAGGATGAAATAATCTGGGATTAGCTTTATAATAATAATAATAATAATAGTCCTGTCATAATACATACATATATATATATATATATATATATATATAGAGAGAGAGAGAGATAGCTATATAGATATATATATATAAAACTCTCTCCCACTGAATAGTCAAAGACAAGGAAATATAAAGGTATATACCAGGTTAAAAAGGAGGTATAAAGAGAGCAAAATTGGGCTTAGGTAGAAAGCTGGGTGTTAGAGTGAGGAAGAACGTCTTGTAGAGAGTTCAGCAAGGTAAAGCAGAATGTAGAAATTTGTTAGAAGGGATATAGACCCTAAGAGGGGGTATACTGAAGAAAAGAAGGTGAAGGGAAGGGTGAGGTGGAATTGTGGCTGGAGTGAGGATGTACTGAAGAGGTAGGAGGGAAGTGGGAAATAAAGTGAGAGGAAGGAAGGTAGTTAAAGTAGTGAGGTAGAAGAGAAGGGATAAGGTGTGTATACAAGAAGTGGAGAAAGGGAAATATAGAGGTGGGGGAGTGAGGGGATAGTTAAGTAGATTTGAAACAGGGACAGATACTTGTTTTTTGAGGGAAATTATTTAGAGTGAGTCTCTTGAGGTATGAAATTGCTCTGAAGTTACTGGTAAGGCATTCCAGAGTTTTGCGACAGAGTAACAGTAAATAGAGTAAGGGAAATATAAAGGTGGGAGGGAGATGAGGGAGTAGTTAAATAGTTTTGGAACAGGGACAGATACTTGTTTTTTTAAGGATATCCTTAGCCTTAATCCTCTGTGCTAACTTTGGAGTTACAACATGGCTGCACACTGAGCACTAAGTTGATTATAACTCTCCTGGTACGAAAATTAAGAAATTGTTAAAAAAGACAGTAAACATTATCAATTTGGGCAAAATTCAGTTAATGACTAATAACACACTACCTGAATGTCAGTAAAGAAAGAAGGGGGAAGAAAACACTGGCTGGGAAGATTGCAGCTATTCAGCAAAAAGCAGTTCAAGTTTCAGCTGTAGTACAGGGGCTCTACTTCAAAATATCGAAGACTCACATCAGTAAATCCCAAATCATCGAGACAAAAATAACGAAACTTCACTTACGAGAAACTTGAAACCAGTGAAAACATTCACCGGGAAACTAACCACTTGGCCACCATGACAACATAAAACAAAGTGTTTAAAATCACCAAAGTGGGGGGCTGTGCCGCCCTAACTAAATATACCAACTCTGGGATCGCACTATATTGGGGAAAAGGGCAAATACCTCCATGGTGGCCAAGTAGTTCCTTTCCTGGGTGTCATTTTTGATAATGTGACCTTTCGCGTAAGTGAGGTTGCAATATTGTCATCTCGAGGATTTGGGATCCGCTGATGTGGGTCTTCGATATTTTGAAGTAGACCCAGTACAGGAGATGGCTTCTAGAGATTTAGAGAAAAAATAAATCAAATTAAGTACATTTCCTTTGTGGAAATACAAACACTTCTTATGTTCATTTACCCGCCCATTCTCTCCATCAATACTCCTTTACATGGTTCCTTAGCTATCTGTCTAAAAGAAAACAACCAGTCAAATGACACCAGGATTATTCCTCATTTCAACCTATCACCACAGAAGTCAATCTTCTAACCACTCCTCCACACAACATGCAAGCATTGTCCAATATGCCAATGATTCAAGATTACAGTGTTCAGCCCTCTCTCTCTCCAGACTCCAGGAATTTACCCAAACTTCTTTAACCATAATAGAAACCTGGTTAAAAACCCATGCCTGCTCCTTAACCCTAACAAAATAAAATTAATGCATTTCATCACAAAACAATATAATAACCAAAAGCAACCTTTCTTAATTACATCAGCAAACAACACTAAAATAGAAGTAGGTATAGACAGTAAACTCCTAGGAACTGTCATTGATGAAAATCTCAAATTTGACTACTATAGCTTACAAATCATAAAAAAAGACCTGGGCTCCCTCTATACAGCCAAATAGTGCCTTATCCTAAATAATCTAAATACCTCTTTCAAATCCAAGCAATCATTTTGCTATAATAAAACTGCAAAACCTGTCACTAACTCAATACATAGAGCTCACCATAGTCAAATCTTGAGACAACTCAACTGGCTTGAACCAAGCAATATCGTAAAACATTCTCAATTAGTATCTGCATGCAAAACATATTTGCTACCCAGATAAAAATCCCCACACTAAAAATATCTTACTGCCTTACTCCCCCTTCAAGGGACCTCTGCTCTGCCAACAAGTTCTTATTAAAAGAAAACTCCACCTTCTCCTACAGTTAGGTTTTTTCTTCTTCCTACAATATGGTTCCTGTACTGTGTAAGTACCAAAAACCTGCTTGTACTTAAAACTTTCATTTATTTGCCTTGGAATCAAGGGAAGGGAAAGACCACACACTTTAAGATTAACTTCTAACATACCTTTTATAGCAAAACAGAGCAATTAAATCACGCAATGGTTCAAAGGCAGTTGTCACCTCTTTTGACAAATTTATATAAGCAGCATCACAGTATTGAAATGCTAAGTTTTAAACTTTAAATGTTTGTTGTTTATACTACTTTACATTTTAAGGTGACTTAATGTAGTATCAAATATATCTGTGACACTTAGAGAAATTTCAGGAAATGTTTTTTTATTGTAATTCTCGTGAAGTATTAACACATTTACCAATTTCATACCCTTCCACCACAATAGGACAAAACTGCCCAAATCAGGACTTCTCTGCAGGAAGTGATACAGATGGCAGCCCTATCTAGTAGGTGCAGTGAAACTGTTTATAAGAAATTATGTTATGCTTCCTTGAGACATCCTTTCAGAGAAGGATGCATATCTGGTGTATAGATCAATGGAAAGAGACATCTGTCACTCATTTTGAGTCAGTCATTACACAAGTGGAGTGCATGAGGATTTTCTAGTCAACAAAGGAAATGTAACAATTGATGGCAACCAAGATATACAGCTGAATTTACTTTAGCTTATATATGCTGTGTGCTTTTTCATTAAAACATTAGGAAAGGGAAAGATGAAGTACTTTATCTATCTATATAAACAAATGAATGAATAAAAATAAAAATATTTCCACTGCTGGCACTGGAGAACACAACTGCTTTCAAATCCTTTCCTCGGCTGTCACTTAAACATGAAACTGCAACAATCCCTCAAAGTAGTGATGGTTTTGACACCTAACGGAAAAGTGTTGACGGAGACTGTCAATTCAGCTTGGACTACTAAAAGATACTTTGAACTAAGGCCTGCAATTTAGCTACTTTTTGGTTGCAGCTGTATAATTCCTTACTACGGTATTAAACAAGTCCCAAGACACACACAAATGAGGGCCGTTCAAGAAATAAAATAAGCTGTCCTTTTAAAACTCATTATATCTGAGTGACGCCTCCAGGTGCATCTGCAATTAACTCCTACCAATGCCTCCAGGCGTCAAATATTACTTATTCATATTTGTATCAATAATTCCAAAACCATGCTATATACAAGGTTTTAAAAGACTCAGTCTTAAAGCTTACACAATGGCAAACTCAACTACATTAATATCTGACCTCTGTCTAGTGCAGGTAAAAAGATATTAACGGTTGTTTTTATTATATTAATTTATATAGATATAATATTCTATTTTTTCTAAATAGCACAACAACCAAGTAACACAGACAGAACTCCTTATCCTCAAGTGAAAGCTCTCATCTAAATGAATAAAATGCTGCTGACAGTATGTGTGTATCTTGAGTGGTTGCTGAAGTATTGTAAGTTGTTTACAAAATATTACAAATGTAATTAGTTACTGTGTTTACTGAGACTTATAAAATTCAGTTTAAGACTTAGTACTTAAAGAATACTACCACTATAAAAATAGTTTGTGCTGAAGAGTTTGCCATTTATACTTCTTTCATAACTCCAATCGTTCCAGAGATATGAACACTTGTTTGAAATGTGAGGACAAAATTTGAGTCTGTCAAAGGCTTAGGCACCGCCCATTGGAGGTTACACTGTGAACTTCCTGAGCTCCATTGGAGTGAATGAGTTAGGAAGGAATATAAGATGGCAGTAACTGACACAAATCTCATTACATATCAATGGCATGGGAATACACCACTACTTTTTTATGTTTAGCATGACTCGTACAAAGCATACTTGAACTAGATTATGGGAAAGAAAGTATTGAAGAAAAACAAGATCACATTGACATACCAAGCCCCCAATGGCAGCCATTTGCAGAAAACACATTAAAATACTACAAGAAGCAGTCAGATAGGTTTTGAGGTATTAAAATAGCTCAGAAAACAAAATAAAAAATAGATTTTTTTTAGTTCTAAGTACGAGTTTTCCTTTAAAAACAACCAAGTCTAATAACTCAGCCAAAGACTCACTTTATTCCTGATACATCTCAAAAAATATGGAATACTATCCCATTCCCATAACACACCAAGCTACCACACTTTAAAAGCCTGCTTAACCTACACTGGAATAAATCCTGGTCATGCGCATGCTCAACATCACGATGACTCTTCCAATATCCTGGTATTTCCTCCTTTTTTCTTCCCCATTTTAACCTACTCTCTTTACAATCATATATACTTCTTTCTCTCTCCCTTCTCTCACTTCACATAAATATTTTCTAACTTCTTATCTCCTCTACTACATACCAAACTCTAGCTTTACTCTCAAAATATCTGTACCTCCTTGCAATGCCTAACTAAATATATCTTATCACATAAAAGTTAATACATTAAAATAATTCTGGAGCATGACTAGCAAATACACAAATGTTACTGATGACACAATGTTTAAACTTCTACATGTAGTAATGTAATAGACAAAATTGGCAACTAAATGTCATTGTAAATTGTACATGCATATATAGAATTGCATTTTAAATTGCACCTATATATACGAAGACTGTAATTAGATTGAGCTTTTGTCACCAGGGCCACGGATGAAAATGGGCTTTGCCCAGTCAGACTATCCCAGTCAACAACAAAGACAAATAATAAGTAACACGGATTCCGCCCCAACCATAGCACTACCACTGCACTCATCAATTTTAGTAACCTAGTAAATATGCAACGCAACAACGGCCAACTAGTGTCTGCAATTTTCCTAAAAGGCGTTTGATACAGTCTCCCATACAAAACTAATAATATCACTCTCAGAATTAAAACTAAACTATCCCCACTCTATTATGGTTTCAAGACTATCTCTCCCAACGCCAACAAGCTGTCCAGTGAAAAAGATCCCTTTCCACCCTACTTCCTGTAAAACTAGGAGTACCCCAAAGAACAATCCTAGGACCCCTACTTTTCACTATATTTAGAAATAATCTTCACAAAGCTGCCCCTCTAGCAAACCTGGTTCAATACGCTGATGACTCCACCTTAATCTGCTCTGCCCCCACCCTCCAAAACTTCAAATCAAGACCCAAAAAGCCTTAACATCCATCGAAACCTGGCTTACAAACTCCCAGCTAATACTAAATCCTAAAAAGACCCAACTTATGCTCTTTCATCCTTCCAATGCAGCAGCACCTACACCTCTGTTCTCTATTTCTGCATCAGATAATACCCCTATCTCCCCCGTCACACAAACCAAATTATTAGGGGTCGTTACTGACAAAGACATAGCTCATACAATAACCAAAGTCAACAAAAAAATTAGGTACTCTTTACAGATGTAAAAACTTCCTAACCAGCAACAGTAAAGTTACCCTAGCTTATACCCATCTTGTGCAGGTTCTTTGGTATTAGAGAAACAGGAGGATAGGCATAGAGAAAAATCCCCTTAAAGAAAAAGTCATGGCATACACTTTCCAAGCCAGAGGACTTGGCACTCTGGAACAGAGCTAAGGAAGCTGTTTGTTCAGAGGGAAGGCAAAATTATCTATTTGAGGAGTACCCCACAGAAGTATAATGTCCAGAAAGACCTCCTTGTGAAGAATCCATTTGTGAGGATTTGTCCTGGACCTGCTCAAAGAATCTGCCACCAGACTATGCTCTGAAGAACCAAATGATAGCAGATAGCAAAATCCCAAGCCTGAAGAGCCATCCTGCAAAGATGGTAAGATTTTGTGATTCCTTTCTTGTTGATGTAACACATGAATGTGGTATTGTCTGTAAAAACCTTTAGAGGACTTGGAACTCAATGGGAATGAAAAGCTAGGAGATACAGAAGTACACCCCTCATCTCTTTGATGTTACTGGTCTGTCAATTGTTGATGGGACCAAAGACCCTGGGATTTTAGTTTGTTGGAAAAGGCTCCCTAACCAAGACTGAAAGCATCTACGTACAGCTCCTGAGTAGGGAGTGGAGCTTGAAAAGGCAGACCTGGATTAATGGGAATTTGGTGACTCCGCCAGTAGAGTTCACGGTTGGAACAAGGCAAGAGAGGAACAAGATACTCCACAGGGTGGCAGTGCTACAGCCAAACAGTCTTGAGATACCACTGAAATTTCCTCAAGTGCAGTCTGGTAAAAGGAACCATGGGAATGGTGGATGCCATATACCCCAAAGCTTGGAGAAATTCCCTTGCAGGAAAAACTGGAACAGAAAGAAGTGACTAGAAATAAGCAGTTAAAGAGAGGACCTTGGGTGGCAGGAGACAAGTCAATATTGGAATGATCTGAATCCTGCAACCCAAAAACACTTCATCCTGACAGGGAACTAATACAGACCTTTTAAGATTGAGGGTGAACCCCACACTGCACAGAAGAAGCATAGTGAATTAAAGATTCTGAAACGGGAGCTGCTGATTGGGGATTGAATTCAAAAGGTCATCCAAATAAGGGAATATTTGAATTCCCTGATGTCTGCAGAAGGCTATCACAGGAGCCAGACAGTTGGTAAAGATGCTTGGAGATGTAAAATGAACAAAAGGCAAAGCAGACAACTTATAATGAGAAAAAGAAACAGAAAAACATAAACATTTCCTGAAGAGACAGTGAATACGAATGAAGATGTAAGCCTCCCTCAAATCCAGAGATACCAGAAAGGTTTGAGGAAGCAGCAGAGGCAAACATGTCTGAAGAGGCAAAATCCTAAAAGAAGGGACCTTCAGAAAGGTGGTGAGAAAGGATAGGTCTAGAATGGGCCTCCACAACCCCTCCTTCCTGGGAACCAGAAACATTCTGCAATAAAACCTGTTCCCTGCTGAGAAAAGGGGACCGGTTGGATGGTTCTCTGATTTTCTGGGGCACTTCATTTCTGAGGATTAGGTGTCTGTATGCCACACATGCACCTTACGCTTTCCAAAGGCTTTGGTATGCTAGCCAGATGTTCAGCTATCCTCAGTAAGATATCCCAAGAGTAAGGAATACTGCAACAGTGATACGAAAGGACATCTCTACTTCTACGAATAAGAAATAAGGAAGCACATCTCTATTTCTACGAATAAGAAAATACCATGGAAAACAATGAGTTCTTCACCAATAACGTCAGTGTAATTCTCTATGAACATTTCCAAATTCCTAACAGTTGCACTTTCATTCCTTAGTAGCACGTTCACTCAATTAACTAATGGTTGTGATAATGGATATGCAGTAAAACATTTAACAAAGCCACAACTTATTTTCTCTTGTCATGTACTCAAACACTCTTCCAAAAGACCAAAGCTTATATGACAAGTGCCACTTGCACACAAAGCAACAAAAGTATATAGTTCAATTTGCTAAAAAAACCAATCTTCCTAATCAACCCTCTCATAACAAATCACGTGACCAGTGCAGTAACCATACCACTCAGTTACTTCAGTTTCACAACATTTTTCCTTCAAAGCTGAAGCTAATCCTTATTTTACCCACTTTCAAAACATTTATTTTTTTACCTTTGGCTCATTTCTTCTTTTTATCATGACAGCCCAAATACAATTCACAAACTGTCAAAACTCTGCTCTCAATTCACAGTTTTAAGAGAGCTCTCAGCTCCATTCCATTATCTCAGACTCCTCTCCTGCTAATACAGGCTCTGTGGCTTGTCCTCCTCCTTGGTCACTTATTCCAGCCTCTCATTACTACCAGCTATATATTCACAGATGAACTCCATTCCCATATACACTTCTGCCTATCTGAGATCATCTCTTCAGTCAGCACACTTACAAAAATACTCTGACACTTTCACCTCCATCCATTGGGCAGTACAACAGTGACAAGAGCATGAGGAGTTATTTGAAGTCCAAGTCAAACTTCCTTACCTGTATAAATACCATCATAAGTACCCCTGTAAATAGGTCATGTGCTTAATAGGACTAACCCTGGCAACCAAAATAAATAAATGCAATTTATGTGACAATCAAATTTGGAAAAAGCAGGTGAAAACTGACAGCCATGACTGCAAGCTACTTTGCAAGATGAGAAAAAAATTTAGGAAAAGGGGCTAAAAGTGTGTCTGCCCATTTAGAGAAAAAAAATCTGACTGATGAATGGAGTTTTGAATAGCCCAAGTTTCATTTGTCAAGCAAACAAAGCACAAGGGAAGCACATGCCCTAATAGTTCTGTAACCAAAGCATTCAAAATCAGATAAAAAAGCTGTGACACTCAGTGGACAGTGGATCTTCAAGTGTAAACATTGCAGATGATACAGACCCTGAAAAACTATCTAGCTATCCAGACTACACAACAAAAAATAATTGCAACACTATCTGGTTTCACAGATTTTTTTTCAGAAGTCTTCCTTTGAGCCACCCCTTCTTCCCATGTCAGTAAAAATGGCCTAGCAGATTTATTGCCTTCCAGTTCTCTCTTGACCCTATTTAGGTGTGACAACTGTTACTCAAGCAAATATTCAAATGTATATTTACAAGAAATTAACATTACATCTGAAAACAGACAGTGCAAAATGGCAGTGTCTGCTTTGAGAGTCACTTTTAGTGCTTCACTGTTAAGAAGGACTTGGTATGAAGTACAGTTGTGCAAGCAGCACTTGCCTATAAGAGTAAATGTTCTAATTCTCCAACACCGCAGAAGTCTGTGGGTTGCATCCTGCCAAGGATACAGCAACTGGACAGCTTCCTAAAGCTCTAGCTTCCTCCTGCACAATCACTCTGGCTGCCTATAGGCTAAGCCCTTTTGGATGGAACTATAAAAGCAGCCAGGGTAACTAAAATCTTCAGGAATTTCTTCTCCCTAAGTGTAAAAAGGGAAGTTCATCCAGACTACACAACAAAAAATAGTTGTAACCCACACTTACTATACACAATAAGGGGGGTGATGAGGGTGGTATGGGTACTACAGCAGTGAATAATTTTAATATTTACTGTTACAGGTAAAAGCATCTTACACAACTGTACTATGTTTATCATACTTAATGCTGCAGTAGTCTATAAGCAGACTCCCAAAGCTTATCCAACTTGGGAGAGGGAGAATAAGGCTCTAGAAGCCCTTTCAGAATGGTCCTAGCAAAATCTGCTCTGGACCTAGAGAAAGAATCCACATTGTAGTGCTTTGTAAATGTATGAATAGAGGACCAAGTTGCTGCCTCAAGAATGCCTCTAGAGTCCATCCCTTTCCAGTAAGACACCTAGAAAGCTAAGACCCCGGTGGAATGTGCCTTATCCCTCCCTGGAATATTTTTGCTATGGTAGGAGTAACAAAACACAATATCTAAGGGCAAACATCTAGAAATAGTCTGTTTAGACACAGGTTGTGATAGATATTGTGTAAATTAAAATGCTTTTCCCCAATATACTGTGTGTACAGTAAAAGGAAATGTGCAAGGCCAAACAACAGTTTTCAAAATAATATGCTTGCTTTGCAAGAACAGTTATGTTCAGCTTAGATATTAATAACATATAGCTAGCTGTGGGCAATACTGTAAATGCATCCTGTTATAGAAAAAAAGGAAGTTGACTTTCTTGGCTTTCAGATGCAGGAATAAATAAATAATATGCAGACAGGTCAAGTGACGCAAAGATGATGTGGAGAGACTTTTGTGAAGTCTTCAGATGCAGCAAGGACCAAAAACGGGCATGAAATAACCATGGACCTTTTCATGACACAGACAGAAACCAGAAGAACAAGTCACAAGGACATTAAAAATAACATTGGTTGAAAAGAGTATATAAACTGGACAGTAGTTTTCATTCGGAGGGTGACATCTTAGACTAAGTGTGCCTTGTCTATTCATCTGTCTAGCTGTGTTATAATAGAATTGAAATAGCTCTGACATAATTAACTGTTTGGCAAGAATTTGTTCTGAGACAATTAAAATATAACAGATACAGTAGTATGGAGTTTGTCTGGTCTATTTTTGGACATTTTCTTCAGTGGCATTTCTTCAGAGGCAAAATAAAGACCTCTGCTTGACATTTCTTCAGAAAAGAGGGAGATACATTTCTTCAGGTTGATCTTTCTTAGTCCCAAAATAAAAAATAAATAGCTAGATAGTTTTCCAGAAAGACTTAGTTCTGTCAAGATAGTACCAGATTTGCATATGCACATCTATGGTATGAAGAATCCGTTCATTTTTTTTTTTAGGATCTGTGTAAAAAACTGGGAGATTAATGGTTTGATTAAAATGGAACTCTCAAACTGTCTTAGACATGAATATGGGGTTATCCCACAGAGTGACCCTAACCTTCTGAAAAAAAAACAGCCTTATCTGCAAGGCCATGGAGAGAATCATCACGGACCTTATCAACAAAGACATAGGTGACCTTCAAACTCTTGACCTGACACAATCTGGCTTCGTTAAGGGTAGACCATACTTATTACACCTGGTGGACTTCTTTGAGAATTTCACCAAAGCCCTGGTTGAAGGCAAAACAGTATATACTGCCTATCTTGACTTAGCCAAGGCTTTTGTCACAATTCCCCACTCAGGCATCATTGAGAAACTCACCCAGTTGGGAATTGACCCATATGTCAATATATGGGTAGCCAACTGGCTCACTGACAGAATGCATTCAGTCAGAGTTGAGAATTCTACCTCTACCAGCACACCAGTTATCAGTAGTGTACCACAAGGATCTGTGCTGGGCCCCCTACTGTTTGGAATCTATTTCTCAGAATTCCAGAAGAAAATAGATAGCCTGTGGCTTACCAGGTTCGCTGATGACTGCAAACTGAGTGCAATCACTGAGTCCCCCAACGATGTTGACATACTACAAAAAGTGCCACAGCCATGGACTTAGACTAAACACAAAAAAATGCTTTATCATCCCTTTTGGCAAAGAGGAAGCCCCTGCAAATTAGAATATTAACAGTACCCTCCCCCCTTAGCTCAAACCCTGTGATGAGAGATTTGGGAATACAGGTTGATAGCAACCTTAACTTCAATCACCATGTGCCCACAGTGGTAAAGATGGCCTTCTACGTTGCACATCTCATAAGTAAGGGCATTGCATCCAGAGCTAAAGATGTTATAACTCCCCTGTACTCATCCCTCATCAGACCACTAATAGTGTACAACACTCCCTTCTGTGTGTATCTCACCTGACACCACAGCAGCTGGAGAGACCTCAGAGGTTTCTCACCAAGAAAATTCAAGGCCTTTAACACATGACCTACATGGACAGACTGAAATCCCTGTCACTGTACTCTGTATCTTATAGGCTGCTGACAGGCGATTTCTCCCTGGCCTACACAGCCGTCTCGGACCCTGCCCTAATGGAAATGCTGTATATCCACAAGAACCTATCCTGCAACATTGACAGATCATGTTGGAGAGACAGATATGTCTCCCAGATGTTGCCACTCCTCTGGAACAAACTCTCAACTCATGTAAAACAGAGCTCTTCCAATTACCCTATTTAAGCATAACTTAGACAACTGTCTGGCAGACCGTAAATTTACCCCTGGGTGTCACCTATGTCTCACTTGGATAGGGCAGTCGGCGCTGATCATAGACTCATGCTGCAAATATAGACCATACAACCTGGTCAATAAGGTAACAAGGGTATAACATGGCTAGGCTTATAAAAGCACTAAGGCCAATAGCCTAGTAACCCACTAGGAACCTATGAACCTAAACAGATAGGGTTCCCCACACCATAAGGGCGTATAACTCAGATACCCTTCTTGCAGACATCATTGCAATGAGGAGGACAGTTTTCCAACTACTGAACCTTAAATCAGTCAACAGGCAGGTTTAAATGGTAATACAGTCAGGTTGTCTGCACAAAACCAAGATACTAAGTGGGAGGAATCTGTCTACATGGGGAGTCTCATATGCAAAACTCCTTTCAGAAACTGTTTCAATAACAAACAGAGAATTAAGAGAATTAAGAGAAGTATCCGTGGGCAGATGTGCTGAAATAACTACAAGCTGAACGAGCCTTGATAGAGGCATAAGTGATGCCAAAAAATAGTAATTCTCAAACTTTGTGAGCACCGCTGGTGAAAAATCCTTGATGGGACCCTGGTTATTGGCCATGCACCAACTAGAAAATCTTTTCCATTTTTCATACATGACTTTCTACTATCGGGCTTTCCTCCTTCAAAAAAAGGTATCAGAATTGAATCATTCAAGCAGTTGAAGTTTGATGTTGAGGTGCATCAAACTCCCCTTGTCTTGGCTGCTCCAGTAGCACAGAGAGATAAAGCCCTGAATACTGCCTAACCCACCAGGGTTCGATTAGCAGCTCAAGCAATTGACAGAGCAGCAGAGATGGTTGGGCGTGCCCTTCCTGAGTGGGAGGGGGCTCACTGATGATGCTCCTTAAGGAATAGCATGGTCCATAGAAGGAGTTGCCATTGGATGCGGTCGATAAACAAGGGGGGTGGGCATTTCATATTTAAAAAAACAAAACAAAAAACAAGGACGGAAACAGACAGCAAAGCCCCCGAGGAGGCCCTTAGGCTCTACAAGTGGCCCCAGCAATTCTGGAGTCAGTTTGTGGGGTAACAGACTAGCTGGTAGACCCAGCATAGATGTGGGGCACTGGGACTGAGCCAGTAAGAATGATGTGCAAAGGGGGGGTTAAATTTAATCATTTTCTGTTGGTAACATGACATCATTCTTGGAGAAGGTACTATGCTGTTCAGTGCTAGGTTCATATCTGCCTGAGACACAATCACCGAACTCGATTATATCTCACTTCATATAGTCACAATAGGTTATATCTCAAGTTATTAAACACCCACATGGACTATGACAGAATCATACTGGTACCTGTGGTTCAATGACCTGAGTTCCTGTGTGACTTCATGCATCCTAGCCCTGGAAAGGCAGCTAACCGTGACCTTCTCTGTACTCAGTCTGGCATCCGTGTGCCTCCCTATAGGATCACCAGTGACCAGCAAATTTGGCTGTGCACTGGTTTGCTTTACGGGCTTAGCAGAAAAGTTACTGGATACAGTGTTACTATGTATAGCTGTGGGTAGTGTTTTAATGGAGTGTTTATGTGATGGCTGAAGACTCTTTTTATTGTGTTATGCAGGTCTTCTTAGTCTTTTAGGAAAGTTACCTGTAAGTGCCTCGGCATAAGTAGTTTTATGTCTAGGGTCTTGATAACCTCTACAGGATTATAGTCTACTGGAACATTGAGAATGAAGAACATCTGCTGTATCTTAATATCAAGACAGGTATTACAGTATATGCATAGAAAAAAATGAACAAAAAAATAAATACTAGAGTGGTAGTATCTCTTCTGAAATCTCCACCTAACTAGACGTTGTAATACACATCATGACTGTCTGACCCCAAAAGAAGTCCTACTGCAAGAGGTCATGTCCAGTTTTTAGGGTCACATAAACGTACAAGAAACAAAAGACATGTCAGAAGTGAAATTGGCCTCTATGGAGATATTCCCCAGAAGAACACTAGACAAAGGCATATATCATGAGTAGCAACTCCAGACAGATCCCACTGAGTACTTTTCTTGTTTGTCACAATAGTAAATTGGACTTAATCTAAATTATTAGGTATTACTCGGACATTTTTCTCTCCCTCTTTACCTTTGGAAATTAAATAAAACATTGCGAATCTTTCCATATCAACAGAATGCAAAATTCTTTGCCCTTGTATAAGTAAACAAGACAGGAAAATGAATAGACTGATTTAAGTTTACAGGACTAGCAATTTCGAGAATAAGACTGAATTCATCTTGAAAGACTCCAAGTCCTAATGAAAAATGGTAGATTTTCTCAAAAAAAATGGAATGAAGTTCCAAAACCTGTCTAGCAGACTAACTGTAACCAAAAAGACTTTCCATTATGACCACATTAATTCAAAAATGGTTGTTACCTCAAATGAGAACAGACTGCATTTATGTTACAGAATTAATGGCCAAGGTCAGTAGTGAGTCACACAACAGATGATGTAAATGAAAATTATTAATAGTTGCCATACTTCTAAACCTATTACATAGCACAAGAACTCTGGACAAAGCCTAAAAATAATGATAGGAAAGGGACAAAGGCCCAAAAATTGGGACACAATTTAAAATGTTGCTCTTATAAAATAAAAAAATGTTGCTAGAATAACAAATTTTGTGTTTGCATGCATTTTTTGAAAGATATGAAGTCTTGTTGTGTCTTTCGGCTTTTCCCGGTTAGGGGTCGCCACAGCAGAACTCTGGTGCACTAATGATTGGCAGTAGATTTTTACGTGCCGTGTTGCCGGCCCTGACGCACAACCTTCAACGAAGGTACGCCCATTCACGCACGTCTCCACACAGAAGACGCTCTAGCTGAGAATCGAACGGGACAACATCTTACTGTGAGGCGACAATGCTACCACAGCACCACCACTGCAGTTGAAGGATATGAAGTCTGAAACTCAAATATAAGTCATTACTTAGTGACTTCAATCTCAGTGATTTACCAGAAAACTATAAATTTCATGAGAAAAAAATAAAAAATATGAGGCAGAATCCTGGGCATTCTGCGAAAATCTGGGCAGTTGAAAGGTATGAGAGTTGTGTTCTAGTGAAAGTGACACTGTATCCACCCAGGTAGAAGGTTTTCTTGTGTTATGCAAGTGTCTTTACTGAGTTATACTGTACCTATACAGAAGGAAATAAAAAACACGAAAACATAATGTGAAGATTTGCTTTAAGACTTTCTTTGCAAAGTCTGAACTAACAGCACTGAAAACTACTCCAAGATGAAAACAAGTCTCCAGAAAAAAAATCTTTCCCTCTCTTCCACACATATCCACCACATGCATTTCACAGAATCATTAGCTCAGAGACAGACAGAATAACATAATAAAGGTCCAGGCACTCAAAAAAATACACACCTAAAATAGCATACACCAAAAGTAAAAAAAAATAATTCTAAGTGGCAGTCTTCCAGTTTTAATGCTTTCAGAAGAAAAAGAGATGGTGAAGCTCTTTTCTTTGCTAAACAGTCTTCAAATGTTAAGCTGCTGGTCACAGAATGTACTAAACCATCTCAACCTAAATGAGATCTTTTATAATGCCTCTCTCTAGGCACAGTATCTTCTGTGAAACAGGTTAACTGTAATGAGCACCCACTAATGAACAGCTATCACTGATGCATAATGGGAAAGTAGCTGACGGCTCCACTAGTGTAAAGGGATGAAATCTTGATTATGACCAAGATGACCAGATTTTAACTAGTGGCTTGGGCTCCTGCTGCAGTCTGTGGAAGAGAAGAGAGGCAAGACTTCAGCCTGCTTGTCTTGCTTTACTTGACAGACATGAACTCATGGGCACATTCCCCACAGTAGCATCACTAGTGGAAAACAACAATCAGGTGGATTTGTTTATCCATGGGGGTGGGGTAGTGGTGGTGATGAGGGAACAGGATTGAATGATGAGAACATATGGAGGCATGGTAAGCATCGTATTGGAGGAGGGTCGACATCCTATGTATCCAATAGACAAATAGAAGGGCAGTGCAGCAAAGCCACTTGGCTTGGGATCCAGAGTTTACTACTCAGAAGAACAGGCAAGTAATGGTGTGGGAATTGTGGTGAGAGAGGCTTCAAAAGGCAATGAGGGGATGTCATCAGAATTAGTGACAGACTCATGGCAATAAGACTCCAGTGTAATGATAGGGTAATATTCATAAACTCAGCCTATGCCCCACAGCAGGGTTGTGATAGTGAGAAAAGAGTGCATTCAGACAGCAGTTGCAGGACTTAATAGAAAAAGCAGGAAAACATGAATTGGTGTTGATAATGGGTGACTTGAATGCACATATCTGGACAGACAGAACAGGATATGAGGACCACCTGGGTCCACATGGGTGGGGTAACAGAAATAAAGAAGGAGAGGCCATTCTAGACTTCTGTCTGGCAAATGGCTTGACAGTAGACAGCACATGGTTCAGAAAGAAAGAAAGACAGTCACAAAATCACATACAAGAGTGGCCAACATGCAATGCGGGTAGAATTCCTCCTAGTAAAGGAAAGGGCACTGGGGTAGAATTAGTGATTGCAAAGTCATCCCCAGTGAAATAGTCAGCACACAGCATAAACCACTTGTTGCCACAATTAGCTGCAAGCAGTGGTCAGAGAAGGCTCTGAGGTCAACAGAGACTAGGCTGAAGAGCTGGAAATTGACTGTAGAGAAAATACAACAGTTCAAGGAATTACTCAGGGTCCAACCACCCAAAGAAGAGGAGGAAATAGGTGAGGTTGAAGAAGAATGACAGCTCCTCAAAACAGCATGTGCGAGGACTACAGAACAAAATGTGGCTGAGCCAGGTATGGAAATAAGATACACAAGGAAAGCTGGTCCAGGAAGTCTCAAAGGAAAGAAGGTGTGCAGGAAAAAATGGGAGATAGAAAGACTGGACCAGACTAGGAAAGAATACTGACTGGCTAAGAAAGGACCAGACTAGGAAAAAATACTGGCTGGCTAAGAAAGGAGTCACAATATCAAAGAACAGGGCATTGGAGGCACTCTACCATCTTCTTGAAAGTGACTCAGTGGGTGGCACAAAAACTATATCAGGTTGCAAGGCAAAGACAGAAATATAGAGAAGATAGTCTGACACCCTTTATAAGGGATGCCAGCAGCAACCTGCTCTCCAGTCCATAGGACATCAAAGGCAGATGGAAGGAATACTTTCAGCAGTTTCTGAAAGAAGAAAACCCCACAGAAGCTGTGCTGCCCCAGACAGAGCCTACAATAAGAGAAGAAGAGGAGCCCAACCTAGAAGAAGAAAGAATAGCACTAAGGAAAATGAAGTCAGGGAAAGCAGCAGGCTCAGATGAAGTCACAGTAGATATGATAAAGATGCTGGGTGAGATAAGGGAGAAATGGCTCCTGATGGTATTCATGGTAGTGTAGAGAGAAAGGCATACCCCAGATGACTGAAGAATAAGCATACTTGTGCCAGTGTGCAAGAACAAAGGGGACATCCACAACTGTAGGCAGTACAGAGGTATCAAACTCCTGTCACACTGCATGAAGATTCTTGACAGGGTGATTGATAAATGGATACCCAGAGTAGTAGAAAGTAAGATGGGAAATGAGCAGTTCAAATTCAGATCTGAATGCAGCACAACTGCCCCGACGTTTGCAGTGGGACAGATAGTTGAGAAGAAGCTAGACATGAGGAAAGAGTCCAGCTGGGCATTTCTACACTTGGAGAAAGCATCTGACAATGTCCCAAGAAAGCTGATTTGGGCAGTACTAAGGTGGTTCAAAGGCCCAGAAACATTGGTAGAATTAGTGCAGGTTGTGTACAAGGCCCAATGACCCAAGCACGAACAGTGTTCAGTCTCACAGAGGGTTTCTCAGTGGGAGTGGGTGTGCACCAGGGTTCAGCTCTGAGTCCACTGATGTTCATACTGGTGATGGACTACAGTAGCAAACAGGTCAAAGGGGACAGATCAACAAAGTTGCTATATGAAGATGATGTAGCATTACAGGCAAACTCTGAACAAGAACTTCTGCAAAGGATAGGGGAATGGAATACAAAACTGAAGGCATGTGAAATAAAACTAAGTACAGATAAGACAGTGCTAATGGCAGCAAATAGGGGAAATCAGAAGAAGCTGAGAATTGAGATAGAAAGGAAGATAGTTGAACAGGTTAATAGCTTCAAGTATCTTGGGGGGTGTGGATGAGGAGAAGGGAAGTCTGAATAAAGAGGTTAAAGCTAGAATCAGAAGGGCTGCAGCCAACTGACATAGAGTGTTATGTGTAGTGCATGACAGAAGAATGTTAAAGAATTTGAAAAGTAAGGTGTACAAAACAGTGGTGCGACCAGTACTACTGTATGGTACAGAAACCTGAGCAGTAAAGGCAGAGCAGATGAGGAAGGAAGAGGTGATGAAATGAAGTGCCTAAGACAGGTGGTAGGATACAAACTGGGGGACAGATGAAGAAATAAGAATATAAGAGCAGAAGCCAAAGTAGCTAATTGCAGAAAATATCAAAGAGAACAGACTACGGTCATTCAGACACATGCAGAAAAGCAGAAGACAATCTGGTGAAGAAGATTTGGGAAGAAGGTAAGAGGAAACAAGGCCATCCAGCAAACAGGTGGACAGACTGTGTGAAAGAAGATCTGCGACAGTCAGGCATGAGCATCTCAGAAGACAGGAGGATGGCATTGAATCAAGAGAGATGGCGACAGTTAACATGACACCTCGACCCCATGTACGAAATGGGAAAAAGGGAGTTGATGATGATAGTATGAATCACAAATGCCCAATGCATGATGACTCCTCAGATATTAATAAGCATGTGCGGCTGCAAAGAAAACAAACAGTCCCCCTCTGAATTATGGCACTGCTTCTCGTACTTTGAATTCTTACCTCCCCCTACAAACTAAATTAAGTAGTAAGAGTCTCACTCAGGGAAAAGAATAGATAAATTGAGCAACCAGGAGGTAAGCTCAATGGGCAGAGAAGGAAGAAGCAAAAAAAAAAAAAAAAAATCACTCTGAAAACAGGGTCACAAGAAACACGACATTACAAATTCCCTCTCCTTAGAAACAGTTTATGCTTCTAGTATACTGCACATAAAACTCCAGATCCTTTTGTCAGCTGACAGGTGAGAATTTCTGCTGCTTTTGAATTAACACGAAAGTATCCACTTTGAATAAAACATTCAGGAAAATTTCCAAGTGACACACTGCATGATCATGTGTCTGGGTTTCCTAATAAATGTCTACAGCTTAAAGGAGGCATCTTCCCATAGGTAGTGAAATTTCGGTTTATCTTTGAAAGGTTGAAAATCAACCTACCGAACAGCCCTTTGTGCGAACCGGAATGACGAAAATCGTCAGTCTGATCTGCACTGAAGTTCCAAAATCAGCAAATCAAAAACCAGATTCGCTGATTTTTGAACTTCAATTCAAAGAAAGTGTAATGCAGGGGGGCTGCGCCCCCTGCACCCCCCTACTTTATTATTCTAACTCCGAGGTCACACTACAGTGGGGAAAGGGTCCACTTCCCGATCCCAACTATAGTGCACCTCGCACCAAAAATGCCGAATCTGCAATGAGCGAACATTACTGTGCATTCGCTCATTGCACATTCGATGCATTTTGTTTTCGGCCTTTCGAAAACTTGAAAAAGTCCTTTTGGACTTTTGTATTTCACACATGTGCATTACGCACATGTAAAGGTAAACTGAAATTTCAGGTGCCGGGTGAAACTATAAGGGCTATTTTATTGCAATCCTTGGAAACGAGGTAATACAGGTGCAATAAAGTGAGCATATATAAGTTTGGGGTACCTTGGAGTACTCCTCTTCTTCTGAGGAAACTGATCTTGGAATTAGCACATTCATAGCAGGGATATAAGGTGAGCAGGTGCTGAAGTTCCCATGCAAAAAAAAAAAACTTAAAAGAAATAACCCCAAATTTTACAATTCCCTACCTTTTTGAATCAAGTTTTATTTTTCAAAGTGGATCTGATAAAGAACCAAAATTTTAGATTCACTTTTTCTCATTTTAAAAGGTCTGCTTTTGCCTGGTAAATCACAAAATTTGACCTATCTTTGGTTAAGCATCCTCTGTGTCAGTAAGGAGGTGTCATGCTACATGATATATGTATACACACGAGTCTATGTCACTTCATGTATATACACAATATATAAACATGAATGATTGAAACAAAAACAAAAGTGAACTAACACACACTTTGTCTAAATCCAGCATAAATAAAATATACAAACTATAAAAAAAAAATCATGTTTGCCCCCACCATGCCTCCATAACTTATATATACCATCTTCACAGCCACACTACAGTGAATAAACGAGAAAAAACACAGAAAAGGCACCACTAGCTCATATAATCCAACACACTGTGGTAAAGCAAACTGTAATATTACTTACAAATCTATAAGTAAACTAACAATAGTGATCACAAAATGCTAAGTTTTTATAATTATCACAGTTGCCAGTGCTAGTACATAGTGTAGGCTAGTATTAGATGAAGTGTTATTAGATCACGTTTTAGACCATTTATGTTTAGATTAAATTATAGTTAGATTAACTATATATCTATATGTAAGATATACCTGAGTATAGGATGTTCCTTCAAATGTGCACAAGCATCGAAACAACAGTGTCATCACATGGGTAACATACTTGCTGAAAAAACAAAACCGCTGAACCACAAAGCAAACAAACAGTTTCCCTTTGCAATTAATTAACCAAAACACTACCACTACCTTCAGACATAATCTGTCTGAATAGAGGTACTGTTAGGAAAAGGGGGTTTCATAAGTTAATTCTTAAGATTAGGGTTATGGACACAGTTAGGGTTAACAAACATGAATAAGGATGGGCAAAGGGACTTTGCTGCATACTGCATCTTACTTATGCTTGCTACCCTAAACCTACATATTACCTTATGAAAAACTCTCAACACCACAAAAAAAAGAACACAAAAAAAACACTAATAAAATAAACAAGGCAGTGGTAATCTCCAAAAGCAAAGTTTATGTGAGCGCTTTCGTTCACATCCAATACATGAACTTCTTCAGACATAAAAGTACAACAAAATCACAGTTTAAATACCATTAAATCATGACATCACACATCAATTAATTAAGCTTAAAAGAAGTTGCTAAAAAATCTTCTTTTAAAGGAAAAGACTTCCAGCAGTTCATATTACAAATAACAATGAATAATGCATCAAATATAATTCAGAACTGATGTTAAAATCTGCATCATTTCTAAAAATCAATATTTCATATATATATATATATATATATATATATATATATATATATATATATATATATATATACACACACACACACACACACACACACACACACACACACTGCATAAAACATATACATTTGAAAGCTTCTGTAATAGATTACCTTTCTAAAACTTTCAATTTCAAAATACACTTCAATGAGCATTGAACAGTCCAGGGTAAGGATAGGGATTCAGCTTGAGTTGCCAATAAAGCTCACATTCTTTCAGGCGGAGTTGCCAAGGGCCACCCCTTTCTTCCCTTATCACTTGCTCAATAACAAGATAGGAGAATCTATGCCCATAATTCACCATTACGTGTCTTGCCAGTGCATTAGTGTTAATATGTCTGCTAATATAGTACTGATGTTCATAAAATCTGTCTTTAAAATGTCTCTCAGTTTTACCAATATAAAAACCAGTACAATTTTGGCACTGAGCAAGATAAACAGCCCCTGACCTTTCACAGTTAAACTTGCCATTAATAGAATAAGTGCAGTTCCCAATGTGGAATTTATTAGTCACTTCAATAAATTGACACAATTTATATTTACCACATTTATACATTCCAGCTCCAACAATGACATGATTTTGCTTCATCTCCACAAGGTTTTTGATGTTACATCCCCACCTAAAAACTATGCCAAGTACCTTACTGATTCTTTGTCTAATCAGTGGGTCATCCATAAGAACTGTCCAATTTTTACAGAAAATGTTTCTAAGGGCTCAAGCATTAAGTGAAAAGGGGGTACTAAATTTTAAAGCATAATCAATCTCCATATTAGATGGTTCAACTGGCATACCATTTTATACCTCGGTATCATTTAAGTCAAAAAATCATCACTAAGAATAGGCTTAAACCATCCTCCATCCCTTTCATCACCACTTCATGTATAATTTGTGTTAATAATTCTATGGGGTAGGACCTAGCCAAGAACATATTTTTCAAATGCTCACATTCGGATAAGAAATCACTGTTCAAAGTGATCATCCTGGCAGGCCTCAGAAATTGAATTTGAACCACCAAGAAGGACCTCAATGCCACCAGAAATTGTATTAAATGTTAAGCGCTTTCATCTGTTTAAGACCAGACTTCTTCAGAACAACTTACATAAAAAAACACTCCCCTTCCTTAAAGACATTCCTTAACAAGTCACTTAATTAATACAATTAAAATTTAAAGTCACAGCCATTAAAATATAAAATAATAACATGCTACTACATAAAACACCATATCTTTTAATTTTTAAAATACTCGTACATTCATTCAATCCTGGAAATTGTGTTGCATTCAATCTCAATTGCCAGCGTAATTCACACTCCTCTAACCTTTCTGGAACTATTTTACCTTGTACATCATAATAAAACTGTTGGATAACTAAAAATCCAAATTTATGGTCACCAGATTTCTCTATATGCCTACTTAGTGCATTTGTTTTAACTTTTTTGGAAATGTCAGAAATATGTTTTTATATCCTGGATTTAAATGTTCTAGGAGTTTTTCCTACATAAAATGCAGGACATTTCATACACTTTGCCAAGTAAACAATGTTGCTAGATAATCAAAATGTGAATGTATATGCAATTTAATACCATTCAAAATAAACACATGCCCTGTTTCCATTATATGTGTGCACTGATTGCACCTTCCATATTTAAAGTTCCCTCTTTTTCTATTTGTATATCCTCCTTTTGTTAAACATACACCCCTCTCCAAAAGATTCATAAAATTTAAGTCTCTTTTAAAGACACATCTAGGGGTGCTACCAAAGAGATCCAACATCTCCTGATCTGAAATTATTAAGGGCGAATTTTCTTAATGATGTCACATATTTCTTCGCTGTCTTTGTTGTACATACAGACAAAAGAAAAACACCCATTAAACTCAATATTGCCTCTATCCACAATTTGAACCTCTGAATTCAAAAAAATTGTTGTTACTCTTATTTAAAATGGGCGAGTAAATATTCCTGTTTCTCTTGTCAAGAATTTTCCTGTGCAAATTCTTTAACAAATGCCTCTAGCTGTAAACATATTCAAAATAAATTCAATTTCCTGTACAAAATCTGCAACCCTCGTGACCATTCTAGCTGCCCTAACAAGTTGACCCTTCACCACTGCCTTCTTCTGATGAGGGGGGTGGCAGCTAAAATAGTCCAAATATGCATTAGAAAATGTAGATTTTCTGAAAATCTTTGAGTACAGCTGCCTTTCCTCAAGGTCCAGTGAAATTTCAACATTCAAATACGATATCCTATTTTCACTATATTCATAGGTAAATTTCAAAAACTCCACTGAACTATTAATATACTCAAATAATTCCTCTAATTCACCTAAGGCACCTTTCCATAAAAAAAAAAAAAAAACGTTGTCCAAAAAACGTGTGCAATTATAAATAAATACTTGGTATTTACTGGTGAACAATATATTGTATTCCCAAAAAGTACAGTTTTGTACCTACCATAAATGTAGATGTTTGAAGATCCACATTGCTGCAGTCCTAACACTTGGGTAGTCCGCTGTCCCAGTCGGCCCGAATACCAAAGTATATGGCTGACGTCGGTCAAGGCGCATTAGTCTGACGTCAGGACATCAGGGTACAAATGCGCATGACCGACGTCATATCCTCAGTCTTTTCTTGCCCCAGATGTCAGAAGACCCTAAAAAGATAAGGCCAAAACCAAAAAACACCAAACACTCCTGTACCAAATATATATGTACAATATATACAAATCTACAAAAGTACAACCCCACCCACACAACCACCCCTAAACACAGAGGGGAAGGAGGGAGGGTAAATTGGACTGCAGCAATGTGGATCTTCGAACATCTACATTTATGGTAGGTACAAAACTGTACTATGTTCTTCATCCCACATTGCTGCAGTCCTAACACTTGGGTAGAATCCCAAAGCAGAGGTAAGGGAGGCTGGCAAATCATAAAGAAGCAGGAGCTGTCAACATGCCCTGCAAAATAGCCGTGGCAAAACCAGCCCTAGATTTAGAGTAGAGAGGCAGGTGGTAATGCTTAGAGAAAGTATGCACTGAACTCCAAGTAGCTGCCTCCAAAATATCCTTAGTTGCCACCCCCCTTAGAAATGCTGTTGAAGTGGCAGTAGCCCTAGTGGAATGAGGCCTAATCCCAGCTGGAATCTCCTTGCCATGATGGGAATAACAAAATGCAATGCAAAACCCAATCCACTTAGAAATAGTTTGTTTTGACACAGGCTTGCCCTGAGAACTCAAAGCAAAAGAAACAAACAACTGCTGAGACTGCCTAAAATCCTTAGTCCTGCTTAAATAATAACGCAACTGCCTGTGTACATCTAAAGAGTGCAAAATCTTTTCCCCCTTATTTTGGGGATCTGCATAAAAAGTAGGCAAATGAATAGTTTGGTTTAAAGCCACACTAGAAACCACCTTAGGCATAAAGGAAGGATTAGTACGTAATGATACCCTATCCTTATGGAAAATCAAAAGGCTCAACCGCCATAAGGGCCTGCAATTCAGAAACCCTTCTTGCAGAAGTAATGGCCAACAAAAAAGCAGTCTTCCATGACAAGTATTTCAATTCAGCAGTAGCCGAGGCTCAAAAGGTTGTAGAGTAAGTTTCTCCAACACAAAATTGAGATCCCAAGCAGGAGTAGGAGCTCTACGTGGGGTCTTATATTCTTTGCCCCTCTAAGAAATTGCTTGAACAAAGGATGAGAAAACAATGGTGGGTCACAATCATAGTGAGCTGAAATTGCTGCAGCATGAATCTTAATGGAAGAGAAAGACAAACCTTTGTCCAATAACTCAGTAAGATATTGAAGAGCCACACTCAAATTAGGCTCAGAAACCTCCAAATCCTTTGCTGCACTCCAAAATAAAAATCTCTTCCATTTTTCTGCGTACACTTTCCTTGTACTAGGTCTTCTGGCTTCCATAATCACATTCAAAACTTGTTGAGGATAGATAAATCCAAAACTGGTCTCCACGTGTTCCCCTTTTTTGGTACTAGGAACAGGCGAGAATAAAATCCTAGGCCCCTTTCTGGCACAGGAACCGGCTGAATGGCCCCTATTTGGAGTAACAGAGAAATTTGCTTGTGGGCCTCTTTTCTTTGTAGAGGAGGAATGTCTGGCATGCCTTTGAAAGGAGGCAAGGTATGGAAATAAAACCTGTAACCGTGGTGAACGATATCCAATACCCATCTGTCTTGGGTAATTAAACTCCAATTTTCTTTGAAAAGTGCCAGCCTTCCTCCCAAAGGTGCTGCCAGACGAGTAGGCTCTGGCAGCTGAAAAGGCAGGTCATTGGGTCTGTTTACGAAAGGACTGACCCCTGCCCTCACCAGAAGACTGAGCAGGTGAACTCCCTGTTCTAGGCCTAAAAAAACCTTGAGCTCTGCCCCTACCACGTCTAGACCTACCCCTAGACTGGGAATCATAAGAAGGATATGTCCACCCCTTAGTAGGCCAATTTCTACTAAACTTCGGAGGCTGAACCTGCAAAAAATCTTTAACAGTCTGCATAGACTTAGCCTTGTCCTCCATTTTCTTTAAAACTGCTTCTACAGGCGAACCAAACAACACATCAGACTGTAACGGAGCATCCAAAATCACATTGCAAGGAATGCTTACCCACCTGTTCAGACACATGAACTAAATCCTGCAACTCTTTACACTCAATATCTTCCGCCAGAGCATCCACCTTAGACTTCAATTGTGAAAGGAGATAATTTTGGTATTTTAACATGTGGAACTGGCAATTCAAAGCCCTCATGGCTAAAGTGGAAGAAGTATACACCTTCTTTCCCCATCTATCCAAAGCCCTTGCCTCTTTATCAGGAGGAACAGGATTTTTAACAACAGAAGCCTTAACACCTTTAGGCCCCTGAGAAACAGTTTCTGGGTCTGCCCTAGGACTCTTAAAAAGATACTTATGAACTTCAGGCACCCTATAATACCTAACTGGGGCAGGAGGCAAAGAATCAGGGTTCAGGGAAGCCTCTGCAAAAACATCTTCCACCACATCCAGAACAGGAGGTATAGCTAAAGGCTTATGCTGGGGTAAAAACAAAAATTCCCTAAGCCTCTTCCTGGAATCAGAGAAATCTTGACCTTCCCATTTAAAATGCTCCCTCATGGAATGAAGAGTCTCTGAAAAAGAAAAATCCTCAGGAGGAGAAGCCGAAGGAGTAGAATCATCTACATCAGAATCAGAATAAGGAGGATACTCCTGTAAGTCTTCAGCCGAAGACTCAGAAGCCTCCGAACACTGCTCAAAACTCTCAAGCTCAGGTTCCACCCTAGGCCTTTTATCAGGAGGGGGCATAGAACCTCTAATCATAGTAATCAAATCTTCTGCCATTTTAAGCATATGTTTCTTAGGCAAAGATCCTGAAGAACTAGGAGAGACACCCACTGAAGTTAAACCTGGCCTGCCTCTCAAAGAAGCCTTGAAAACAGAAGGGGAGGGCCTAACCACCTTAGGAAGGGAGGGGAGAACAGCCACCTGAGAAGCCCCTTCAGCCTGGCCTACCTCCTGAGAGGACACATCTTGTAACAGTAAAGTCCCTCCCTGAGACTCCAAAGAAACTTCTGGCAGAACCTCCGGCTCCACGAGCCTTCTAAAGAACCGGCGTCCGGGACAGACGGTTCTTCCAACCTAGGCTTTGCTGCTTTGTCCTTGCGCTTTTTAGACGAAGCGGGCGTCGGAGCATCCGACGGCATTTTATAATTACAACGCTTCCCAAACACTAACCTGGCACAGTCTAATCTTCTCTTTATAGTGCGTTTGTTAAATCTAGCACAAGAGCGACATCCAACAACGTCGTGCTCAGGCCCTAAGCAAGGTATACACAAGGTATGGTAATCCCTATGAGGTATCTGTTTCCCACAAGAAATACAGTTATTCACTTTTTCTGACATCCGGTTAAATACTGAGGCAAGAAAAAACCAAAATATTCTAGCAACGGGTACTTAGCCAACTTTGATTCTGTCTGAAACTCCGACTTCAGAAAATTTCAGAACGCCAACCTGCACTCGCAAAACTGCTTCTGCATCGGACCATGCGGCAAAAAAGACTGAGGATATGACGTCGGTCATGTGCATTTGTACCCTGACGTCCTGACGTCAGACTAATGCGCCTTGACCGACATCAGCCATATACTTTGGTATTCGGGCCGACTGGGACAGCGGACTACCCAAGTGTTAGGACTGCAGCAATGTGGGATGAAGAACATATGACATCACTAACTTAGCAAATGTGGGGGCACAAGCTGCACCCATAGCCACAACTACTTTCTGTCTAAAAAATTGCCCTTTGAAAAAAATAAAATTATTTAATACAACCTCCATTAAAGTAATTAAGGTGTTGATTCTATGTCCTTCATATTTTTTCGAAGTGATCAGTTGTGCTTCAAGCCATTCAAGGCCTGTTTGATGAGGTATTACACTAAATAGATTGCATACATCCATGGTGACTAGATAAAATCCACTCCTTGTATTTACCTTATTTAAGTTTAACAAGAAATGCCAAGAGTCTTTACAAATGTAATCAAATACTTGCGATGCCTTTTTAAACTGTTCATCCAAAAAACGTGCAATAAAATAAGTTTTAGATCTTTTTGAATCCACAATAGGTCGAAATGGAGGATTTTTTAGGGGTTTATGGATCTTTGGTATGCCAAATATACTTCCAACTACAGGATGTTCATTTTTCATAAAAATATGCTCTATCTAGTGTAATATTCCCATGTAAAATCATATATTCTAGTAGTACATCTATTCTGTGCCAAGCAATATTAATTTCATTATGTGAAATTTCTTGATACATACCATCAGTAAGTATATTATTCATAGCACTCACATAATCTACCTGATCCATAAATCACCATGCCATTACCTTTATCAGGCTTCATAATACGTATATTCCTATCGTGAATAATATCATCCAATAATTTGTTCTCTTCCTCACTCATATTATAAAACACATTTTTTAACTTACTTTTCTTTTCAAAAGTTTGTCTAAAATCTAACTCACACGTTTTTTCAAAGGCAACTAATTTGTTGCTAAGGGGTGTGTTAAATGTACTTGACCTTTTACAAACCATCCCCCTATTTCCTTCATTTCTTACCCGATTACAAAAATAACCCCCTAAATTTAATTTACGTAAAACCATCTTAAAATCTATGAACACATCTGCTATATTCGCATCTCTACATGGGACAAAATTAAATCCCTTAGATAATAAGTTTGCATGTAGTAAATCAAATTTTTGCTAGAATAATTAAATAACTTAAAATCACCCTTTGTGTTCAAAATAACAACAGGAGTCAAAGCACCATGTTCTAATTCTAATACTGTTGTTAAATTCATTTGTTCATCCATTAAATTGTCCAAGTCCAAAGGGGGAAAAAAGCTTCATGTCCATTACTACAGACAACACTGTCCACTTTTTCTGCATTTTCCAAATCGCAGGGTTCACAAATCCAACTCCGAAGGTATAGAATGTATTGTGTACACAGAATCATTCAACAGACTACTATGAAAGTTGCCATTTAAACTTCAATCATCGCTTGCAACACTCATTTGATAGGAAGACAACTCAGTCAAAAACGCCATTTCATTACTTTGAGAGACTTCTATATTAATACTGTCGTTAATTAACATCGTATTAAGAACATAGTCTCCCTTTGATAAATTAGCACTTTCTGTGCCTAAACCATTAAAATTCAAATAGAAAGGGGTAATGTTACCTAAAGTCATCATCTCTTGTGCCCATTGGGTTCGTTGCTCCCTCTCTTGGGTCTCGCTCCCTGGTTTTGATAATTTACCATCGAATACATCTCCTAATGCCTTATACAAACACAGTTTACAATGTGCTGACTTTTGTGGTTTTAAATTTGCCTTTCTCGACATTGTCCATAATGAAGCTAGAGGAGGAGATTGGCAAAATGTTCTTAGTAAAAAAGAGCTATTATGGCAATTAAGGCTGGCTGCAAACTTTTTTCCAGGGTTAAATGATCATCTAACCATCCTGCCAATATTAATAGAAAAAGCAGGACAGGTTTAATATTTATAACATAAAGTTTTTATAAAAAAAGATTTTTATGGTATCTTGTTTAGGTTATACACTTAATATGGAATATAATGACTAAACTTCATACTGTGAAGAATAATTTTGGTGAACAAAATGTTACTGCAACAATGTACTAACTATGCGTTTTAGAGTTGTGTTTTTAACAAAATGGTATACTTAATATTCATGAACAGTGTTTTATATTCATGAATTAGGGTTATTTTCATCAAACCATTGGTGGAACACTTTGCCAATTACCACTGAGCTTGTATTATTTAAATTAAATTTTTGTATTTTTGGATTGTTCTGAGGAAGTCAACTGGCATTGACGAAAGCGCTTAACGTTTTGCAATAAAATTATTACTGAGGACTCACAATGCTTAGTGCTCCTTTTTGGTTGAATGGGTTCAAGTAAGTGTGTGATTGTTTGTACATTAGGGTTAGGGGTGGGTTGTTAGTTAAGGTTAGGGTGCGGGTTAGACGTGTGTGCGATAGTGACAGACTTTAGGGTTAGGGGCAGTTTAAGTGAGTTAGGGTTAGGGCGCAGATTAGGTGAGTGTGCGATAGGGACGGACCTTAGGGTTAGGGTTAAGGTAAGCGGGTAGATAGTGTATGTTTAGTTTAGTGTAGTGTTAGATGTAGGAATTTGTGTATGTGTGTGGTTGCTGTTTGTTTGATGTGCTTGTGTTGTGTGTATGTGTTTTGGAGCAGCGAATTTTTTCCATGGGAAAAAATCTGCTGTTCTGAATGTTCAATATTTTCATGTTTAGATGTTTTGGGGCTGATAAAAAAGCATTCACTATTTTCATCTTTCGATAACGTGATATAAACACCAATAGGTTATCAGTATTTCATTACTATTTCATAT
The DNA here is from genome assembly GCF_019279795.1 of Protopterus annectens. NCBI lineage: Eukaryota > Metazoa > Chordata > Ceratodontiformes > Protopteridae > Protopterus > Protopterus annectens. The sequence goes on along the minus strand of NC_056732.1, from coordinate 1,510,178,429 downwards.
CCTTTAACTAGCAGATGATTGCAGTACGATGTTTACTCTTTTCTCTATGTGAGAAATTAATACTACTAGGCAAATGTCTTGCACCTTATATTGTTATTATACTCTGACATATGTCATTGCCTGTCAGACTGTGTCTTTGCTATAAATACACTGTTTTTTTTTTCCTCTGAAATGCTAGATTATACTCATATTATGTGAAAATATGGAGCCTTCCTTATGATATTATACTCTGACATACAGGTCATTTCTCCTGTTGAACTGTGTCTTTACTATAATTATACTGTTTCTTTTCTCCCCGGGTCTCTACTGAAAATGGACATATACCCAGTCGGACTTTCCCGGTCAACAAATGTAAAATAAAATAAATAAATCAACAAGATAGAAGAATTTATGCCCATAATTCACCATTACGTGTCTTGCTATGAAGTCAATGGGGCTTGTGAGCACATTACGTCACATATCAATGATCTGTTTATTGAATCTAGAATAGATGTTGATGTGTATAATTATATCAACTTTATTGCATCCTTAACCCCTACCATCTTTGGGCGAGTGTGACAAATCCACTGTTTCGGCCTATTGTGGACAAAAGGAAATGCATTACATATGGATGTGCTAAGTATGTGGATTATTTATTAAAGAACTATTTAAAGGAAGTGCCTCAAATATGTCGTGATTCATGAGATTTTATAAGCAGTTTGAATTCCCTGACATCTGATACGGATTATAATTTTTTAACAATTGATGTCAGGGATTTATAGACTGTTATCCCACAGACTAATGGGTATTGAGTGGATTAGGGTTTTTTATACATAAAAATGGTGCCCCTGGAGATTAAATTGACCTAATTGAATATCTGCTTGACATAATCCTTTCTAATAATTTTACTTTGTTTAATGATAACTACTACTTACAAAGATCAGGGGTAGCAATGGGCTCCCCTTGTGGGGGGAGCTTTGCTAACTGTGTAATGGCACAGTGGGAGGAGGAATATTTATTCAAGAGTGATTTGTATAAGGAACGAGTATATACCAGATTTTTAGATGATATTTTTATTTTTTTAAAGGTGATTATAGTGAAGCTTCTAATTTTGTTGATCAGAGCTCTGGTCTTACCCTTTTCCTTGATTTCACCTTTGATTTTGGGGTAGAACATAATATCTTACCTTGATGTCTTCCTCCTTAAAAATAGACCAAATGCAAGATATGTGGCCAGGATATACAGAAAGGCCACTTATTTTAATACCTTCCTCCATTATGAGAGTAACCACCCATTCCATCAGAAGAAGGCCGTTGTAAAAGGGGAACTTCTGAGGCCTGCCAGGATGATCACTTTGAACAGTAGATATGGTTGTTTTATGTAGTAGCATATTATTATTTTATATTTTAAAAGCTGTGACTTTATATTTTAATTGTATTAATTAAGTGACTTGTTAAAGAATGTATTTAAGGGGAGTGTTCTTTTTTTATCTAGTTGTTCTGAAGAAGTCTGATCTTATACAGATGAAAGCGCTCAACATTTAATAAAATTTCTGGTGGCATTGAGGTCCTTCTTCTTGGTGGTTCGAATTCATCTCTTGGTTTTGTTCGCTGGTTATTATGGCTAAAGGAGCTTCTGGGAGTGGAGGATCATCTGGTGTTAACCAGAGTATTGTGGAAAAGAACACTAATGTGGATTTATCTAACCAACTGCAACAAGTGAGTTTACAGCTTTCTAGTGTAACAGCACAGATGCAGAAAATTATGTCCTCATCATTACAACTATATGGTAGTTTGGGTATGCCCTTGACCCAACCTACACCACCTAATGAAACTTCCCATACAGATCAGTGTATAGTGAATACAGGATGGAAAAATAATACTTTTGACTATAATTCGGAAATGGGTGTTAATAAACAACAAGTGCGTAACGCTCCAACTCTTGCGGTAAGAGTTAAACTGTTTGAAGATTCTCTGTTACAATATAAAAAATTACAGCTAGAGAATTAGAAGTTATGTACCTACCATAACGTTCCATGTTAGTTGTCTTCTCTCGCCTTCTTTCTTGCTGGATGGGTTCGGAGCCGATCCTCGGCTCCGACTCGGCACTTGCTTTAGCTTGAGAACTCCTTTTACCAGCTCGAGGCAACCCTATATCCCATGATGCAAGGCGGAACTACCTCAGATCTCGTTTGGTAGCTAACCTACCCTGCTAAGGACTAACCTAACATAATTAGGAAACAAGTTCATAAAAGAGTCCTCATATGAAGGCTCAGGAGGAAAACAACCTGATAGGAACTCTTCAAGATCTGTCCAGGCCAGGGGGTAGGAGGGAGGGGCGAAGAAAGAAGGCGAGAAGACAACTAACATGGAACGTTATGGTAGGTACATAACTTCTAAATGTTAAGTTGTCAATCTCGCCTTCATTCTTGCTGGATGAGACCGCGTCCCTAGCACCTGTATCCCGGGTGGCTCAATGGAACAGACTCTTGAGAACTGTGGAACCAAAACTGGCCCTATCTCTGGAGGCCAAGTCCAACTTGTAATGAGAGACAAAGGTATGAGGCGTGGCCCAAGTAGCTGCTGCACAAATAGTATCAATGGGTAGTCTATCCTGAAAGGCTACAGAAGTGGATAGACTCCTGGTTGAGTGTGCTTTTGGTTTAGAAGATAGCTGCTTGACTCTGAGAGAGTACACAAAGGAAATGGTGGAAGTCAACCATCTGGATAAGGTCACTTTAGAAACTGGAAGACCTATCCTGTTTTCTGCATAGGAGACAAATAATTGGTCCGATTTTCTGAATTGTTTAGTTCTATGCAAACAGTACCTGAGCTGACGATGGACATCCAAAAAATGAAGCTTCTGTTCAGCTCTGTCGGAATAGTTTGGGAAGAAGACTGGTAGATCTATAGATTGGTTAATATTGGTTTGAGACACAACTTTGTGGAGAAAGGAAGGGTTCGTTCTTAATGATACCCTGTCCTTATGAAAAACCAAGTAAGGGGAACGAATGCAGAGAGCTTGAATCTCGGAAACCCTTCTTGCTGAAGTGACAGCCAGTAAGAATATGGTTTTCCAGGTCAATAACTTCAAAGAACATGAAGCAGACGGTTCGAAGGGAGGTAGTATCAAGGATGCCAACATTAAGTTTAGATCCCATTGCGGAGGAGGATGCTTTATAGGCGGCTTTAGGAGAAAAACTCCTCTCAGAAAGGCCTTGCATAACCTATGAGACATAATGTTATTGTCATGCAAGCCAACATGATACTTGGAAATAGCAGCCAGTTGTACTTTAACTGTAGATGACGAGGATCCTGAATGAAAAACCTCCGCCAGGAAATCTAAAACAGAATGTACAGGAGCAGTAAAGGGATCAATATTCCTGGAATTTGCCCAAATAGAAAAACGTCGACACTTGCTAGCATAAACAATCCTAGTGGACGACTTTAAGGAAGACACTAAGATGTCTCTGACGGAGTCAGAGATCATCGGAAGCCTGGCTAGGGAAGGAAGTGGAGCAACCAAGCAGTGAGGTTGAGAGAATGAATGGCCCGGTGCTGCTGACCCGACTGGTGGATCAAGAGATCCGGAACTGGGTCCAGATGCCAGGGCTGCACCAGAAGGTGATGATGCAGAGACGGAAACCAAATTTGTCGAGACCAATAAGGGGCAATGAGAATCAACTTGGCTCTCAAAACGGTGGCTTTCTGAATGACTTGTGGAATCAAGGGAAAAGGAGGAAAAGCGTACAGAAGTCCCCAGGGCCAATCCTGGGTTAGAGAGTCTCTCATGGGTTGGCCTGGAAGGGAAAGAGGGTGAAATAATCGGGCACTTGTTGTTTTGAGGAGTAGCAAAAGATCGCAACAAGGAGTGCCCCACTGCAGAAAAATCTGATCCACTACAGATTGATTGAGAGACCACTCGTGAGGCATCAGAATGGATCTGCTCAGCCTGTCCGCCAAGAGGTTGGACCTGCCGGGATGTGCGTTGCTATCAGAAACCGATGAGAGGAGATTGCCCATTGCCAAAGTCTGAGAGCTTCTCGACACAACGGATAGGACCTGGTCCCGCCCTGCTTGTTGATGTACCAGACCACGGACATGTTGTCCGTTTGTACTGCAATAGTCCCCGTGGGAAGAAAGTCGTTGAGGGCCTGCAACGTTAAAAGCACCGCTCTCATCTCCAGGACATTTATGTGCAGATGGTATTCTATGGGTTGCCACGTCCCGTGGACCATCCTGCCCTGATAATGCCCCCCCACCCAATCAGAGAGGCATCCGTAGTGACTGTGGCAACTGGAGGAGGGGAAACAAAAGGTCGGCCCTGATGAAGAAGAGGGGAAGATATCCACCAATTCAGATGAGTTCTGCACGACTGTGTGACTAAGATTTCGTGCCTCATCGGGAGACTGTGGTACGACCACTGCGTGAATAGCATCCACTGCAGAAGACACATGTGGAAGCGAGCCAGTGGTAGTAGAACAATGGCCGCAGCCATAAGACCTAGAACCTTCAGTATAAATCTGGCTTTGACCTTGTTGCTCTGCAATAAAATCCGAACGAATTTTTGGATGTCCAGAATTCTTTGATCTGTTAGTCTGGCTAACATTTTGACGGTGTTTAATTCTGCGCCTATAAAGGTGATAGATTGGCAAGGCAGCAGAGAAGATTTTTCGAAATTTACTGAAATTCCCAAACTCCTGCAAAGCTGTAGAGTGTAGTCTCTGGTCTGAAGAAGCTGACACCTGGTGGTGAGATGTCTGGAAGGGATTGTAGAGGTACGGGATACCTTTCGAAGGGGATTTTGTAACCCTCGGATATGATCGACTGTACCCACATATCTTGTGATAGGGATTGCCAGGCTACTGGGTACAGCGAAATCCTTCCCCCGACTGCCTCCAAGGGTGGACAGTCGGGCAACACCTCAGGGATGCTGAAAGGGCTTCTCAGGAAGAGACTCCCTGTTGCCCTGGTTCTGAGGACCCCCCCCCCTGCCTCTAGGGCGGCGTCTATTGTTACCCCCTCTGCCTCTGGGGGTAAACTGAGCACGTGTGTCCGGTGTAGCTCCTTGGGCTTTGCGGAAAGTACAGTTTTGTACCTACCATAAATGTAGATGTCCGGGAGGAATGCATCTACAGTCATAACAAATGGTACCTATCTGGTTTAGCAGGGGCCGGAGGTAACGTATCAGGAGAAGTGCAAGCATCATTAAATGCATCATCAACAACAGATAGAACTGGAGGAATAGCTAAAGGCCTATGCTGTGGTAAGTGTAGAAAGGTCCTAAGCCTTTTCCTTGAGTCTGAGAAATCTTGGCCCTGCCACTGGAATTGTTCCCTCATAGCATGCAAGGTTTCCCCAAAGGAAAATTCCTCAGGAGGAGAGGCTGAAGGGATGGACTCCTCAGCATCGGAGTCTTCATAAGGAGAATAAGAAGCCTCAGGAGGATCTGAGTGTTCTGAATCATCAGAAGAATCATCTGTGGCTACTGGCTCAGGGGGCTCTGCTCTAGGTCTCTTTTCTGGAGGAGGGAGAGAGGCCCTATCTGTATGAGGCTGGGATCCATGGATTAAAGTGATGAGATCCTGTGCCAAAGAAAGCATATGGGAACTGGTGCTGGGCCTGTGAGAGGGGGGCTTTGCAGCCACTGGCCTGGAAGTTTTGGCTGCTTTAGCCCTGGCAAAGGCCTTAATAGACATAGCTGGAGGAGGCCTAGCAGCTCCACGTGCAGGAGTAGAAATATCTAGAGGGATGGTGTCTGATAAATCCTGTGAAATCGCAACAGAAGGCTGGATTTCAGAAGCATTTTCTACCAGAGTAGAAGAGGCCTCGGTAGAAGGCAAGTTATCGGCTGAAGAAAGAACCGCTTGCTCGGTTTCGGCCGAAACCGAGACACTCGCGGTTTGCTTGGCCGTGGTTTCAGCCGAAACCGCGGACCGCGAGTGTCGGTCCTTTTCTTTGCGTTTTTTAGTTATCTGCATAGTCGGAGGATCCGACGGCATAATGTAGGCAAATTCGGAGCCGAAAATCTGTTCAGCAAAGTCCGAGCGACGTCTAAGCGTCCGCCGGTTAAAAGAAGCACAGGCTAGACAAGCTGCTACGTCGTGGTCTGGGCCTAAACAATGTATGCAATAGGAGTGGAAATCCTTATGAGGTATTTGTTTCCCACAAGTTAAACAGTTATTAACTTTCTCTGACATCGGCTGAGGCAAGAAAGAGTCCCCAATGGGGTACTTCGCTTTATAGAAGTCTTCGAAGTAGTATTCGGTAGTAGTAATCTCTGGATCTGACCGACCGGCACTTGCGAACAGCTTCTGCTTCGGGCGCCACGCGGCAAGAAAGACTGAGGAAAATGGCGTCGGCTGATGCCTTTATACCCGAAAACTGCCGCAATGATGTCGGGTGAAGTGCGACTCCAGCCGAAGCCAGACCCAGACTTTGGAATCCGGCCAACCGAAGGGCTGCCTGATGACAGGACAACCCATTTGTTATGACTGCAGATGCATCCTTGAAGGACATCCACATCTTCTCCCCCTTCTGACCCTTGGGATATGGTCTAGAAGGAGTGGAAAAATGGACTCCAACGGCAGAAAGAGTTTTACCGTCCTGCTCACACCTGGTCAAGGTATCCTTCACCTGAGGTCCGAACAAAGCCGAACCATCAAAGGGGGTATTGGTGAAGGACGCCTTAAAGGGGTCCGCAAAATTACAAAGCCGCATCCAGGCTTGGCGTCTAAGAGCAACTCCTGTGCCTGCGGCCCTGCTCGCTCCATCGGCCGCATAGGATATGAGCCGCATGGAGGAGTTGGATAGGGAATTCAGGATTGCTAGCTGTGAGGCAATCTTTTCTTGAGCCCCAGCAGCAGAAGGATCCTGGACCACTTCACCCAGTTCCTTGAGAATATCTCTTTGAAGCCTGGTAAAGTGACAAAGGTAGTTCAGCGAACGCATAGCAAAGGTCGCTGAAGAAAACATCCGCTTTCCATACCTGTCCATGGTCCTAGAATCCTTGTTAGGAGGATGGACAGGTACTGAAGGATCCGCCAGTTCCTTCTTAGTGGCCGCCACCACCATAGCATCCACAGAGACGCCCTTGGAAAGAAACTGTTTGTCCGTAGGGGCCGTGATAAATTTGGATGGTCTCCTGGGGACAGGTTCTACAGAATCTGGAGCCGCCCACGCCTTCCGAGCCACTACCTGCATAAGTGGGTCGAAAGGCGGAGACACCCAGGAGGTGGAGGGTCGGGATCCAAAAGCCTCCAGGTATACCGACTCATCCTCGGAGGGGTCAATGGAGGGCCAATTCCCCCTCTGTTTGAGAAGCTCAAGGATGTCTGAAAAGGAGACATCCTCAGAGGGGGATCGTGGGGAACCCTCCGACTCATCTAAGTCGGTATCAGATGTAGTAGACTCGGGGGAGTCTGTGTGTTTCCTCTTACACGTCCTCTTCTGAGGGGGTTCACCTGCAGGATCAGGAGAAACTTCGGAAGAGGAGGAAATTCCCAATGGGGAAACCTGGGGCGATGGATCCCTGGGCCTGAGAGCAAGAGGCTGACAAGAGGCGTCTACAGGCACTGAAGAGGGAGGAGCTAGAGGGATGGACCGTTGACCTGGCTCAGAGGCCAGGACACTCCTCATCACCTCAAAGGCTCCCCTCCCCGGGAGGCCGGAATATCCCCGATCCGAGGATACAGGAATTCCCGGCTCCACTGAGAGGGAAGGCTCCGAGGCCGATGTCGGTGCTGAGCTTACCAAAGCCGAAGCCCCGAGAGGGAGAGCGGGGTTGGACAAGGGTCCGATGCCACTAGCCCCCTCGGAGCCGACAAGGGAAACTCGACGACCGGATCCCTCCAAGGAAGGCCTCAAGGAGGAGATCGGAGCCGAGGACGATGGAGCCGAAGGATGTATCGGCTCCGGTGCCGAAACAGTCGCTGTCCCAAGAAGCTCTGGCTCCGAACTCTGGTGTGGAGTCGGAGGAGGAAGTTCAAGGGGTGAGACAATAGCCGAAGTCTGTTGAGACGGGCTATGGAGCATTTGGGCCAGTGCCTGCGACTTCAACAGCCTGCTTACCACCCTCTCTAAGTCGTGGTCAGACAGCCTGGAAGATCTCGAAGATCGGCTCCGATGGCTCCGCTCCGACAAAAGAGGAGACCCCGGAGCCGAGTGGATACTCTGCAACGAAGGGGACCGAGATCTCTTTCGGGACGAAGTCATCGGAGCCGAAGTCCCCTGAGTTCCAGATGGAGCCGAAGGTTTCTCGGCTCCGATGCTGGATAAGGTGTTGGCTCCAGCCGGAGCCGACAAGGCCACAGTAGACAGGGTGTCGGAACCAGTCGGTGCCACAGGGTGTCGGAACCAGTCGGTGCCGAACCCACTACTTTTGAATTAGATAGATCGGTTCCAGCCGGAGCCACCGGAGGAGGCTTGGATAATGAAGCCTGAGCCTTCGGTGGCTTAGAAGGTTTCCCAGACCCTGTTTTAGAGGGAGAACCTTCTGGCTTAAGTAAGCCACGGAGGATTAGCTTATTCCTCCATTCCTGCAGGACTCTCTGGCTAAAAGAGTGACACAAAGCACAGGAGTCCTGCAGGTGCAAAGGCCCCAGGCAGTAAACACAAGAAGTGTGACAGTCTGTCAGAGACATTTTCTGACAGCACGAGTCACACTTCTTGAAGCCTGAGACCTTGCCTTCCTTAGACATTATCCTAGGAGGAAGTCACACACAAACCCCAACAAACACACACAATTAATCCCCTAACACACAACACACAGGTAGGGATTAACCAATGGGGTTTAGGCCTAACTAAACTTTTATACTACAGGAAATAAAAAGTTTTGAAATATAAGGGAATAGGGTGGGCTGTAACACACTACAGACTATAAAAATGGAAACAAGGGGGAAATAAATCCCTAACTAAGCTTTTTCTCTTTTGACAAGAAAATTACTTACCTCAGCTGGCAAAGGAGACCTCTTTCGCAAAGCGGCAAACGAGATCTGAGGTAGTTCCGCCTTGCATCATGGGATATAGGGTTGCCTCGAGCTGGTAAAAGGAGTTCTCAAGCTAAAGCAAGTGCCGAGTCGGAGCCGAGGATCGGCTCCGAACCCATCCAGCAAGAATGAAGGCGAGATTGACAACTTAACATCAAATACTTAGAAAGAAATATAGAACTGCAACAAGTCCCTAGAGGGCTAAGAGTCAGTTGTTTGCCAAATGGAGCTGGTAACAACAGTGAATTTTTAAAAGAACTTGTAATTTTGTTTAATGCAGCAGGTTTAGATGTACTCAGGTTGATGGTAAAGTACAACAATATTAAAATGGAACAACTGACAGCAGTATTAGATGAGTACATCAACTGCATTACTACTGATTTATTGTTTTCTCAGGTAAAGGCTTTGTTTGACAAAGCCTTTAACCAGGTTGACAACATATGTGCATATATTTACACCCGTAAATGTAATAAACTGAGGAGAGATATGGACGAATACACTAAAGGGAGGACGTATCTGAAGCTTTCCATGTCTTTGAGCAATCAAAGACAAACAACCAATCAGAATACGCCCCTACAGGAGGCGGAAATGACGCAAGGACGAAGTTTACATCAGGAGCCCTCCCCGGTGACTCCTGAGCTACACCGTTCTCCCGGTTACAGAATTGTGGCCAACAGGACCATTTTTCTTACCAGCGTCCAAGAAACATCGTCGTCCTTGTTTTTTAGGTCGTAAAGATGTTCATAAATCCTGGTTTTAAATAATCTCTCAGTTTTTCCAACATGAAAAATGTGCAGGTATTACACCTAGCAATATACATCAATTTACTTGAAAAGCAGTTACCCCTTCTCAAAAACACGGTGTTTTTATTTTTGTTAGCTAGGGAAATAGAGCTTTCCTGTAAGATATAAGAGCAATAGGAACATCTACCACAAAGCCTGCTACCATTAAAATTTCCCTGTTCACCTTTATTTTCAATTCTTCTTTCCAAGACCGACTTTAAATTGGGTCCTATTTTGGTGGAAAATACAGGTTTTTCACGTAATGCCTGAAAAACTTCAGAATTAGTTTTAAAAATAGACCAGTTTTTTATAAAGTATCTCTTTAACTCCATGACACAAGGGGCTATATTGTACAACACATGCCTGTTGAAAATCAGTTTTATTCTCACTCTTAGAAGCTTCACCAGGACCATTGATTTTGTTAAGTCCTTTTCCCAAAAGCGGTGTATACCTTTCACCCCACTCATCCAACACCCCTTTTAAAATAGTATCAATAAATTCACCAGGGTACCATCTTTCTAGGAACATATCTTTTAGGTGTACAAATTCATGGATTACATTATTTTTTAAGGATGTCATCCTGGCTACCTTGATAGCCTGACCTTTGATATTACTTTCTTTTGAGATAGGGGGTGGTGGCTGTGAAAGTGTAAGTAGCTATTACAAAAAGTCTTTTTACGATAAATTCTGGAAACAAATTTCTCATGGTCCTTTAATATTTTAGAATCCAAGTAGTTGATTTCTTGTTCATGATACTCAAAAGTGAATTTCAAAAAATTTGTAGTTCCATTAATTGGATAAAAAAATGGAATAGATTCAGGGGCTCCTTTCCATAAAATAAAATATCATCCAAAAACCTACTATAAAAAAGAATATGAGAAAATAACTCACTTTTGAAAACAAATTATCTTTCCCATCCTAGCAAGACTAAATTAGCATAAACAGGGGTACAAGCGGCCCCCATTGCCACACCCTTCACCTGTTGAAAATACTCTCCCTCAAAATAAATGTAGTTGTTTTCCAAGATAAGACTCATTAATTCACATATTAAATTAATCTCATCAGAGGGTAGATAAGAATCGGTGAAGAGTACTTCTTCAAAAAAAGCTAACCTTTCCTGCTTAGGAATACAGGAAAACAAATCCTGGACATCTATGGCAAGTAAAATACTATTAGGACACCATAAATCACTATTTAATTGACCAAGAAAGTCCCAAGAATCCTTTACCAAGTGAGAGGACCGCTCTACAACATGCTTCAGCTTGTTATCTATATATACAGCCATATTGTGTATTTTGGAACCTCCAGCTGCCACAATCAGCCTAAAAGGTGGCGTTTCAATATTTGTATGCACTTTTGGTATACCGAAAATGACAGGAATTTTGGGATACATATTCAAAAGAAAATCATAATCTTCTTTAGAAATCCTCTGGTCCATAACATATTCATATAAAAAACTATCCACCCTTTGGTAAGAAATATGCATTTCATTTTTAGAACACTGGAAATAATTTTCAACATTGAACAAACTGGACTGCATATTATTAGTATAATCTTCTGAATTATATAATATAATGCCTCCACTTTTATCCGTAGTCATAATGCGTATACTTCTATCCTCTCTCATATCCTTTAATAAACATCTTTCCTTACTGTTAAGGTTAGAGAATACTCTTCTTTTCTCACCCCACATTTTATACATATCTTCTTTAACAACTTTCTCAAAGATAGTTATAAGTGGATGGAGAGGAGGATTACAGATACTGCTCTTTCTAATCACATTAGTACTTGGTTTATTCCCATCTTTGTTTTGAAATATCAATTTTAGATTCAACTTTCTCAAATAAAGTTGTACATCCACCAATACTCTGCTATAATCTGGAATTTTAGTGGGTACAAATTTGAACCCCTTGGAAAGTAAAGTAAAAAACTCCTCAGAAATAGACCTATCAGTATAATTATAAATGTTAAAGCCATTAAATGTGTGCTAAATATTACCAACTTGGATCTTAGAATCTGGAACTAATGTTTCTACCATCTGGAGAATCCCTTGTGCTGTTGTACTACCTTGCTGTAGGTGTTGCGCATCTCTTGTTTCCGACTGGCTATTCTTTCTGAGCGTCTTGAGTGGAAAATCCTGATACTCAGAAAAATTGTCCCTCTCTTCCTCTATGGAATATTTACTCTCACCTAACAACTCTAAATCTACATTGTCCTTATTGCCCTCAACATGATGTGATTAAGGTAAATGTGTATCCATTATGGCATCACTAAAGACCAATTTGTCAATAGGGTACACTTTGCATTGTTTATACTGTTTACAATCTCTATCTAACTTTTTAACTTTCTTATTGAAAATATTATTACATTTCTTTTCAACCCCACTAATGACTTTATAATAAAATCCCTCATACTGTGTGAATAATAAATAATTTAAAATCATATAATTTAAATCATCAACTTCCTTTTGAAGTCTCTTTTCCATCTGTTCATAATAAAATACACTTTTAGTTAGCAATTCAAACCTCCAATTATCAAACATTTTCGTAAAATCTTTGATAATTTCAGAATCATAAAGACCCTGAAAACTCCTGGCTGGTGTATCCCCGCTCCGCTTCGCCCTCGCTTCGCTCGGGCTTGCTCTGCGCCCCACCCTGCCCCCATATCCCACCCGCCCCAGCTATCTCTATATTTATCAGGTCAACAAACCCATCCCACTTAACTCTGAACCAATCATAGCCTCCCTGTAATTTAATCCAACTCCTCCTACAATCCCGGCTACCTACCAATATCTCAGCAAGTTTACCTAACCCCCACCACTCCTTTAGCTATCCTTCCTTTATAACAAGGGTAAAGTAATGAATTCTATCATCCCACTTTTCGCTCTACTTTTATTCATCCCTTATTTCTCATCTAGGTATGAAAACCAAACTCTACTGGGTATTCACTTCCCCAATGGTCACACCTGCAATTACACAACTTTTCCCCCTAATCTGTTTTCTCCTCCTAACTATACCACTACAACATCATGCTTTAAAACTGTGTGTCTAACACAGCGTTACCCTAAAGTTACCACTGCAAAACTTAGTCTAAAGATACTATTTAAAGTACTTAGACTCATAGACCACCTGAAAAAATGTATTGCGAGGGATGGAGATATACACCCCAACCCAGGCCCAATCACAAACCTAGACTCTGTCACCCCAAAATTAGCTCCAAGAACTTCTAGCTCTCTTCTCATCTTCCATCTAAATTTAAGAAGTATAAATAACAAAGTTCATAATCTACATGCTCTACTAGCCACACATCTCCCAGACATCATGTGTCTGTCTGAAACTTGGCTCAAACATTCCACAAAGGATGAAGAGATTCTCCCACCTGGGTATAATATACTAAGGGTAGATCGGATAAAAAGAAAAGGTGGTGGAATAGCTGTTATGTTTAGAAACACACTGAACATCATTTTGAATCCTTTACAACCTCCAAAAGTCTCTAACATGGAACTAATTGCCCTAAAAATATGCCTAAACAACCATAAAAGCATCAATCTTATTGTAATATGTATCCCACCTGGGAAAAACTTAGAATCATTGGAGCTAACCCTAAGTTGGTTAACCACGAACTACCCCCAAGAAACCATTGTACTAGGCGACTTTAGCATTGACTGGTACCAGTTCTCTGACCAGACGAATCCTATGCCCATTAATTTACATGGCTTCTCCCAAAACATTATATCTCCAACAAGAATTGGAAATGCTAATCAAAAAGAAAGCACCATTGACTGGATTCTTACCAATAAAGATACACTAAATTATACCACCGGGACCCTCCCCAATGACGTCAGTGACCACCTTGTCACTTTCATCATGAAACATAAAATGACCTGTACTAATCCCCCTATATATAGACTTGTTAGAAATAAGAAGAAATTTCTCCCAGAACAATTCCTAGCTGAACTCAAATCCTGCAACTGGTCCATGTTAAAAACACTTCCCCTTGATCAGAGTGTGACATACTTTTACAACACATTTCTAAATATATTGGAGTCTCACGCTCCAAACCGACTCATCAGATCCAAGGTCCGGATAGCACCTTGGCTGACCAAAGAAACCAAGTTAAAAATTAAGCTTAGAAACCAGGCATGGGAAAAGTGGCGAACCACAAATGCACCTCAAGATTGCATTAAATTTCAGCAACTTTGAAACTCTACAAAATCAGACATTACCCGGGATAAAAAGAACTACTTCTGTCACCTCCAAGACAAACACCAGAATAACCCAAAGAAGTTCTGGGCAGGTTTCAACAACCTCCTTCATTCTGGGAAATCCTCTACCCCCACCCCCGAGAAACTTATCGGTAAAGATTCTGAAGAAGTAGCTAACACATTCAACTCTTTTTTCATCGAGACCATCCAGTCCCTAGCTAGTCAGTTACCTTCTTCTTCCTCCTCCATTACCAGAGTTATTGGCAAATTTCCACCCGCCTTTAACCTTCAACCAGTATCCACCTCCTATATCAGAACCCTACTGAAGAAACTTAAACCATCCACCCTATCGGCTGATCGTCTCCCAGCCGAATACCTACAAATAGCATCAGATGTTATAGCCTACCCCATCTCAATCTTGATTAACAGAACTATAACAGAGGCCACAATCCCCTCTCTTTGGAAAATATCTTACGTCATCCCACTTCATAAGGGTGGCTCCTCCATGGAAACTTCTAACTATAGACCGATAGCAATACTGTCCCCAATAGCAAAAATAATGGAAAGGTGTGCTCACAAGCAACTCCTACACTATCTCACCCAAAACAATCTCTTGTCCAAAACTCAACATGGTTTTCGCCCCCATCATAGTACAACCACTGCCCTCCTTTCCTTTGTTGACTCAGTCAATAGCAACCGTAACAACAAACTAATTACTTCTGCATTATTTCTTGATTTGTCAAAAGCCTTTGACATGGTCAATCACGAACTGTTGCTCCTCACCCTGGAAAACCTTCACCTTGATAACTCAGCCCTAAACTGGTTTAAAGCTTACCTTTCTGGTAGACAACAAGCAGTTCAGTGGCAAAGCAAGCTATCTCACTTGCTACCTAACACAATAGGAGTTCCCCAAGGCTCTATACTTGGTCCCCTTCTTTTCTCCGTATTCATTAATGATCTCCATTCAGTCATCCCCAAAGCCACATGCATTCAATATGCAGATGACTCTACATTGATCTGCTCTGATCTTTCTCTCCATAATCTTCAGGTAGTCACCCAACACTGCTTTACTGCAGTGGAAAAATGGTTTACTGAACGGAAACTTATCCTAAACCCAAAAAAAACTAAGCTACTACTAATTTTCCCCACCTTAGCCACTTCTTTAGGGCAACACCCTCCGCTTTCTAATATGACCTTCCACGTTCAGTCCACTAATGGCACCATCATTGAGCCTGTCACCAATATCAAACTACTAGGTGTCACTATTGACCATAAGCTCAAATTTGACATGCACATCAATCAAACCATAAAGACAGTAAACAAGAAACTTGGTTCTATGTATAGAATTAAGAACTTTCTTACTCCCAATACCAAACTAACCATTGCACGTACTCACCTTCTCTCCACCCTTTTGTACGCCTCTCCGGTATTTTCCTTCCTAAAAAAAAACGAGCTTAACAAACTCTCTGTTGCTTATAATCATATTGCCAAATTTGTAACAGGAGAACCTTACCGTACTCATCATTGCCTTAACCTAAGAAAACTTGACTGGTTAGAACTCCCCAGTCTTCTCAAGCTTAACCAACTTACTGAAGCATTTAAAATAATTAAGGAACCAGATAAACCCCCCTCTCTGAACAAACTCTTGACCCCCTACTCCAATCTAAATAGCCTTCGTTCTTCAAATAGTGTCCTGGTACAAACAACGAAATCTAACAATTCGGGTGGTGACGCTCTTTATGCCAATTCCATTGGAAAGCTATGGAATTTCCTTCCAAACTACCCAAGACTAGCTACCTCTCTCAGCCAATTCAAAACTAATCTCAAATTATTCTTTAACGCTCACTGGCTCTGTCCTTGTACTAAACCGCCCTAATCATAAAGTCCCTAATCTCCCTCATGCCATTCCCTAATGGCCTCTCTCTCTTCTCATATCTCTCCATATCACTACAACTCTCATCTCCTCCTGTATATTGTTTTTAATGAATTCATATTTCTGTTCTTTGCATATCATGGAAAAGTCAATTTATTTGTATGTCTTATTTCTGTCTATTACTATTATGCTACCAAGAATTTATCTGTATGTAAGTCTATGTGTTATTTATTTTTTTTTGTGTGGAGCTTTTCTCCCCGGGCCTCCGCTGAAAATGGATATGCATCCAGTTGGACTAACCCGGTAAACAAATGTAAAATAAATAAATAAGTAAAAAAAAAACCCAAAGGGAAATTTGAACACTCTTAACCCCGGTGGAACCACTTTCATCTTTAAACATTCATTTAAGTAACAAATCTCCATTTGGCACATTTTAAACTTAAACAATTTTTTCTCGAAAGAATAAATCATGTCCTTTAAGGACTTGAATCTAAAAGAACAAGTGTCCTTGGTGATAGTTGCCTCAGTTACTTGTTTAGAACTTTGGAAAGAAAAATGCTTCTTGACTAATGCGCCGTAATGCTGTTTAACTTTATTCATAGATGGACTTCCATTATTACCAACAGTTCTTTGACAAGTACATGGAGAGACATTGTTCCCACACTGCTGTATATTTTTCCTCCCACTGTTATACACTCTCCCAGTCCCAATAGTTTGAACAACAGTACCTGTTAGAGTGTTTTCACATTGGCGGGTTTGCTACAGCACATCATCCGAAACAGTATCAACTTTGTTGCCAAAATAAACAGCACAGTTCCTTTTCGAAATGCTCACTGGTGGATTGGGAGCAATGCTACCAACAGGATGAACTGAGTTAAAGCCATCACAAGAAAAACGCTGTTCAGGTTCATCATGATGGACCTGAACTGTCGTAGTTACGTCACCACGCTTCTTCAAGTTGCAGGAAGACGAATTATAACCGCAATTGGATTCTTCGTTGTTAGGACAACCACTGCCCCTCGTTTGTACACTGTTCACATTAGAACACCCAGAATCACAGCTACGTTGCTGAGAAAGTAGCTCAATAAGGCGGGTGAGTTCCCCTTCAACTCAGCCACATCTTTCTTTATTACCAAAAGTTCAGCTTGCTGCCCAGAATCGAGTATGGGTGAAAAATTCAAAGCTTCTGGAGACTCCATAACAACAGAGCACCACAGAAGAAACAATAAAACCAAAACAGAGTGGTGTGATAGTGCTCAAATTAAACACTATTCAACCAAAAAGGAGCACTAAGCATTGTGAGTCCTCAGTAATAATTTTACTGCAAAAAGTTAAGCGCTTTCGTCAATACCAGTTGACTTCCTCAGAACAATCCAGAAATACAAAAATTTAGTTTAAATAATACAAGCTTAGTGGTAATTGGCTAAATCTTCCACCAATGGTTTGATGAAAATAACCCTAATTCATGAATATAAAACATTGTTCATGAATATTAAGTATACCACTTTGTTAAAAACACAACTCTAAAACACATAGTTAATACATTGTTGCAATAACATTTTGTTCACCAAAATTATTCTTTACAGTATGAAATTTAGTCATCATATTCCATATTACGTGTATAACCTAAACAAGATACCATAAAAAATCTTTTTTTATAAAAACTTTATGTTATAAATATTAAACCTGTCCTGCTTTTTCTCTTAATATTGGCAGGATGGTTAGATGATCATTTAACCCTGGAAAAAAGTTTGCAGCCAGCCTTAATTGCCATAATAGCTCTTTTTCAATAAGAACATTTTGCCAATCTCCTCCTCTAGCTTCATTATGGACAATGTCGAGAAAGGCAAATTTAAAACCACAAAAGTCAGCACATTGTAAACTGTGTTTGTATAAGGTGTTAGTTTCCTTCTTGTTTTTTATGTCATAGAGATGTTCATAAATCCTGGTTTTAAATAATCTCTCAGTTTTTCCAACATAAAAAGATGTGCAGGTATTTCACCTAGCAATGTACACCGATTTACTTGAAAACCAGTTACCCCTTCTCAAAAACACGGTGTTTTTATTTTTGTTAGCTATGGAAATAGAGCTTTCCTGTAAGATATAAGAGCAATAGGAACATCTACCACAAGGCCTGCTACCATTAAAATTTCCCTGTTCACCTTTATTTTCAATTCTTCTTTCCAAGACCGACTTTAAATTGGGTCCTATTTTGGTGGAAAATATAAGTTTTTCATCTAATGCCTGAAAAACATCAGAATTAGTTTTAAAAATATTCCAGTTTTTATAAAGTATCTCTTTAACTCCATGATACAAGGGGCTACATTGTACAACACATGCCTATTGAAAATCAGTTTTATTCTCACTCTTGGAAGCTTCACCAGGACCATTGATTTTGTTATGTCCTTTTCCCAAAAGCGGTGTATACCTTTTATCCCACTCATCCAACACCCCTTTTAAAATAGTATCAATAAATTCACCAGGGTACCATCTTTCTAGGAACATATCCTTTAGGTGTATAAATTCATGGATTACATCCTTTTTTAAGGATGTCATCCTGGCTACCCTGATAGCTTGACCTTTGATAATACTTTTCTTTTGAGATAGGGGGTGGTGGCTGTGAAAGTGCAAGTAGCTATTACAAAAAGTCTTTTTACAATAAATTCTGGAAACGATCCTTTAGTATTTTAGTATCCAAGTAGATGATTTCTTGTTCATCATACTCAAAAGTGAATTTCAAAAAATTAGTAGTTCCATTTAAGTATTGGATAAAAAATAGAATAGATTCAGGGGCTCCTTTCCATAAAATAAAAATATCATCCAAAAACATACTATAAAAAAGAATATTAGAAAAAAAGTCTTTTTACGATAAATTCTGAACTTACCTGAACCCAACCCATAACTTTCCACCCCAGCGCTAAGAATAGCGAAGCCACAGAAATGGCTAACCAAATTCTTTCCTGAGGAAAGAATTCACTGTTCTGCAGCTTCGCTATTCTTAGCTTTCATTGAATAGTGTTCGATATCAGAACATTTGAAGTTTTATACTTCAATGTTCTGATATAGACCCACCTATTGACAGCTAGAAAGGGTTGGCCATTGGCAACTCCGCCTGGAAGAACATGAGCTTTATTGGCAAATCAAGCAAAATGCCTATGCTTACCCTGGACTTAAAGATCAATGCTCACTGAAGTTTATTTTGAAATTGAAAGCTTTAGAAAGGTAATCTGTTACAGAAGCTTTCGAATATATATATATTTTATGCAGTATTTGTGTGTGTGTGTATATATATATATATATATATATATATATATATATATATATATATATATATATATATATTTTTTTTTTTTTTTTTAATGAAATACTACTGATTTTTAGAAATGATGCAGATTTTAACATGATTTCTGAAAGATATTTGATGCATTATTCATTGTTATTTGTAATATGAACTGTTGGAAGTCTTTCCCTTTAAAAGAAGATTTTTAGCAGCTTCTTTTAAGCTTAATTAATTGATGTGTGATGTCATTATTTAATTGCTATTTAAGCTGCGATTTTGTTGTACTTTTATGTCTGAAGAACTTCATGCATTGGATGTGAACGAAAGCGCTCACATAAGCTTTGCTTTTGGAGATTACCACTGCCTTGTTTATTTTGTGGTTTTTTTCATGGTGTTGAAGTTCGTTGGTATGGCTAGTGGACTTTCTCCTACTTCTCCATCAATTTTTTCTCAAGAACAAAGAAATGGCCCTACTGAAGCAAATGCTGTGGGGAACCTGGCTCTACTTATTCAACAACTTACATCTAGAGTAGATGATTTGGCCACTAAAATTGATCGTGGCTGTCCTGTGCTGAACAGCACATCAGGTTTTATGGGCTCAGGACGGCTGACCTTTGCTGGGGCTTCTACAACATCAACTATTGAGACTTCCTCAGCATCTTTGAGTCTACCTCCTGGGCATGTATCGACTTCCAACAGTCAGTTGTCTAATTCCCATACTGCTGGTAATGAGCATCGGTCGCAACCTATTGGTAATATTACCATCCCTTCTCTCACTAACTGCCTGAATGAACCGATATTTCTTACTAATGTAGCCGGTTCAGCTGGTTCTGAGAATGATGGACTGAATACCAGCAGTAACATCATAAATAATTTGAAAGTGTTTGATCTCAAATTATTTAAATATAAGAAATTACAACTTGAAATTTTTCTATCTTGAAGAATGTATTGGCAGACGCCAAATCCCGAAGGGACTACGCCAATGTAGATTTCCAACAGGGGTTGTACATGATTCAGCATTTCATCATGAGTTGTTACAGCGCTTTGATTCTCAGGGCTGTGAATTCTTACATCTCCTAATTGGACAATATAAACTTGATATGGATAAATTAAAAAGTGATCTTCTAACTTTGGAAAATGCCATAACAAGTGATGCTGATTTTGCATGCTAGAAGTTTGACTATAACCATATTTATGGCAGTATTAACAGCGCACTGAGTAAATTGAGAGAGACTAAGAATAAAAAGTTGGAGAGGGACAGGGTTGACTATCTAAATGGTAGGGCTTATCCCTTCCCAACAAGTTCCACTCTTCCAACTACGGACTGCAATAATGTGTCTATAAATTCTTTAGATAGACAGGAATTGACTTTGGTTCCTTCTGATTTGGAGGGAGCCATGAATATTCATGTGGATGCTAACATTGTTGTGAGATGTAGTGAACGTCTACATGAACGCGTAAGCATTAACAACCAATCCAGAGGCCACGTTTTTCAGGATGGCAAACAAGTGAACCAACAGAAATCGAGGGGTGGATTCTCCAACAACCGTCGGCAGAAACGTACCAACAAATGGAGGAGATGAATGCTCAGGATGAAAATTTGCATGGAGTCTCGGCTAATGCAAATCCTACAGTTGTTAACTTATGGGTTTTAACAAATTTAACAGGTGACTTTAAAATATATGTTGTATCTTTCGGCTTTTCCCGGTTAGGGGTCGCCACAGCGGAACTCTGGACCGCTAATGATTGGCAGTTGATTTTTACGTACCGAGTTGCCAGCCCTAATGCACAACCTTCAACAAAGGTATGCCCATTCACGCATGTCTCCACACAGAAGACGCTTTAGCTGAGAATCGAACAGGACAACGTCTCACTGTGAGGTGACAACGCTACCGCAGCACCACCACTGCGTTACTTTAAAATATATAATTATTCTGATTTTGAAGTTTCTCTTGCTTTGATTGAATTGTTATCCAAAGGTCTTGCATTTGTTCCGGCTCAGAGGGCTGACTTAGCTACCGCCTTTTAGACCTTAAAGTTTTTATTTGCAAACTTAATTTGAAGGCCATACTTGGTAATCAATCTGTCAATCATGATTTTAGGTACTCTAGTATATGGGTCTATATTAAAACATCGAATGCTTAAAACAGTGAATGATGTTTCATCGACCCTTTTTCAGCGAAAGCTGAAAATGTCGACACCTCAGAACAGCGATTTCTTTCCTAGGGAAAAAAAATCGCTGTTCCAACAAAAAAATAAATAAAAAACAGTAAACACTTCCAATCACATAACACACGTACCTTAACCCTAATTCTACCCCCCCAAAAAAGTAAACAGCTGAAAACACATATGCATGTAACTCAACCATACATCTAACGCAAAAAAAAAAAAGTAAACATTTTAAAACATATGCACTTACCTTAACCCACACCCTAACCCTAAGGTCAGTAACTGTTGCACATTTACGTAAATAGTTCCAAACACATACACACTTACCTTAACCCTAATTCTACCTCCCCAAAACAAAAGTAAACAGCTTAAAACACATATGCACTTAACTAAACCATACATCTAACACAAAAAAAAAAACAGTAAACACTTTCATACATACGCACTTACCTTAACCCACACCCTAACCCTAAGGTCAGTAACTGTTGCACATTTACACTCGGGAGCTATACCGGACAAGGGACCACACTACAAGGCAGAACACGACAAAGCAACAAAGCGGTCAAGTGACTTCTTTCCCAGGTAAAGAATTCGTTGAACAGCCGCTTCGCTGTTTTGCCTGTTTGCTCTTTAGGTGTCAATGAAAACGCATTCGACAAAATGCGTTTTCGTCATTCTAATAGGAACCCTAGTATATTAGTACTAATACATAGTGCTGTTGCTATCTTTGAAAAACTATGCAAACTTGATATAAGAAATGTGTTAAATAGTTCCTTTAAACACATGAACAGATATAATACTTCAGCTGAAGAAAGTAAATATTGTGGGAAGAAATAGCGAGGGAATTGTTATGGCTAGGCTTGTATAGGCCCTAGGGCTGATACCCTAGTACCAACCTATGAACTTATAGGTTCATAGGCTCATAGATAAATAATTCACTTTCACAAAAACAGCAATAACATGTATAAAATGTTAATGTCTGACATTATTAACTCAATATAATCCTCAGTTATTTACTACAACTTGGACCGAAGCTCCAAAGGCGGTGGTGTTTCCATATTCATAAAAGATGCGCACACCTCTAGACTGGTAGCCCAACATAATGCATCTGAGATACTTCAGGTGCAGCTAACACTGGGTAAGACAGCGATTCAGGTCATAGCCTGCTATAGGTCCCCAACCAAGTCCTAAGACTCACACTCCACGTTCCTAAGCACCCTGGAGAATACTAGGGTCCAACCTAAAACTCTCATACTGGGCAACTTCAACTACCCTCCATTAACTGGGAAAACTACTCATGTACCAATACACTTGTCCAATGTTTCCTGAATTCATTAATTCCAATGCCCTAGACAAGCTCGTTCTTACCCCCACTACAGGTAGCAACATCCTTGACCTGGTCATTACTAACATGGGTGACCGTTGCTCTACACCAATAGTCAACTCCTCCCTGGTTAGATCTGACCACAAACTAATCACCTTGGAAATCCACATTCCTCCCACCCCACCCCGCAAAGGTAACCACCATGAAAATCTTCTCCAAAGCTAACTCTGGGCTCCTAAAAACAGAGGTGACTAACTTCATGGCACCCACGCAAATGGAGAATAGTTGCATGACTGCCGAATCATACACCAATGCACTGTATGAACACGTACACAAATGCATAGATCTTGCCATACCCAATAGAACCAAGATGCTCTCCTCCAAAAAAGAAAGGAAATCTGGTGGTCCCCTGCCATAAACAAACTCTACAACAGAAGGATGAAACTGATGTGGAATACGGTAAAGTCCCAAGAATGGAAAAACTCCCTTATCAGCCTCAACAAAAAGTTGAGATTCCGCATCAAATCCTGTAAAGTTAGCTATGAAAACATAATTGCAGCGGATAGTAAAGACAACCACAAGGCCTTCTATAGCTATGTAAAGAATCTCCATGGCAATTCTCAGATTTGCTCTGAGGTACTGCACAATGGTACCTCCTATACCGAGCCAACAGATATCGCCAATATACTGGTCGACAGATTCAGTGCCAACTTTACCCCCTCTCCCCCCCCCACAGGACCAATCACAATACCAGTAGTTTGCCAGGCACCCAGTATTACTCCCACACAGGTTAAAAACAGCACTGTCCAAGACCAAGAATACAGCTTCTGTGGGACCTGACAATATCCATTGCTGTGTTCTACATGAACTACAGAGTGAACTGGCACCTCATCTGTGTGCCCTGTTCAATCACATCCTCACCTCAGGCTTTGTCCCTGTCAAATGGAGCACTGCTACAGTCAACCCTCTCCACAAAGGAGGAGCGACTACAGACCCTGGGAGCTATCTCCCCATTAGCCTGAAGAGTCTGATATGCAAAGCTATGGAATGCATCATCATGGACCCAATAAACAAGGATATAGAGAATCTCCAAACTCTGGATCCCACACAGTTTGGTTTTGTGAAGGGTAGATCATGCCTGCTGAACTTGGTCGACTTCTTTGAATCAGTCACCAGAGCTATGGATGAAGGCAAGGTGGTTCATACAGCGTACCTTGATCTGTTTAAGGCCTTTGATACCATTCCCCACTCAGGAATCATAGAAAAACTCACTAAGCTAGGCATCAACCACTACAGTACTAGGTGGGTTGCAAACTGGCTCACAGATAGAACCCACAGTGTGAAAATAGCTGACTCCAAGTCAGACTGCAGACCAGTCACTAGTGGAGTCCCACAGGGTTCGGTCCTGGGTCCTCTCCTGTTTGGTATCTACTTCTCTGAAGTCCAGGCCAACACGAAGGGACACTGGCTGACAAAGTTCACAGATGATTGCAACTTGGGAGCTATTAACTCCCCAAGTGATGTTGACAGCCTACAGAAAGGCATCACTGAGACCAACGACTGGTGTTAGAACCATGGCCTTAAGCTCAGTGCCAAAAAATGTGTTGTCATCCCCCTTGGGAAAAACCTGGTTCCCATGAATTATCACATTGATGGTAGTCCACTGAACACAGGAGGCGTTATAAGAGATCTGGGAACACAGGTTGACAACAACCTCGCTTATGACCACCACATTTTCACTGTGGTCAGAAAGTCCTTCTATGTGGCACATCTCATTACTAAGGGTTTTGTATCCAGGAAGAAAGAGGTCATTGTCTCCCTCGACTCTTCCCTCATTAAACCAAGCATCGAGTACAATGCCCTATGTGGTATGTACCTCACTAGACACCTGCAACAACTGGAGAGGCCGCAAAAGTACCTCACAAAGAAGATCCTAGGCCTTAAACACTTGTCCTATATGGACAGACTCAAAATTCTCTGTCTCATATCGCCTACTTAGAGGCGATCTCTGCTTGACTTACAAAGCCATGTTTGACCCAGGTCTGTTAGAAATGCTACATCTAAAGAAATCCCAATCCCTCCACACCACACATTCCAGAGACCTCACCCTCATTACCACAATCAACAGAACATGCTGGAGAGACAGATTCATAACCCAGAGACTGCCCATGCTATGGAATTGACTTCCCATACATGTCAAGCAGAGTACCTCACTGGCCCTCTTCAAGAGAAATCTTGATGAGTGGATGGGAAATAGAAAATTCACCCCGGGGATCACTCCAGTGGCTTTACTCGACAGAGGCACTGGGAACTAAGGTTGGGTGGCATGATGCCAGGGTAATCCTATGGGCTAGGCTTGTAAAGGCTCCAGGGCCATTAGCCTAGTACACACCTATGAAGATGCTACCTGCACACCAGCATTTATGTACAACATTAAAAAGTATCCCTTTACTTAGCACTTACTCTAACCCTAACCTGTAAACACACACACACACACACACACACACACACACACACACACACACACACACACACACACACACACACACACACAAAACCAGTAAATGTACTTGGCCCTTAACCCAACCCTAACCTAGAAACACTTGCACTTAACTCCCACTTACAAAGGAAAAAGACAAAAGGAGATGAGAATGTCTAACAATAAGATTGATGGACTGTGTGAGAGAAGAACTAAGACAGTCAAGCATGACTCTTGAAAAAAGCAAGAGAGTGGCACTGAATCAAGAGAGGTGGTGACAACTGATGTGACACCCAAACCCCATGAAGAAAATGGGAAAAAAAGGGTTGATGATTACTCCATTCTTCCTGCTTTTGACATAAACAACAAATACTATTGTCAAAATTGCTATTCAACACTTTCAACACACTGTTACCTATACATATATTTACAAATCAAAAGGCCAGTGAAGCAAAAGGTATCATGTCTTCTCATGAAATATGGAAAAAACATCTTTATTGGGAATTACAGTTATTTCAAAGTTTTCTGAACCCACCACCACAATTAAAATTATCTACTTGGGAAGTAAGCAGTCAACTCACCCTACAGTTTTTATTATATCATCTACCTGTGATTTTTTCCACTGTTAAAACAAAGTGTCTGTCTATCTGCAGGCACATTTTTTTTGTTTCATTAATAACAACTCATAGTAAAGTTACAGGATATATGTAGTCATTAGGCATGCCATCCAGGAGATCATTAAGCAGCCAGGTTGAAATTTCCAATTGCCCCAAAGCACTGCCTGGTCATGTAATCTGCTGAAGGTCACACAGTAGGCTAACAAAGGTTGAGGGAGTCAAACTTCTCTGGCAGACAATGGAGTCCACATTGGTTTTAGAATCAAGGTCTGTCTGTAAGTGATGATTTTATATTGCAGATTTATGAAAGGAAAATGGTATTTTACTTGCCAAAAAATTCCTAGTGTTATGGTAAAATGTCAAAAAAATCTCTCACTTTAATGATACCATACTACTACTGAATGTTCTTCTACCTCTTCAGCCAACACTTACTACTTTTTATTTTCCTCACTAATGTCCTTACATAACATTCTTATCTGTCTAATAATAAACTCTCTCCATATCCTTTATTTTAACCCCTGCTCATTACTCCTCCTCATCTCACTCTATTCCTGTCTATTTTGGCAGACAATACTCCATTATTTCTCACCTCCATATATTATTAGAAATATAGTCAATATTTTGAAAAAAAAATATGTATTAGTTTACTTGACATGGGCTATCCACTTCTGCAAGGTGTCTTACTACTTGCAGTTCATATTGCACTCTTGATCATAGTTTATCCTAATAACATTCTGTATTTCAATCTGCTTTGTGTTTCACCTTTTGTGGGAATTTTATCCCCTTGTATATAATTTACTTATCAGCTATTATAAACTGTTTATGTGCGTTTTGTAGAGCCTTTCTACCCAGCTCATTGTAAAATATTTAATCTGTTGCGTGACTTTTCTTCCTTTGTATGTAATTATTTGTCAACTACTGTTGAAACGTTTTTGATTCTGTTATGAAGCTTTTCTCCCCAGGCCTCTGCTGAAAATGGGCCATTGGCTCAGACTTTCCCAGTTACTAAATAACAAATAAAATAAATAAATAAATGGTTATGTCTCAAAGTATTGGAAAATTGCTCAACACTGCAAGACACAGTAGCACATACCTGTTTTGTGATACTGCAGAATCTATGCAAATTATGCAGGTAATATTTTCACAACATTTCTAAACAATATTAATTTAGAAAACTGTGCATGTCAAATAGTAAATATCAGTGGCAAGCTTGTGTGCCATAATGTTTTGTATTAGATGAAGTTATTTGTTCACCTTTAGATCATACAGTTTTTATGAAATTAATGCAGCTATGAAATGAAAATATTGCCAAAAGTCATATCTGCTTTATGAAATAAACATTTATAGCTCAGAAGGCATTCACAATACCTACCGCGTTTTAATGTAATTTTACTAATAACACTGCTTGCATATATCACCCTTTTACCCCAACATGACAGCACCGCACACAATTTTTGCATAATTAATGTAATGTGGAAATTACCTCATATTTTGTCCTAATATTTTGCAAAGACTCCTTAACATCAGCTCTGTACATCCCATGCAGAATATTTCACTATGCATGCTTAGCAAACCATTTCGGCTTGTAGATACCAGCTTGATGCCTAACTTATATATATATATATATATATATATATACACACACACACACACACAAGGACTTCCCAGAAATTACACTTTGAAAATACTGATGAGTGTATGTATCACAAGAGTATTAAGAAGTCTCCTGTAAAGATGAGCAAACGGGATACACATGAACTCTGCTTTCCTTATGACTACACTATTCTAGGAAGGAATCACATAAACTAGGCTGTCTTGCTATTCTTTACCAAGAATGTTAGGGTAATAACTGAGGTTGAACAGTCTTATCTGCGAGGACAGAATTATCATGGACCTGATAAATAATAACATAGGAACTCTCCAAACACTGTACCAGACCCAATCTGGCTTTGCCAAAGGGAGGTCTTGCCTGCTCAGTCTGGTGGACTTCTTCGAGAAAATCAACAAAGCCATAGATGAGGGTAAAACGGTACACACCGCTTATCTTAGACCTGGCCAAAACTTTTGACACAATCCCTCACTCAAGGATAAATAAAATTACAGAGTTAGGCATAAACCCCTACATCGTCAGATGGATAACCAACTGGCTCACTGACAGGACGCATGTTGTCCAGATAGGTGAAACCACTTCTGATAAAAAAAAACTGTTATTAGCAGTGTCCCGTGGGGTTCAGTGTTGGGACCCCTCCTGTTTGGTATATATTTCTCTGAAGTGAAGGCCGATGTTGGAGGCCTCTGGTTCACCAAGTTTGCCGATGACTGTAAGCAGGGAGTAATCACTGAATAGCCAAATGATGCTGACATCCTACAAACAGGCCTAAAAATTACAAATGACTGGTGCCAAATGCATGGTCTAAGACTATATGCTAAAACGTGTAATCATACCTTTTGGTAATTCAGATATCCATGCAAATTATAATATTGATAGCACACCCCTAAAAGTAGACCCAGTGGTGAAGGACATAAGAACACAGATAGATAGCAACCTAAACTTTGACCACATAGGTAGC
This sequence comes from Protopterus annectens, assembly GCF_019279795.1. NCBI lineage: Eukaryota > Metazoa > Chordata > Ceratodontiformes > Protopteridae > Protopterus > Protopterus annectens. Next base: position 1,510,150,166 of record NC_056732.1, on the reverse strand, counting down.
TATGGTTGTAAAGAAATCATTCCGTATGGCTCAACATATAAGTAAAGGCATGGCATTCAGATCAAAGGAAGTCATAGTTCCACTCTACTCGACTTTGGAGAACCCTCACAAATGGACCCCGAACAGACAAGTCTTCCTAAACATCCTTAACCCTTAGGGAAAGAAGTCTACCAGAAATCTCAATATTGTCATGTCATGCCATGCAAAGGGAAAATAATCATTTTAACATTCACAAGATTGAGGACATTTACAGGTAAGACACAGACTCTTAGTAACAGCACACATATACTATTATTTCCATTTTAAGGAACATGCAATGTTAAGAGTTTCCACTCTCTAAATCAGGAAGAAAATGAACATAATTCTAGATGGCATACTTACTTTTCAGTGCAAGAACTTTAGATTACATGATATGCACATCACTAGAGCAACAACTGAATACAGTGAAGTTTGCACAGGAGATAATGTCTGCCAAATGTGTGGGTGGTGGTCAACAGAGTGCAGGTCACACCGGTATCGCCTGGGGAAGCGCAGAACACAACTGTACGACATGTACAGACACACCAGTGTACCTTTCCAGGGGGTTTGCCCATAACAGTGATCTATAATGTTCATAGCATCATACATATGAATACATTTATATGTACTACAGACATAGTTGTTAAGGCACTTGGTAATGGCAGTGAAACAGTCTCCTAATTGCTCTGCATTCACAGCCAGAAGTGATTCACTTACATTTCTGGCTCACTGTTCAAGGCTGTGGAAAAGACCTACTTTACATTACTTATATTATCTGGTTCTGTGTCTTCTCCCACTAGCAGGAGATTTGTGTCATCACTGTGTTGTGGGGGGACTACAAGTGGCTGCCCTACTGTGCCTAGTGCACAACACTCTGATGTGCCATATTTTCCATCGGATGCAAGTACTTTGTGAATTTTTCTCAAGGCTATCGCTCCTTATCTGCATAATTACTCCATAGCTGGACTGTTCCCAATAACTAATGTCGTCGATAAACTTACTACATATTTGAAAGGATTTTGTGAATTTCTTAAGGCTCTGGTAAGTGTTGTGTGTCATGTACCAGGTCAATACAACTGTACACCGTGCTTACGAACAATTTTATCAAGTACTTTATCACTATCAATAGCTGTGCTTTGGGTTAATGCCTCTACATCTATCACTAAACTAGCTCTGCAAGTTGATTCACTGCATTTCTGTTTGTTTCTAAACTGTTTTGCACTTTAAAAGTTTGTTTTTTGCTTAAATTAACTGGTAGACTACACACTCAAGTGCGCTAGCCGATTTAAAGCATTTACTGTTTGTTACTGTATCTATTTTTTATCGGTTTGTGAAAAAAAAACAAAAAAAACAAAAAATATCCTTGTTTTCCCACCTTTACTGAACTAGAATAGTCCAGTCTTCAGATTTTGCTGATCTCTGGGCTGTGTCATAGTTCCTGTGTTGTCCATATCCTTATTTGGATAGGAGGAAGCTTCTTTGTTCACCAGTGGGAGTGGGGAGCACTGAGCAGCCTATTTGTCCCTAAAGGAGTGGTTCCAGCCCAGCAACTTGTAGTTTATTGGCCGTTTTGGGCCATTTCCTAGCTCTTTCTAACCCCCTGCTATAAAGCCCGCTTTAGCGCACTTTTGCGCTTGTATACGACTCAGCACAGCTCCTCGTGGTGTCCTGCAGAGTTCTACAAGCAGCAGAGAGTAGAAGAGTGACTTTCCATTGATTTATAAGTATTTTTTCTAGATTTCTATTTTCGACTGCTATATTTTGCCTAAAAAGTGAATTTTTATCACTAAACTAGCTCTGCAAGTTGATTCTCTGTATTTCTGTTTGTTTCTAAACTGTTTTGCACTTTAAAAGTTTGTTTTTTGCTTAAATTAACTGGTAGGCTACACACTCAAGTGCGCTAGCCGATTTAAAGCATTTACTGTTTGTTACTGTATCTATTTTTTATCTGTTTGTGAAAACAAACAAAAAAAAAATATATCCTTGTTTTCCCGCCTTTACTGAACTAGAATAGTCCAGTCTTCAGATTTTGCTGATCTCTGGGCTGTGTCATAGTTCTTGTGTTGTCCATATCCTTATTTGGATAGGAGGAAGCTTCTTTGTTCACCAGTGGGAGTGGGGAACACCGAGCAGCCTATTTGTCCCTAAAGGAGTGGTTCCAGCCCAGCAACTTGTAGTTCATTGGCCGTTTTGGGCCATTTCCTAGCTCTTTCTAACCCCCTGCTATAAAGCCCACTTTAGCGCGCTTTTGCGTGATTTTGCACGCTTTTGCGTGATTTTGCACGAAGTTGCGCATAGCGCAGCATCGGGCAGCACCTGTTAATCAAGTTTAAACTATTTCTGGCTCCCCTAAGTCTGCTCTTCAGTTTTTCCCTTAGAACTGCTCTACTTTCAATCTAAACAGTCTATTCTCTATCTGAAAAGCCCAGCACTTGATCCTAAAGCATTTTTACACAGGTAAAGCACTCAAACAAAAAGAAAGCACTACATCCACCTACAATCCCCTTGAGTACCCATTTCCCTATAGGTCCTTTCTGACTCAGTTACACATCAATCCCTTACACTATTCTAGCATGTCGAAGGGTCAATTACTGGCGTCCTCTCCAGTTCAGCTGGTGAATCTGGGAATCTTGAGGCAATGTTACAACTACCTCATGTACACAGACATCCCTCTCCTCCTCCCAACAAATACAAATACATGTGAGAGATGCAACTATATAGCCAAACTGGAGGCTGAGCTCCCTCGACTCAGTACTGGCAAAACCAGTCAGGAGGAGAAGGTAACCACACACACCACAAACCCAGTCTCACATAGACCTATCACAACTACAAACCAAACACATAAACACACAAAAACATACTCAGAGGCTCTAATTAAAAATCTACCAAAACAACAGAGGCCTCCAAAGCAGACATCCAAGCAACCACTACCTCAAAACATAGCACATGCAACACATAGTTCACAAAGTCAGTGTGCCAAAGAGTCACAGCCCTTAAGGCCAAACAACATGCCTGATACACTTGTAATAGGTGACTCCATAGTCAGACACACTGATGTCCCGCTCACCAGACTGAACAAGGAAAAGGTTACAGTAAGCTGCCTGTCGGGCACTAGAATCCGCCACATAACACAAGCACTCAGGTCACTCCAAAGCAAGTACAAATATGACTCAGTCATTGTCCATGCCGGTGTGAATGACCTGACACATACTTTCCTGGACTACATGAAAAGAGACATAGAGGAGCTCTCTGATTATGTAGCCCAGGCCGGTATGACCCTGACCCTGAGCAGCATCTTACCCTCACCAAGAATGATGCCACAGTACAAAGACAAAATGATCAGCTTTAACAATTGGCTCAATTACTGGTGTCATTCAAAGGGGATCCAATGTCTGTCTGCTTGGGATGACATGCTTGACAAGCCACTCTGCTTCGTAAGGGACGGCTTGCACCTGTCACCCCTGGGCTTCCGAATATTGGCCAAGGCTCTTGCCACCCCCATAGTGCCTTTTTTAGGCAAGGCTCAAAAGACAAACCCACCTCCTAGAAAACACAAGTGGAAAAAAACTAAGGGCAATGCTGCTCAACGCCAGAAAAACCTCAAGATGCACGCTCTCGAAGCCCTCCTCAGTATGGAGAACATTGATGTCTGTGCAGTGACTGAAACCTGGTTCAAGGCTCCTGAGAGCACCCCAGCACTACCAGGTTATACCTCATATCATGCTTTTCGGCCTCTAAACTTGGACCGAACCACAAAAGGAGGGGGAGTATCCATATTCATCAAAGATACCCACACCTCCAGGTTAGTCGCAACGCACGAAGCATCGGAGACCATCCAGGTGCAACTAACCGTAGGCAAAACTGCCCTACAGTTTGTAGCATGCTACAGACCACCCTCTCAAACTCAGGAACCCCACTCAGCCTTCCCGAAGACACTGGAGAGCATGAATGTCTCTCCAAATACCATCATATTGGGAGACTTCAACTACCCAAACATAGACTGGGAGCATTACTCAAGCCCCAACACCCTAGCCCAAAGGTTCCTGGAATTCATAAACTCAAATGCGATGGAACAACTAGTCACCACTCCCACAAGAGGAGATAATATACTAGACCTGATCATCACAAACATGGGGACACAATGCTCCACACCGGAAGTATACCCCTCATTGGTGAGATCAGACCATAAATTAATCTCACTGGAAATCCACATCCCACCCCACCCCCAGCACAAAAGACCACAGTGAAGAATTTCTCAAAAGCTGACTTCACACTTCTTAAGACTGAAGTGGTATCCTTCAAGGCCCCTGGGCCAGTGGAAACCACAGCCCACACCGCTGAATCCTTTATAAACGCTTTCTACGGACACCTTCAAGAATGCATGGATCATGCAATCCCAAATAAAACCAAGACCCATTCCCCCAAAGGCAGGCGTCCTGTCTGGTGGACCCCAGCCATTAACAAGCTTTACAACAGGAGGAGGAAGCTACTACATGACAGAGCAAAATCCCTAAAAGGGAAGGCATCTCTGATCAGTACTAGCAAAAAACTACGATCACTCATAAAATCATCCAAGGCCAACTTTGAGAGAAAAATCGCAAAAGACACTAAAGACAATCACAAGGCCTTCTTTAGTTATGTTAGAAACCTGGGTGGAAACTCCCAGATATGCTCAGAGTTAGTCCAAAATGACAAAAAATACACTGAACCCACAGACATTGCCAACATACTGGCAGACAGGTTCAGTGCAAATCCCCCCGCCCCCGAAAAGGAGAAATATCTATCCCAGCAGAGTGTAGCCTCCCTGACATCTCAGATGCCCAGGTGAGAGCCGCCCTCTCCAAAGCTAAAAACACAGCATCAATGGGACCAGACGGTGTCCCAGGTTGTGTGCTACATGAACTCCAAGAGGAACTAAACCCGCACATAAGGCTGCTGTTTAATCTTAGCCTTACTACAGGATACATACCCAAAGAATGGCGTACATCAACAGTGGTCCCACTCCACAAAGGAGGTGCTTCTACGGACCCTGGAAATTACCGCCCCATAAGCTTGATGAGCCTGGTCTGCAAAGCTATGGAGAGGATCATTATGGAACTCATAAACAAAGACAATGGGGACCTACAGACACTAGATCCTACCCAATTCGTATTTGTCAAGGGCAGATCCTGCCTTTTAAACCTGGTCGACTTTTTTGAAACCTTGATCAGCCTACCTTGATCTTGCAAAAGCCTTCGACACAATACCCCACTCGGGCATCATAGACAAGCTCACCAGCTTAAATGTAAACCCATATGTCATAAGATGGGTTGCAAACTGGCTCAAAGACAGAACCCATAAGGTCAGAATTTCTGGAGCCATGTCAGACTCTAAGCCAGACTCTAAGCCAGTCACAAGCGGTGTCCCACAAGGCTCGGTCCTGGGACCCCTCTTGTTCGGCATTTATTTTTCCGAGGTGCAAGCAAACATAGGAGGATTGTGGCTGACAAAGTTCGCAGATGACTGCAAACTGGGCGCCATAATTGATACTCCAGCGGACACAAGCATCCTTCAGAAAGGCCTCATAGAAATAGATAACTGGTGCCAGAGCCATGGCCTTAAACTGAACGCCAAAAAATGTATAGTCATACCCTTTGGGAAAAACAAAGTACCCACAAATTACCACATAGGTGGTAATCCATTAAGTACGGAAGAAGTAATCAGGGACCTAGGGACCCAAGTTGACAGTAACCTCTCATTTGACACTCACATTGCCAAGGTGGTTAGGAAGACCTTCTATATTACCCACCTTATCATGAAAGGATTCACATCTAGATCAAGAGAGGTCATTGTGCCCCTATATTCTTCCCTTATCAGGCCCATAATTGAGTACAATGCCCCATTTGGGATGTACCTTACCCGACACCTGCAGCAGTTAGAAAGACCCCAAAAGTACCTCACCAAGAGGATCAAGGGTCTCAAACATATGTCATATGCTGCCCGGCTGAAGAAACTCCAGCTCTATTCAGTCGCATACCGCCTACTCAAGAGGCGATCTATGCCTGACGTACAAGGCCATGTCCAATCCGGAATTAATGGACATGCTCCACCTCAGAAAATCCAAATCCACCAGAGCCACGAGAGTGAGAGATTTGAACCTCAACACAGAACTAAATAGGACGTGCTGGAGGGACAGATTCATAACCCAGAGGCTCCCTACACTCTGGAACAGAATCCCAGTCCATGTTAGGCAGAGCCCCTCACTGACTCTCTTCAAGAGAAATCTTGACGAGTGGATGGGAGATCGTAGGTTTACCCCAGGGGTCATCTCTGTGTCATTACTAGACAGAGGCACAGTAAACTAAACCCTAAATGGGCATAGTATTCTCATTCCAAGGGGTGGCGAAAGCCACACACACTCTGGCTAGGCTTATAAATGCCCTAGGGCAGATAGCCTAGTATGAACCTATGAACCTATGAAGGTAATTTCAAAACTGTCCCTAGCTTTGCCTGAAAGTAAAAAAGTGATGTCCAAACCATATCTTTTCTTCTCCAAGCTAGTAACATACCTTCAAATTTTTATTTTATTTTCTCATAAGTAAACTTGGTCTTTTGCGACCAGTGTCCTAACCTTTTCAACAAATTCAAGTAAAAATAGCATTTTCTCATAAAAAGTCACTTTATAATTAGAAACAGTCCTTTGCTACAGTAATACAAAACAACTTTGATGAAAGACTTTTACATTATGACCTTCTCTGTACCTTACAAATTACAAACACTGCAAACTAATCTACAATGGAAATGGTCTCCATCAAAAGCATTCTACTTCCTCCAGTCAGATCAACCATCACATTCCACAGAGCCATAAGATATGAACTGAGACAAATGCACATACACATTAAAGGTCAGGCAATCAAAAATAATTCAGATAAAAATAATGTATCTCAAAAGTAATAAAAAAAAATCACAGTCTGGTCATTGATAAGAAATCATGAAAATGCCTATGCTACTGCCTAAGAGGAAAAATAAATTCATCTTGACATGCCTGCTCTTTGTGCAGAAAACTACTAAGTAGCTAACTACTGAATTATTGCTACAGAAAGGCACAGCAGGCCTTGTAACAAGAAGCATCACCTAGTGGTCGTACATGAAGGTAACAATTTTTGAGATTAAGCTCTTGCTCTAAGGTTTCAGGTATCAACAGCTCATACAAATTTAATTTTAATTTTAGAATGTGACTCATCCCATAGCTCTGTTTGATCATGACTCCATTTTAGTCAAGTTAAAAAATGTAAGCAAAGTACAACAATGAGAAGCACTGACATTTTCCCATCTCTTTAATGAAAAAACAGCTGTTTAGGGAATGGGTAGGACAGACACTGATGAATTTACTATTATAGGTGGGAGAAAAAAATATCAGACAATTGGTATATAATGAAATAAGATTCTAGAATATGACAAATATAAGAGCTAAGAAAGAATGGGAAAGAAACAATAGGAGATATAAAGATGGATTGGAAAAAAAATAAGAATACCAAGGGAAACTGGGGCAAGTGACAGAGGAGGAAAAACAAGAACTACAAGTAGTTAAAAATCAGATATCAGAATATTTAGAAAGCATAGAGGACTATAGAAAACAATAGTAAGACAATTATAACTTTACAATAACACAAAAAAATGGTAAACTGTTAGAAGAAAGCCTTAACTTGGAAATGACCGACTCCTACCCACAAGCACGTGAAATTCCTAGACTCATTTTCAGCGGTGGTGGTGCTGCAGTAGCGTTGTCGCCTCACAGTTAGACGTTGCACTTTCGATTCTCAGAGCGTCTTCTGTGTGTCGACATGCGTGAATGGGCGTTCCTTCGTTGAAGGTTGTGTGTTAGGCCCGGCAAGCCAGCACGTAAAAATCTACTGCCAATCATTAGTTGACCAGAGTTCCACTGTGGCGACCCCTAACCGGGAAAAGCCAAAAGACAGTTAGTTAGTTATGTACTGATAGGCCTCCTGGAGATCCACAGAGCACATCTAGTCTTCTGAAAGACAACGAAGTACAGGCTACATCATGACTATCCAAAATGTGTTATCTTTGGAATACATTTGCTTAATCTGCTGACATGCAATATGGGTTCAGGATCCTCTATTCTTTGAAACCAAACACAACCTTGAATAAAATCTGAACCCTCTATAATCTGATGAGACCTCCAGGGTCAGGGCTGAAAGGTGTAGGCTGACCAGTCCACCTACTCAGATAATAAATATAAACTGCTGTCCTCCTTAGTAGGATGTAGACCTCCATCTTGGTTGCATCCTTCTAACAAGTAGGGACATCTGGAAGAAGAAGGGACTTGGCAAGGGATGAGTCAAAAAGGCAATTGTGCAGCCTCTGGATGCAACTACCCTTATCCACTTGTCCTGTATAACCATACAGGCAGGCAAGTAGATGGACACTTCACCCCTGACTGCCTTCAGAGACAGAGAGTTGAGTAATTCTTCAGGGATTATGGGAGCACCCCCTTCCACCAAAGGAGGGTGTAGAATCGAGGGTTCTGCTGACCCTCTCTGCCACACTGGCAGTGCCCATTCTGGAAACCATTATGGTCACACTGGCCTCTATCAGAGAGTTAATCTTCCTGTTGATTTTTCATAAACAATATTTCCTGCTTATTCCTCCAAGTCTGAGGAATGTTCTTTGAGAAGTGAAAGACTTCAAGCCAACAACAGTAACCATCTTGCCTTCTTGTTCACTCATTTTTTCACTTTGAAACCCAAAAATTTGGTACCTATGAGACATTGGTTAAAGTAGTCAGCAAAATCATAACTCTGGAGTCAGACATGCCTACACCTGGTAATCCCTATCCCAGCTACCCCCATTGAGCCATCTTACTGCATTATGTGCAATTCTCATTAAGAGAGTCTAAATGGTCTGAAATTGTTGATGCCTGTGATTCCAGTTCACAGTGCAGCAGCATTTGTAACATGCAGCTCAACTGTAGCCAATTCACACTGAAATCCGATCATGTGTAATAAAAAGTTTAGTTCCTTAATGGAAAAAATACTGGCTGCATTAACTCTCTTCCCAAAATTGTCCACTACTCTAGATTCCTTAACTAGGTTTTGGACTGGTGGATTCTGGTCTGTTGGGTCTCTTTTAAGGGTCATAGCCATCACTAAAGGAGATGGCTAATGCAGACTTAATCCAACATTCCTAATTCTTAAAGGTCCGGAAGACCTTGTTCAGTCTCCTTGGGATGGCAGCCATCATTCTGGGCTCCTCCCACGCTTGATTAAAGCAACCACTTTGTCTTCAGGGAGACCACCAATATGCTGCCAAGGGGAAGCAGTGGGCCTTCTGTCATCTGAGGGATATACAGAGCCAATGGCCATAATCCCTTCTTGTGTATCATGATAAGAATTCTCCATGAACTTGGCTTTCCAAGAATGCTGCATACCGATCAAGATCAGTCAACAAAGTCCAGTCTTCAGCTCTCCCAGTCTGAAAAAAGAAAATGATAAATAAGGGCCAGTAATTCTGCATGTTTCAGTAAAATTCGGTTACTGGCTATTAAGTAGACTGTCTGGACGGCAACAAAGAAGAAACTCGGAGAACCTGAAAGAAAATCAACTAGAAAAGGTGAAGAAGAAATACTGACTGGGAAAAATCCTGCAGCTGTTCAGCAACAAGCAGTTCAAGCACCAACTTTGGTATAAGAGTTGGTTTGCAGTAATTAAGAGAGGAAAAAAATCAAACCTGCCCAGAGATTATTAAAATAAATTAAACACTGACGGAGTACATCAACTCAAATAAAAGGCTAGACAATGGAAGAAGCTTTAAACAGCTGTTCAGATGAACTGATAAAACTGCAAAAATCAGTGGTCGAAATGAAGAATAAGCTGGCTTGAGTATGAGACTGCTCAAGAAGATCAAAGGTTAGATGGTAGAGTTAGAGGACAGAACACACAGAGAAAATCCAGATTTTCTGTTGTACCAGAGAAACTGGAAGGAACAGACTGTATTAATTTTATGAAAGCACAAATAAGTACCTGGATTTTTATTCCACAGCAGGATATGTCAATTGAAAGGGCACATCACTTGTATGCTCCAGACCTGTCCAGGAGAAAACAGCCAAAACCTGTATTAGTAAAGATACAATCACACCAGCAGAAAGAGTTGATACTGACAAAACTGTGGCAGAACGGCAAAATATTAAAAAACTGAAGACAGTAGAGTGTTTGTAGAAAATGAATATTCACTGTTCATGAGACAGAAGAAAAGCAAATTTATACCAGCAATCAGAGAATGCCAAGAGGCAGGTGTGAGATTCAAGCTGCTGTATCCATCTGTCTTCAGAATATGTAATTCTATAACCACAAACTGAAAAGAATACTAGTGGATCAAAGTCATTTTTTGATGAAGAGCAGGCTAAAGATGAAATACAAATGTTTATCCAACAGAAAGTGATCAATTACACAGAAGGGACTATGCTTCTCATTCTTCTGATAATAAAGCTCATAGAGAGAATTTATAAATTTGTTCCTAAGGAAAATGCTTGACAGACAAAAGCACATGAGCTGACTAGAAGAATCAGGAGTAACTTGGACTTGATCCAGAGTCTAGGGTTGGGAGACTGAGATGAAAAAGGAGGCAGAACAGCAACACTGAACTTAGTGAATAAATGTGAAACTATAAAGCATTAATCAGATTTGCGAAATATGGCTTTATAAGAAAGAGAGGCTGAAAAAGACTGGATTTTTGTTGACTTTCTTAAACTTGTGGTGGGACTGACAGGTATACACCCCACTTTATATCACTGATGTTTGGAGGGACACTAAAAGGGAAAAAAGAGAAAGTAACTATAACTAAAACATTATGGTTCATAACAGTATTTGTATAAAGCATTTTAGGTTATAAATAGCATGTTATATAGTAAAGCATTTTAATGAATTTGTATAAGATGAAAATACTTAAACAAGTATTTTTTTTAGTTTTAAGAAAAGTAGGTATTATAATGTAAAAACAGAAGAAAGACTGTTCAAAAGGAAGTTTGAGTTGGTGGGCTGTTGGGATGGGAGATTTGTGTAAAAGTGCACTGAATATAATATAATATAATATAATATAAAACAATACATGTAGAGTTGAAAGGTTTTGAGAGACCACAATGTTATGAATAGTTTTCCTTTAACAAATACATCTTCAGTGTTAATTGAGAAGTACATTCCGTTCTTATGTTTCCATGAAAACAAGCTGACTGAAGGTGAAGGCAATAAACGGAGATGGAGATAAATGTAAAATTAAGAGGTACAAGGATAAGCAGCGCAGTAAAAAATAAACTTTGAAATTATTGAAAGTGAATAAGAGATAGCAACTTTTTACTGATTTTTAATTTATTTATCCTTTGTTGATCGAGTTAGTCCCACTAGGCTAGTAGCGTCTTTTCAGGGGAGACATGAGATGGTATTTATACTATTAGGGAAATTTGACCAGGGCATCAGGAAACTTCCCCTACTCTTTTTGATAGGTGCTATGGGATCTTTTACATCCACTTGAGCTACCACCAACTCAATCAGATGGGGCCTCGGTTTAACGTCTCATCCTGGTAACTGAATACATCAATGTATTTAGTAGAATAATGTAGAACTAAGTTTTATTTAAAGATAGCCAGTGCACTTTTTCTTAAGACTAAATGTTATTGTTTTCTGAAAGCATACAAGCTGTTTTTCAATTCTGGAAGGGGAATAAAAACAAGACAAGAACAGACAGCAATTTTAAGAGCACAAACTGTAACATGCACTTTAACACAGATAAACTTAATTATAAGTTAATTAATGCTTGTGAGTGCAGTTGTCAATTTGGGACAACTCTTCCTAAAAGGAGGATTAAACTTCATAAGCCGCGGTGGTATGGTGGTAGCGTTGTTACCGCACAGCAAGAGGTTCTCCCTTTCGATTCTCGGCTGGGCTTGGGAGTGCCTTCTGTGTGGAGTCTGCATGTCCTCCCCGTGGTTGGGTAGCGTTCGAAAGACATGCATGCGTAAATGGGCGTGCCTTCGTTGAAAGTTGAGCGTCGAGCTGGCACCTCAGCGTTTTGTAAAACTCTACTGCCAATCATTAGCGGACCGGAGTTCCACTGTGGCAACCCAAGCCGAAAGACAAACAACAACAACTGGAAAATTACATAGTTTTGTGTGTTTATTTTAAGTTAATAAGTTATAGGGGTGTTCTAGGTGTATGTTTTTTTTTGTTTTTTTTATTTTTGTTTTTTTTTTTTTGAGGGTGATCATTAAAACAAAAAGGATTGTAAAATGTGTCAGAGGTTCAAATGGAGATGACAAGATACAAATGTATAAAGGATCAACCTACCAAAATTAATGGGTTCATGTATCACAAAAGTTGAAAATATGCATTTAAAAAGCTGTCACGTTTAATAATAAGTGGGAATACTAACTTCACGTCATAATGGCTACACTAATATTATTTTGGAAGGCAAATGGCATCACAGGTTTAAACAAAAAAGTTAGAGTATTGAATTATATTAAGAAATGCAGACAGCAAATAGCAATACTACAGTAGACATATTTGGAAAGAAGTCAACACGTGAATTTGATAAAAAAATGCATTTCAAGATGGGTATTGAGTAGAATATCAGGGGCAAAAGAAAAGGGGAGTACTTACACTAATTCCTACATGGGCTCCAATAGTGATAGGAGGAAAAACAGAGAGTAATGGTGGCAGATGTGGCAGCAAAGGGCTACTGACAAGGGAGGAGGAGGATTATGCTGGCATGTATTTGCATTCCACCTAAAACTGATATTATGGAGCTTAAGAAAATTTGGGTGGAAATCATCAGTGTTCAGTAGAGAATATTACTTATCAGTGGAAAAAGGAACTTGATTTGCAACAGTAAGGATGTATATGGAAGACCTAGCAGAGAAAATATAACAAGAGGAAGACATGAATTCAGTAGTAGTAGTAATTCAGAGAGAATTTACATATCATTCCCAATGTACAATAACTGAGACAGACTAGAAAGAAATTATATTTCACAGGAACGTGTGCATTTAACTGAAAGCTATGACACACATCCAATTACTATTTCAGATAATGCACCAATACCCAAGATAAAAATGCAGGGTAATGAAGTACAAATGAGGCACAGGCACTTCCCCACCAACCTGTTAAAGAGATAGACATTTAAGGAATGGGTAGTGAAATTATTCAAGAATTATTAGGGAAGACAGAACTTTCTTCAGAAGTGGTAGCTAGTGAGTGGGATAAAATAAAAGTTGAGTTTAAAAATAGGGTAGAAATAAAAGAAAAAGATACATCTAAGAGGGCTGACAAAGGTTAAAGTATTACAAAATAAGGGGGATCTCACAGAGCAAGAAGAGGTGCAACTACAGAAATAAGGGAGTCTCTGGATAAAATGCATAAATTTAGAAAGATTACTGTTAAGCAACTGTTTTTGATATTAACTCCAGAGTACAAAAACTATTAGCACCACAAGTTAAGCAACAGAAAGTAGAAAAGTCTGTTGCCAAACTTATGGAGATAATAACATGAAAAAATAACTAGATATCCTGTAGAGGTATTAGAGATATTTCAGAAATGTTAGGAAAATTTGTATAAAGCAGATGAATGTTGTAATCAAGAAAATGCACAAATGTAAATATTTATGGAAGACTTAGCTATGCCAAGGTTAAAGGTAAATAAGGCTTAACAATTAACATTTAAAATAGGAGGGCATGAGATGAAAATGGTGATATATAATCAATCTTCAGGAAAGTCTCCAGGAACAAATTGCATTCTTGTGGAAGTCTGGAAGCTAGTAGGGAAGAAAGTGATAAAGATCTAGAAGCTTTTGTGAGAAAAAATCTGTATTGGCTGTCATAACTAATGACAGTAAAGACCAATCTGACTCAGCTTCATATAAGCCCATTTCAATTTAAAATCATGATTATAGACTGTGTATGTTTATAATAGTTAGAAGAATGGCAAAAGTGTTGATAAAATTTATAGATATTGATCAATGTGGTTTTGTGGAGGGGAGGCAAATATTTGCTAACATCAGTAGAACAATGATGACCCAGAAGGAAGCAGAATTTTAAGAAAATACTCCTGCTGTTTGTGGGTCTTAATACAGAGAAAGCATTTGACAGGGTAAGCTGGGATTTTTACGAGCAGGACAATGGAAGCATTTGCATTCCCTGATATTAAGGTTAATTAGGAGGACATATAAGAGATCAAAGGCAAAACTTCCTCTCTGATAAGTTGTGTCTGAACAGAGGAACCAGGCAGGGGTGTCACTTTCCCCTTTATTATTTGCATGATATTTAGAACCATTGGCAATGTAAATAAGGGACTCAGAAATTCAAGGATATAATTGGTATCGTAATGAAGGAAAGTTGTCTTTATTTGCAGACAATATTTTATATCTGATAAAACCAGAAAAAGACATCTCATTATTTTGGAACTTTCTGGGGCAGTTTCAAGTCTTTTCAGGATATAAAATGAATTTCATATTGAAGACAAAACAGAGGCTATGGCTGTAAACTATGTACCCACACATGAATTGGTTTAACAATACACATATTTATGGGGACATGATAAAATGAAGTATTTAGGAGTATGAGTTAAAATGATTCTGTTATAGCAGTTAAGGATATGTGAAAAAAGACAACATAAAAGATGATACAAACACTGAGAAACTAAAAGCTCCTGTTTATGGAAATGAATTGCAAGACACAATCAGTGTACATGTTTTTAGTCACTTTCGTTTTATATACAGGTCAGGCAAGTTTTTATCAACCAGAGGAGTAGTTGTCGATAGTAATTAATAAAAAGTTGAAGAATTTTATCTGGGATAGGAAGAGATTAAGGGTCAAGTAGGATAACTTTATCCTTCCAATAGAACAAGGTAGTTTATGATTATCCGATTGGAAGGGACATTTTAAAGCTACAAAGCTAAGGTTCATATATGTATAACGAGCAGAAAGCTATAATTTAAAAAGTGGAAATGGATGATGATGAAGCAAGGGGGAAATTCAGGTAATAATGAGAAAATGGGATATTGGATCCAGATCTTTAAGAAGAATAGCTACAGCCACACATAATATTACATTCATAAACTAGCATGTATTATAAGAACTAAGCCAACATAAGAATGGAAAAAGAAAATTCTGCCTATTGGGATGACTGCAATTAGGGATACAGAGAATAGGCAACAGGAATCGAATTTACGGGAGAAAACTGGCAAAGGAACCAGGGTATTGGCAGAAAATGACTAGAGAGAGAAAGGTAATAGCACAAGAACAGACCAAGAAGACATTTGACTTCAGGCTACAGACTACCTTCCCTATCAGGGACTGATATCAAATTACAGGCAAAGAGAAAGTGATAGAGGAATCCTAAGAGAAGACCTGCTCTGGTATAGTTTTTAGTTGAATCTAGAACAGAAGCTGGTATTAAAAGGCATAAATTAGTAAGGCATATAAAATATTGCACAATAAATACAGGAATCAATCAGTGGAGGTTAGAAAAGTCTGGGAAAAGAGACTGGATAAGCAAATCACAAGGAAACAATGGCAGGACATATGTATGGCTCCCAAATATACAACAAAGTCTAGAAGATATAGGACTTTTGTTTCGGAAGTGTTTGCATAAGTACTTTTATACTCCAAGTGGACTCCAAAGAATTTTTCCTTGGTTATATGGCAAATGTTGGAGGTGTGATGCAGAAGAAAGAGGTAACTGCGGACATATGTTTTGGGAGTGCAATGAGTTGGCAGACTTTAAAAATTCCCTACAGTACACTCTGTCAGAAACATTAAAGCCTTGCTGATGTTAATTCTTGTGGCTGCCAAAAAAGCAATTTCTAGAAAACTGAAAGCAAAGTCTAAACCAACCTTATTTAAACTAGTGAATATTGTAACAGAGATAAAAGAACTGGAATTGTAATCTTTAAGAGAGGGTAGGAGCAAATTACACAGAAAAAATGGAAATCATGGGAACAGCACATATACAATATTGTTTTGGAGGAGTGAGGTTTAAGGTAAGGCAGGGATTGATCAAATTATGTCATGTTGGGCAGATGATAATTGTATAAAAGACTATGTGTGATGTATAATGTTTGTAACTGTGAACATGTTAACATGGTTTGTTTTCTTCGATATAAATGTGCATTTCCTATGTCTTAAGTGACAACTTAATAATAGTGTTTTAAAAAAAAAATTCACCTGAACTTGGGGTCGTCAGGAGGGGATAATGGAGAATACTCTATATCAGCTGTGTCTATTTCTGGTGTTAGAGATTCTTCAGGACAGTCATTGTGCCTCTTCTTGCACAGCAGCTTCACTGATATGCTCAGTGAAGAAAAGTCCTAGGAAGAATTTGAAGAAGACCTGGAAACATTGCCTATTCCACATTTCGGTCTCCACACTTCTGTCTCTTCTGCAATAAGAAGGAAGTGGTAAAGGCTCAGAAGCATGGGTGCCCAAGGCTGGCCAGATGCTGAGAAAGCTCACCCAGCATTGAACATTACATTGATGCTTTGTATACTTCCAACCTGGATGCAGTGGCACTCTTTGTCAAATCAATGAAGGTGGAAGAAAGCAGAAATAAATATGACACCATTGCTCCAATAAATACTCTATGTCAAGATACTCTTAGACATCAGTGCCAGCTCAGGCAGCCTTGGGGACCAAGGGGTTGAACACCAAAAATGCCAATGAAGTCAATGGCACTGAAGGAGTAAGTGCTGAGGTTGGAATCCACATCTCAGCTTACATGCTTTGGGTCTTAGTAGCCATCAGCTGTATTCTATGCCAATGTAGCCTGTATTAACTGTCCTACTGGCACCAATGATGAAGGAGCTAGCAGCTGTGATGAAAGGACCTATGGCACAAAAACATTAGCCTTGATTCTACCAAAGCCAATGATGGGCACAGTGAAGAGGCATGATGGGAAAGAAAAGAGGAATCTTGTAAACCACAGTGGAAGTAAAGGAGGAAGAGATAACACTCATCTCCACTTGAGCCTTTACCAAAAGCCTTTATCTTTTTCACCCCCAGTCCATGTTACGGATCACAGAAGGGGTATGGACAGAGCAAGTGGAAAGGGCCAACAAAATGGAGTGAAGCATGGAGGGCAACCATCTAGAAAGCTCAGGCTCAGAGGCAGATGAAATGCTGTTTAATCATTTCCTGTGAAAAAAGTCAGAAAGTATTGAAAGTTTAACCAGGACAATGTCTGTAAGGCTTCATGTAGGAGTAGAAGCTGTCAAAGTCTTACAACTAGGTTTTAATAACCTGTTCATCCTAATATAATCTAGGTATTTTGAAAGGACAGAAAAATGTCTTGCTGAAGAAACAGACATTGTGGTATCTCTGTCCACTTTTTCTATTCTCTCTGTTTGTACTTACCTTCGGAAGAGGGGTCCCTATGCAATAAACCTTCTAGTATCAACTTACTCTTTCTATTGATTAATGCTCATTGCTCAAAACTAGCAAAATATTACACTGCTTTTCCAAATGACATGTACCTAAAAAAACACAGGCAGTGTGCTTGTCTTAGGGTGGAATATGAGTACAGTGAATACATTTCATAAAACCAAATTACTTTTTCATAGCTGGTACTAATTGATAAGGAAAACACACACACTATGTAAAAACATGGAATAAAAAGGAACAGTAGTCAACAAGTACACAGTTATGAACAGCTCCCAATATGGTGGCAAAAACTTCATGAGAAAAGAAGGCCTCAACTGTTCAAACTTGGAAAAATACCTAAACATGGAAAAAAATCTGTTTTAATTCAGAAGAATTCAATAAACAATGCAAGGACCTATCAACACTGAACTAAAGTAGTCATCTCAATTAATTCAGATGCAAACAGCAGAAAAGACAAGGGCCTGGGACCATTTCTCTCTGAGGTAAGGCTGATAGTGACAAAAGAACTCTGGGGAAGAAAAGGAAAGGGAGACAAACATCATTATGACAATAGGGAAGGAGTTATAACCTGGAAAAGATCAGGTGCTGAGCTTCCTAAAACCTATAACTGTTACTTGTGTGGGTTAAAGTGGACAGGCTGGATCATGTAAGATCCGCAAAAGAGCTATCATACACTTTGTTAGGGCAAGCCACTTTTGTACATTTTCTTTTAATCTCCATTTATCAAAACTGCATGCAGCTGTACTGTGCAA
Source organism: Protopterus annectens (assembly GCF_019279795.1). NCBI lineage: Eukaryota > Metazoa > Chordata > Ceratodontiformes > Protopteridae > Protopterus > Protopterus annectens. Next base: position 1,510,131,974 of record NC_056732.1, on the reverse strand, counting down.
GTCAATGGTGTATTCCACTGTTTTTTTTTTGTTGTTGTTGTTATCTTTGCCTGCTGTAATGCAACTGTGGTATACATAAGCTGGTGGGGGTGAGGGTCATGCCCCCTGCAAGGTTCTGGTAACCCTGAACAGAGATGCAAATGTTGGAAAATGAATTAATTACCCATTACTCCTAAATGTTGATACAGATATACTAAGGCCTCATCAGCATTAAGATTCAAATATATAGAAAATATATAGAAAAACAGAGGCAAGCTGCAGGCATTTCCAAAAGCTTTATTCACAGATTACACAAGCGCTTTCATCACTGGCTTCTTCGGGTATATACAAAAACTAAAAACATCCCTACATTTAAACTATGCATCTCTCAATTATCCAATTGAGCACTTAAAGGGATACCAAACCTTAAAAGACTTGAGCAACACTGTCATACAACATATATATATATATATATATATATATATATATATATATATATATATATATATATATATATAAAAAGCATGCCAATAATTCTTTTGCACATTAAAACATACTAAAATCTATAAAATACATACATCAATATATGCAATCAAAAATTCAACATCAAAATGACTACCTACGTAAAGCCCTATTTTTTAAGAAAGGTTTTAGTGGTACATGGTCATTTAGGCCATGCCCATAATCAGCTCTCAACTTAACTATCCATTTCAATTCCATGTTCTCTGTTTGTACCCCAATATCACCACCCCTTATATTTTCAAAATATCTATCACCCTAAAAATAAAATGATGTTCTGTGTTAGTTTCTTTTCTTTAACATGTTTGGCCAAAGCATTAAATGGACTTCCTTTTTTAATATGATAGATATGTTCTCTGACTCTATCTTTTAACATTCTATCTGTTTTATCCACATAAAATTTGTTACAAATTTTATAAGTAGCCAGGTAAACTAAATGTGAAGAATCACATCTAGCATTAATACTAAAATTAAATATAGTCTGCCTGTATCAGGATGTACAAATGTACTGTCTGTATTTATATACTTACAGTACTGGCATTTAAAGCAAGGTCTAGTGCCTTTATTATTATTAAATGAAACAAATTTTTTAGGGCCACACAATTGCCTTTTTAAGGATTTTTTTTTTTATTCTTAAAGGTGAACTCAGGAAATGCACCTATAAACGTACTTATTTGCTTATCTGACGTTAGAATATTCCAATGCTTATTAATAATGTTCGTATAGCATCTAATATCTCTTGAATAACTAAAACACAGTTTAAGTAATTGTGCTTTTTAACATGACCTTTAATACTATCTTCTATCTGTTTAGAAAAATAGGGTTTGGCCCTACTGTGTCTCACACTTTTTACTGCATTAATACTACAGTAAATTAATTTCCTGTCATAACTTCTATCCAACAAATCAGTTTCCACTGTGGTTAATTGCATCGCAAAATCATCATCCATAGCGTTAAGCCTGGAAGCTCTAAATGCTTGATTTTGAGCCACATTTTTAAAAATAAACTGAGGATGCATGCTGTCCCTCCTAAGTAAACTATTAGCATGACATTCTTTCTTAAACATTTTAATACTCAGGTCACCATTTGTGGCCTGCACAATCAAAACATCCAAGAAACTTATTTCCTTATTTGAAAAGTTCAAGATAAACTTAAAGAAACTTGTTGAGGCATCAATATAATCAGCAAATAATTTTAATTTTTCAATAGAGCCCCCTCCCCCCCCATATCATAAAAAGGTCATCTACAAATCTACGGTAGAACAATATATCTTTTATAAAATCATTTTTCATCAAAAAAGAAGCTATTTACTTCCAGTGCGAAACCACAGCTCTGACACCTTTGAAGTTTGTTTTTAATTACATATTTTTTTGTGCTACAACAACTGAAAGACATACAAAATACATTATAAAGATAACACAGTTCATTTGAACTTACCAGGCAAGCAGATCCATCACTATTTTTTCACAGACTGAGAAGTATATCTACTATCACTGTTTTACTAAACATGCCTGAACATCCAAATTATGTGCTGCCTGTTCAACAAAACACTATTCATACAGAAGACCATTTATTCCAAGCATCTATGTGTGGTACTTTAATGTAGTTTAGGGTGAGGAGGTGATGGCTTACTCAGAAATGATACAAGTAAGCTGAGAAACAACACACCTGCAGCACTTACTCATGGGAAGATGGATCTTATGGACCAGCTAGGAGGAGGCCAGGGGAAGGGAAAATGGGTAATAACAGGTAGGCTAGAGTCAAGTTACTATGATAAAATCGAGGGCCGGGATACATAGGAGAGAAAGAAAAGACATGCTCCTGCTGACTTATAAGGTGATCTCACTAGGAAGGCAAAAGGGAGTTCCTAGCTACTCAATGAGCTTTCCAGGTTTTTGTCTTCTCCAATACAGATACAAGTGAAAAATATTTTAGATGTTGCAATCATGCTAGGTGGAAAAACAGGAAGAAATGAATGGCAATAAAGACTCCAAGGCTTGGACGGAATCATCCTTAAAGTGGCCAGAAAATGAACCAAAAGATAGTTGTTACAGAATTTCACTCTGTAGAACACATATAAGGCCACCCCTATTTGTCACCCAATGTAGAGTTAACATCTAAAAAGATGGGACAAGGCCCAGATGAAGAGCTTGTCAACCACCTAACTAATGCCTGCTCCATGAATCAGTGCACTAAATGAAGATAATAGAAAAAGTTCAATTTTTTTCTAACTGCCCTGATTTTACAGCAATTACATTTCTTTGGGCATTTCTCCAAAAAGTCTAATATGGCACCTTTAGTGTAATTCAGAATGAGGAGATCATGGTTTACTCAGTAACAATTACAGTAATGATGCATAAATCAGGCAATCAACCCCTTGTTTATCTTTTGAGTTCAAAGACCATAATAACCGTACTTGAAAATTTGTACCTCTTACTGTCATACTGTATAGCTGATGATAGCCAATTTCTAAATTATCCATTCCCCTCATTTGGTCAACAAACGTCATGCCTCCCCCTCAACTCCACTAAAACAATCTGGATCCCATTTCAAGGTATTACACTTGCTGCCTTGCATAATTCCTCATCTCAGCAGTAAAATAAAGATGATAGGTTCATAGGCTGGTACTAGGCTATCGGCACTAGGGCCTATACAAGCCTAGCCATAACAATTCCCTGGCTATTTCCTCCCACAGTATTTGCTTTCCTGGACCCCTGTCTAGCAGGGTGACTGACGTGAACCCCGGGGTGAATTTCCTTTCTCCCATCCAATCATCAACATTCCTTTTGAAGAGGGTCAAAGAGGCGCTCTGCTTGACATGTATAGGCAGTCTATTCCAGAGTCTGGGGAGTTTCTGGGTCAGGAACCTATCCCTCCAGCATGTTTTGTTCACTGTGATGACAAGGTTTAGATCCCTGGAGCGTGTGTCTCTGAGGAACTGGGATTTCTTTAAGTGGAGCATGTCCAACAGCTCTGGGTTTGACATGGCCTTGTATGTTAAGCAGAGATCACCTCTGAGTAGACGATATGTGACAGAGTATAGGTGCAGTTTTTTTAGATGGTCAGCATAGGGCATCTGCCTTAGGCCTGTGATTCTTTTAGTGAGGTACTTCTGCGGCCTTTCCAGTTGTTGCAGATATCTTGAGAGGTACATACCAAACATGGCACTGTATTCTATAATGGGTCTAATGAGGGATGAGTACAGTGGGACAATGACCTCCTTTTTTCTGGATGAAAAGCCCTTAGTGATGAGGTGTGCCACACAGAAGGATTTCCTGACTGTTGTGGCGATGTGGTTATCGAAGGTGAGACCACTGTCCACCTGTGTCCCTAAGTCTCTTATCACACTTTTGGTGTTTAGTGTACTGTCACCTATGTGGTAATTCGTGGGTACATGTTTTTTCCCCAAAGGGGATAACTATACATTTCTTGGCACGGAGCTTGAGCCCATGGCTCTGGCACCAAGCATCTGTTTCTGTAAGGCCCTTTTGTAGAATATCCACATCATTTGGGGATTCAATAATGGCTCCCAGTTTGCAGTTATCTGCGAACTTTGTTAGCCAGAGTCCCTTAATGTTAGCCTGTACTTCAGAGAAGTAGATGCCAAACAACAGCGGTCCCAGGACTGAACTCTGAGATACTCCACTTGTCACTTGTCTGGAGCTGGATTTGGAGTCGGCTATTTTTACAGTGTGGGTTCTGTCAGTAAGCCAGTTGGCAACCCATCGAGTGACGTAGGGATTAATGCCCAGCTTAGTAAGTTTACTTATGATTCCAGAGTGGGGGATGGTGTTGAATGCCTTGGCGAGGTCCAGACAGGCTGTGTGGACCACCTTACCCTTGTCCATGGCTCTGGAGACTGATTCAAAGAAGTCAATCAGGTTTAGGAGACAAGATCGGCCCTTCACAAACCCAAACTGCATGGGGTCCAGTGTTTGAAGGTTGCCAATATCTTTGTTTATAAATTCCACGATAATAAGTTCCAAGGCCTTGCAGATCAGGCTCGTCAGACGGATGGGGCGGTAATTACCGGGATCCAAGGTGGAGCCCCCCTTGTGGAGTGGGATAATTGTAGCTGTGTGCCACTCGGTGGGCTTGGTGAGGCTATGATTAAACATGATACAATGAATACGAACATAATTTTATCTACAAGTATGCAAAAACACAACACTTGCAAAATAGACTTACAGCTCTAAATTAAAAAAAAATCACCAGCACTATCTAAGAAAGATGAGCAGTAAGTTGCCATCTTCTTACCCTTGCCAAATGTGCATTGCAGTACTGAAAGAAAACAAGCCACCATCATTTGGCATACTCCTTGACAAGACTCACTACTGTTCCCTAAATTCAGTTAACTAAAGAAAGACGTCGACATTTACTAACCAGTCAAACCAAGCATAGAGCGACAGCCCCCAACACCGAAACCCGTACAGCTCTGTGCTCATTTGTAAACTGAAAATAAATAGTGAAATGGAAACGTTGCTTTCCAGTGTTATTTTCTCTTGCTAAGTGGTTCTTCCCAATAATGAAAACAAAAAAGGCTTTACTTTCCAATTTCTTTGTCAAGACTCAATACAGTCCACTGAATTCTAGTAATTTCAAACTTAAGAAAGAAAGAATTACAACAAAAAATATAAAAAAGCCACACTGAATGAATTGTTTTCAGTTTTTATTTGAATTCCTACAACACTTACAGCATTTCTGTGTGGCTCAGCTTTTAGAATCACTTTCTACACTTAAAAATTCTATTGTACACATAAATTTTAAATACAGAGAAGTGACTGTAACAGCAGAGCTAATGCAACAGCTGCAATGAGCAGAAGCAGTGGGATTCAACAAAGCCTATATGGAGTTTACATGTGTGTGCTGCAATGCATGGTGAACAGCAGCGCTCATCGCATATTCATGCTGCGTACCGCATTTAAACATAAATAAGCGATGTTTTGTGGCTGGCAAAAGTGTTACTGGCCAGGAAACCATGTAAGTGAACACGGATAGCACTCCTGTTTAAATCAGAGCACTGAAGGTCCACAGTTTTGCGAGGAATGCCACAATGATCACCAGGGCTTCACAGATAGCTCTCTTACTGCAAGACATCTGGAGACATCTGAACAAAGGCCAACATAATAGGGGGTCAATGACCCACATATAGGGACATATTTGGCATCTTTGCCCTATAGAAATGGGCTAGAATAACCAGGAGTTTGTGTTAAAATACATGTTCTAAAGGACTTGAAGTCTGACACTCAAGTGCATGTAATTATTGAGTCACATCTGTCCTGCAATCATCCCAGTGACATGGCAGAAAGCCAGAGATTTGAAAAGGAAGACATTTGAACATTTTGTGAAAATCTGGACAGTTGAGAGGTATGAATGTTAAGTATACGGTCCAACCACAGTACAGAATAGTGTGCAAAGTATTGTGAAATCCCATTCCTGACAGTCTGTACTGAAGCTGTGTAAATGATCTGTAAGGGTACATGGACTGCCGTGTTAAATAAACACAGAGGGGAACTGTGTGTATTGAATAGGGACACACAGATGAATTGTAGGAATGAACACAGGGAAACAGGACAGCTGAAACAACCTAATGTACAGCAGATGAGGGCATGTCAATGGAAGACTTGTAGCAGCAACACCAATCACAGATCAATATGGTAAAGTAGGTACAGCACAGTGAAAATGTGTATTATGTGACTGTCACACAAGGTGACAAAACAATGGGGAGGATGCCTGTGAGATAATCGTCCTTACAATTGAGGTAGGGTGCGTATTGTAATGCTGTGCAAACTGATTTGCCTGAATAGGAGTGCAATCTCAGCAGGGGTCTCCAGCAAGTGGGACACATGTAAAGGCTCATGGACAATGTTAAAAGAAGCAACCACAAGCATTGATAATATCGGAATAATACCGCCAGTAATCCCATGCCTCTGACATAACATATGTGATTTAGAGTGATCAGAGATGATTCTGCACAAACACACTTGTACAACTATTATGTTCTGTAGCATGGCAAGTACTGTGAATATTTCAGTACATGTCCATGGATTGTACTGCAGGGCTCCTCCAAATGTATCTAGACACCGGAACTGTAACTTCAGCAGCCCAAACACAAGCACTAGGATATTTCTGGTTTAAGTGTGTGCCTCATTATGGCATTCTTCAGCAGGTGTGTGTGCATTCCTGATAGGTGTCATCAGCCACGGTTCCAGTGCACAACCTGCATCCCCCAGTAAATGACCCAGTGGGATATCCCCCCTAGTGAACATCTGATCAGTTGGGAGATGTGCTGGATATGCGAGTCATGGTAACTGCCAGGGTTGCCAGCACACACGTTCAAGAGGATTCCCTTGGCATTACATACAGCTAGGCAGTTAAAGTGAAAGCCCTTTCTATTAATGTAGAGCCATCCCTGTTCCCATGGTGATGCCTTCATTTCTACATGTGTGCAATCTATGGCACCCACTTCAGGGTAGTGTGCTACAGGGTAGAACTCCTGCATATTTCTGACCCTATCCTCAGGAGTACAGGGAAAATATATGTGGTCACTAGCATGTTGGAGCATAGCATTCAAAAACTGATGGAGGAACCTGGCTGCTGATCCCTGTGACACCCCCAGCTTGTCCGCTGTTGGTCTCTGAAAGATACCTGCAGCTAAGATTCTTAGTGCTACACATACCTTTGTCTCCACTGGGATGGGTTCTACTCAGTTTGCCCTGGCTCGGAGTTGAGGATAAACAGAGTTTGCAGAGTTCTTCTAGTGTGTCTTAATCCACCCTGTAGCACTCTACAATTTCCACGTCATGTAGTTCATGATAAGTTACCCAGGCTCTGAAAAATCTTATTTTTGGCCTTGGTCTGTTAGCAGCAGCAGCAGCAGCATAGACTTCAGCCTGTTGCACATACACATGAATTAAAGTAACAGCAGCCCCCAGCATTGTTTCTGTGTATACTCCTTTCCATGGTTGCATTCCAATAGGTTTTGGAATTCACAGGGAAAAACAGCAGTGAGTCTACACGGTTGCTTTATAGCTTGTTAAATAGCTTCTCCATCTTGGATCGGTTGATTAGCATACAATTTAGCTGTTTATGCTGTAATTTGCATGCCATGGTGTTTATCTTGTTTGTGGGGCTGTGTGCAGCTCTACACACCATTTAGAGCTGCTTACTGAATCCAAAATGGTGTGCTACTGTGTGTAAATTGACCATGTAGGCTTTATTGAATTTGGCTGAACATTTAAGTTTCAGCCATTGTAACCTAATTTCTAAGTCTCTTATTTGAAATCCAACACCTCCTCCAAATGCAAAAACCTAAATTACCCGCAGGTCAGCTACTATACTCCTGAGTAATAGCTAAAATCTGGAACAGCCTTCCTCTTGCCATTCGCACAATCCTCCTTCAAAACCACACTTCACATACACCTTCACTCCAAATGGATCTGTTACTGCACTAAGCTTCCTCCGGCCATTTCCTAGATCTTAATGCCATCCTACCTTTCTCCTTTTCTCCCTTGTACTCACATTTTTCTTCTCTCTCTCTCTATATATATATAGATATATAAATAGATCGAATTCATTAACATAGCATCACACCCTCTTTCTCTCTCTCGTTACCCATTTCAACAATTAACCTTTTTCTCCTGACATTAATCTCTTCAACCCCCATCTATTCTAACTCTCTGTAATCATTTCCACCTTCTCATGTACCTTCTCATATTCTTCTGTCCATTTCCTCTTTTATAATACATCATCTACAATATTACTACTACAGCCTCCTAATGTCTTTATTTGTGTGCTTAGCATTTTACATTCATTCATACTTCAATGTCAACATTAGTCGTTTTAGATTGTAATTTAGATTAAGTGTCTTATATTTTCTAGTGCTGCTATGTTAACTATAGTTGCACTATATTGTAATTAGTTTATTACATCTGTATCAATTGTGTTGTGATATCCTAATTGTACTACTGTTTAAGAATTCTTTCCTCCCTGTTATGTAGATACTCTAAATATGTGCCTGTGATGTTCTATATATTCTATTTTGTGTTTCTTGTGGAGCTCTTCTCCCCAGGCCTCCACTGAAAATGGGCTCTGCTTGGCCCACTGGACTTTCTGGGTAAACAAATGCCAATAAATAAATAAATAAAGCAAATAAATATGTGCAAACAACCAGATAGCTGTTGGAGAGTAATATATATAACCTTTCTACCACAAACTGTCAGAATACTAATCCTTAAAAACTAAAATTATAACATTTAAACTTTTTATTTTCAAACAAATACAGTGCATTCCGTATAATAAGGCATGCCTGAATTATGGTTAACAAAGTAAATAAATGTTTGGAGACACCCAGATTGCTGTTACAGACTACTGTATATAGACCTTCTACCAGAAATTGTTAGAAAATTGTTGCCACAATTTTATCACCCAGTCTTACTAAACATTAACATTAAAAAAATTACATTTTTTTCAATGCATACTATGTGTATTTCTGTTTAATATCAATATACCATGTTTGGGTGTGTGCAATGCTGGAAAATATTCAAGGGCTGGCTTGAAGGAGTTGTCAATGAGACTCCACCCTTACGACCAAACTGCAAGGTGTGAGAATATTCCAGCACACCCACAACAAAACATAATACAATACTTTCACTTTGCATTAAAAACTCAACTGCTTCATTCTGTAACAGCAACTAGATAAAGTACTAAAGCCTGTGACGTGTTGAAGGAAGCCAGACATGTGGCATGTGATCAGACAGGAGGGTAAACTCAGCTTGCCAGACGGGAAGGCTAACGACCACTGAACATGTTATAGCCAAAACAGGTAGGCAGTGTTAGGTCCATGGGTAAGGGAGAGGGTGTTACCTCAGCTAGGGTCCAAAATATGGTCCAGACAATGTCTGGAACAAGGTAGGGTTGAAAAGGGATGGGAA